>NC_133453.1:127767313-128079277 GCF_048565385.1 Saimiri boliviensis | reverse complement strand
TGAGATGGACGTTAATCAGTTAGTCACATGGTTTGTTCTGTAATTACTGAAGCCAGGTAAAGCTTCTTTGAGGAAATGACAACTGAGCTGAAAATTGAAGAATGAAAACTCAATGAACTAAGTTAAGGTGAGGATGAATTATAGCTCTGAGTCATTGATGAATATAACTTCAACATTAAAATTTTGGCATTTCATATTATTATGGACAAAAAGGAAAAAGCAACATACTGACTTAACCAAGTGCTGGAGGTCATTTTCTAGGTTAGAAGCAGAGCCCAAATTAATAGTGGCCTTGAAATTAAGTCTCAAATCATAGAGAAATGGACATAATTCTTCCTACAGCCTTGTTGGCTGCTCTGGGTCAACAATATTTGGAAGCTCATGGTCCAAGTAAGTCAAGGGTAAGAGGTGCAACACCAAACATAAACCTTTGGGTGTTGGTGCTTTTTTCTGATGTAATTTTTTCCCAACGTGTTTGTGTCCTTCTCCAGAAGGTAGGCAGCTGTGCCAGGAAATGTGGTGTATATGGTATGGAGATGTGGTGATTGGAATGAACAGAAATCTGCAGATAGAAACCTAACCCTTTGATTTTAATAAATGCAGAGGAGGTACTGCAGAGGTGACATCCTCTTTATGAAATTACTTTCAGCTTGATTCACTACCTACTCTTCATTCATCCCCTGACCCCAGGTGTAAAGAAATTTCCCATAGTGTTCAAGTAAGGGCTAAAAATTTGCCCACCCTACGAGAATCCACCAACAATATTTTTTGGGGGCAAACACTAGTGTTTGCCCCCCAAAATAGATTTCTCTTTGACAAGGAGTGAAAATCAAGAGTAGCATGAGAAATGTGAAAAGATTCTGCATCATAACAACAACCTATACCCTAAAGAGGTAAAGAGAAAATATTTAGAAGGCAATTTATTATGGGAAACAATACATTTTAAATACCATTTGTTTTGGCTATTGATGCAGTTGAAAAAAATATTGGGTTTTATGAAAACTACAAAATCAGAAGAAAAGAGAATGAAGAGTAAAATTGATTTTGTGGAAAATCGAGTAAGTGGTATAGAAGACAAAGAAAAGTGCTAAGAAGAGAAGATGCCCTATTTGGTTTATATTTCTTCTTCTGTTATTTTCAGTTTATTCCTTTATCATGTTCATATTTTTGGTATAGCCTTAGCATTTTCTTTATTTTTGATACTTTGCTATAATAGACCAAAATTGCTTGCATTTATTCTCTATGGTGATTTTTGAAAGTTTGAATTCTGTTTTTAAAAAGTCCCATAGTAGATATTATTAAAGTTTATGAAATATATGATCAAATCAAATAAATGATTAATTTGATGTGTAGTTCTATTTTACACCAATATGCTAAGTGGATGTGCATGTGTGTTTATGTACACACACACACACACATACACATACACACAAACGCACAAACTTTCTTTCCCAAGAAAGTCTGTGGCTTTACTTTCTACTTTGTGACCATATTTCCAAATTATTTACCTCTTTCTAATGTCTATTATAACTTTCCGTAGTTACAGAAAATTTCCTATATTTGCAATATCTAATACAGTAACCATGTAGTATATGACTTCTTTACGCCCAGGTTGGATTGATTGTCAGAATAATTAACATGTGCATAGCAAGTGCTTGAAATGTGGCTAGTGTAAGTTTAAGGTCATATTGTGAAAGTAGATTAAAATGTAACTTAGATGACACAGCTCTGTAGAAATTACTATATTTCTTTGATAACTCTGTTTACAACCCACTGGAGTTTACACAAACATTTCCTCTCTTTTCCCCTGCCAAAATTATAGTGACTGCTCATATGCTCACCCTTAGGTTCGTTCAACTCTCATTCATCAAAATTCAGCTCAACTGACACCTTCCCTGAGAACTATGCCCTGACTTCAGCACCTATTGCTGGCTTGCAGTCATGAGTTTCCTTTGTCTTCCAGTGAGATTAACCTTTTTGAGGGCAGCTACTAAATGGGGTTTGGTGAATGCTGTTGAGTGGGTAAGTGACTTCTAACTTTGATTGACGTGCAAAAACCCTGGCTACTTCTCTGAAGACTTGATAGTCTGAACGGTTAGGGTTTGAACCATGCAGAAGTCATCTACATAAGGCCATTATTACCTAACCAGGAAGACTCACCTACCATTTTTAGTCAAGGAATTGGATTTTGCTGTCAGCTTTTCCATTCTTTGTGCCACTGGTCTCAGGTGTGCAGAATTCTCTGTCCCAGTTTTCTCTTCTCAGCTGGGGCAACACAACCCCCGCAGGTGGCCCAGAGCATGCGGACTGCCATCCAGTCCCAGAAGAAGTATGAGATAGAAACAATGCACTGGCTTCCTTCATTACTTACTTTAGTAGCTGTCAAATAATATTTCTTGTGGGAGTTTATTTAAAGCCTATGCCCCTAAAATGTGGTCTGGGTAATATTCTTGATGAGTCATTGGCACAAACCTGTGTTTTTCTATGTGAAATGGCTAACCATGGATGGAAGTAAATCACTAAGAAAAGTCAAAAAAGAATTAAAAAAAAAACTTGATATCGTTAAACTTGAAAAACTATGCTTTTTTTTTTTTGTTTCTTGGAAAGAGAAGCCCACTGTAGATTGTCAACTATAAATGCTTTGATTATGGTTTGGGGTATGTTGAAATTAAGAGCTCTCTATGGTTACTTTGTGGTTGTAAATGGAGGGCCAGAAAATATATAAAGTGATCTATGGGAACCTGCTTGGAAGGGATGAAAAAACATTACATCCATGTGGAGTCCTGTTTTGCTCTAATGTGATAAAGAAAAGTGAAGCAGTTTACATTATTATAACTTTATCTGAAGGTTGAGGATTTTAACAACATGTGGTTGTCATAATGATTTAGAAAGGATTTTTGTCTTCGTAAGTCATTATGTGAATAAAGAGGTTTGGTTGTGTGGACCCGCATACTCTAGAACAAGTTTCTCCTCAGCACTGTTGATGTTTTGGGTCAGGTATTCTTGACCCAAATTCTTGTGCTGGGGGCTGTCTTGGGCACTGCGTGTCTGGCCTCCACCCACTGAATGCCAGTAGCACCTCCCTCTCCTAGGCTGCAACAACCATAAATGTCTCCAGGAATCTCAAACTGTTCCCTGGGGGACAAAACTGTCTGACAGAAAAGCACCATTCTAGAACATTTGTTGAAATCTGTGAGGCTGGAAGTTAATAATCTGTAGCATCTGACTGCCTTGTTCCATCTGCCTTCAGATGCCCTGAGGCAGTTTCCATAACTAGGCCCAGGGGAATGCCAGCCACCAAGACAGGCTTCTTGGCAAACATTCACTGGAGAGACCCAGATTTGGGCCTTGGGTTTTGAAGGCACAGTTAGATGATTTCTTTACACCCCAGTTGGATCGATTTATTTGTCAGAATAATTAACATTTTCAAAATGTTAGACGTTGTTTTAAAAATCCAGCAGTTCGGAAAAGGCAGAAAGAAAACTACAAAGCACCCGACACCGACTTTCTAGAAATAACTAGTGCTCATGTGTGGTAAATAGCATTCTAAGCATTTTCATACACATACACAAATGGGGTTTTAGGATGAGATAAATAAATAGGCATAGTGCTATAGAAATGCCATCACATGATGCATGCCGTTTTAAATTAAAAATGTTTAATTTTATGTGAATTTAATAGATGATATCCTTATCTATTAAAATGAAGTAAAACTGAACGATTTGCTAAGCTTGAGATGAATGTTTAATTACAGCAGAATAAATTATTTTCTTAATGATATCTCTAAGTATATCACAAAAGGAGATTGCCATTACTATGTTTTAATGTTTAATATTTAAATTTTAATCAATGGTACTTGATTTCCTTACAACTTTCTTCCATTTACCTTCCAGTTTTATATTAGTTATGTTATTATATATGCCAATTTATATAGTATATATTCTACAACCCTAATTTTCCTGTTGTTTATTCAAAGTTTAATGTTTAAATGGATTAAATGCTCATCACCACCATTTCTTTTACATGACTTCTATAATCCTGTTTTTAAAATGTTGACTCATTTCCTAGCGTTGGATTTCAACATCAACTTTTTCAAGAAAGGCTCTATTTCCTGAGTTTTTCAGGTTTTTTTTTTTTTCTTTTTTTTTTTTTTTACATTAGAAAACCTTTTTTAAAATTACTGTACTCTTTTTAAAAATTACTGTGGTAAAATATACATTGTTTAACATTTACCATTGTAAGCATTTTCAAGTGTACAGTTTAGCGGCATCAAGGACGTTCACATTGTTGTGCAACTATCACCACCATCCATCTTTAGAACTTTCTTTCCTCTTCCAAAACTGAACCTACCGTACCTGTTCAATAATAACCTCCTGTTCTCCCCTTCCCCAGTCCCTGTCAGCCACCATTCTTTCTGTCTCTGTGAATTTGACTACCCTAGGCACTTCATAAGTAGAATCATACAATATATATCATTTTATGTCGCTTATTTCACTTAGTATAGTGTCTTTAAGTTCATCCACATTATAGCCTATGCCACAATTTCATTCTTTTCTCAAGCTGAATAATATTCCATTACATGTATATACTATATTTTGCTTCTCTACTTATTTGCCAATGGACGTTTGGGTTGTCTGCTCCTTTAGGAGGAGACTGCTGTTATCAACATAGTGGTACAAACATTTGTTTGAGTCCCTGCTTTCTTTTTTTCTTTTTTTTTGAGATAGTCTTAATCTGTCACCCAGGCTGGAGTGCAGTGGTGTAATCTCAGCTCACTGCAACCTCTGCCTTCTGGGTTCAAGTGATTCTCATGCCTCAGCCTCCTAAATAACTGGGACTATGGGTGCCCGCCACCGCATCCAGCTAATTTTTGTATTTTTAGTAGAGGCACGGTTGTGCCATGTTGACCATGCTGCTCTCGAACTCCTGACCTCAGGTGATCTGCCTGCCTTGACCTCCCAAAGTGCTTGGATTACAGGCATGAGCCACTGTGCCTGGCACCCTGCTTTCAATTCTTTTTGGTATATACACAGAAATGGAATTGCTGGATCATATGGTAATACGTCACACTCTGAGGAACTACCATAATATTTTCCACAGTGATTGCACCATTTTACATTCCCACCAGCAATGAACACATGTTCTAATTTCTTCACATCCTCACTGTATTAGTCCATTTGCACACTGCTGAGAAATTCATACCCAAGACTGGGTAATTTATAAAGGAAAGAGGTTTAATTGGCTCACATGGCTAGGGAGGCCTCATAATCATGGCAGAAGACAAACGAAAAGCAGAGATGTCTTACATGGCGGCCGGCAAAGAGATTATTTGTGCAGGAGAACTACCCTTTATAAAACTGTCAGATGTTGTGAGACTTATTCACTATAATGAGAACAGCAAAAGAAAGACTTGCCCTCATGATTAAATTATCTCCCACTGGGTCCCTCCAATGACACGTGGGAATTACGAGAGCTGCAATTTGAGATTTGGGCGTGGATGCTGCCAAACCATATCATTGCATCCCTGGCCCCTCCCAAATCTCATGTCCTCAAATTTCAAAACCAAGCATGCCTTCTCAGAAGTCTCCCAAGTCTTAACTAATTTCAGCATTAACTCAGAAGTCCACGGTCCAAAGTCTCATCTGAGACAAGGCAAGTCCCTTCTGCCCATGAGCCTGTAAAATCAAAAGCAAGCTAGCACTTTGGGGGGCGAAGACGGGTGGATCACGAGGTCAAGAGATCGAGACCATTCTGGTCAATATGGTGAAACCCCATCTCTACTAAAAATACAAAAACTAGCTGGGCATGGTGGCGCACGCCTGTAGTCCCAGCTACTCGGGAGGCTGAGGCAGGAGAATTGCTTGAACCCAGGAGACGGAGGTTGCGGTGAGCCGCGATCACACCATTGCACTCCAGCCTGGGTAACGAGCGAAACTGTCTCAAAAAAAAAAAAAAAAAAAAATCGAAAGCAAGTTAGTTACTCCCTAGATACAATGAGGTACAGGTAAATATACCATTCCAAATGGGAGAAATTAACCAAAACAAAGGGGCTACAAGCCCTATAAAAGTCAGAAATCCAGTGGGGCAGTCACATCTTAAAGCTTCAAAATGATCTCCTTTGACTCCATCTCTCACATCCAGGTCATGCTGATGCAAGAGGTGGGCTCCCATGGCCTCGGGGAGCTCTGTCCCTGGGGCTTTTGAGGGTACAGCCTCCCTCCCGGCTGCTTCCACAAGCTGGCATTGAGTGTTTGCAGCTTTTCCAGGTGCACAGTGCAGGCCGTTGGTGGATCTACCATTCTGGGATCTGGTAGAAGGTGGCCCTTTTCTCAAAGCTCCACTAGGCAGCACCCCAGTGATGACTCTGTGGGGACTCACACCCCAATTTCCCCCTCCACACTGTCCTAGCAGAGGTTCTCCATGAGGGTCCTGCCCCTGCAGTAAACGTTTGCATGGACATCCAGGCATTTCCATACATCCTCTGAAATCTAGGTGTAAGTTCCCAAAGCTCAGTTCTTGACTCCTGTGCACTCACAGGCTCAACACCATGTGGCAGCTGCCAAGACTTTGGGCTTTCACCCTCTGAAGCCATGGCCCGAGCTGTACCTTGGCCACTTTTAGTCACATCTAGAGTGGCTGAGATGCAGGGCATCAAGTCCCTAGGCTGCACATAGCAGTGGGGTGCCCTGGGCTCTGGCTCATGAAACAACTTTTTCCGTCTAGGCCTTTCCTTCTGGGCCTGTGATCGGAGAGGCTGCTACAAAGTCTCTGACACACCCTGGAGACATTTGCTGCATTGTCTTGGTGACTAACATTTGTCTCCTTGTTACTTATGCAAATTTCTGCAGCTGGCTTGAATTTCTCCTCAGAAAATGGGTTTTTCTTTTCTATCGCATCTCAGGCTGCAAATTTTCTGAACTTTTATGCTCTGTTTTCATTTTAAAACTGAATGCTTTTAACAGCATCCAAGTAACCTCTTGAATGCTTTGCTGCTTAGAAACTTCTTCTGCCAGATACCCTAAACAATCTCCCTCAAGTTCAAAGTTCCACAAATCTTTAGAGCAGGTGCAAAATGCTGCCAGTCTCTTTGCTAAAGCATAGCAAGAGTCATCTTTGCTCTAGTTCCCAACAAGTTTCTCATCTCTATCTGAGACCGCATCAGCCTGGATTTCATTGTCCATGTCATTATCAACATTTTGGTCAAAGCCATTCAACAAGTCTCTAGGAAGTTCCAAACTTTCCTGCATTTTCCTGTCTTCTGAACCCTCCCAACTGTTCCAACCTCAGCCTATTACCCAGTTCCAAAGTCACATCTACATTTTCAGGTATCTTTACAGCAGTACCCCACTCTACCAGTACCAATATACTGAATTAGTCTGTTTTCATGCTGCTGATAAAAACATACCCAAGACTGGGTAATTTATAAAGAAAAAAGTTTAATTGATTCACAGTTCCACATGGCTGGGAAGGCCTTACAATTATGGTGGGAGAGGAAGGAAGGGCAAAATGACATCTTACATGATAGCAGGCAAAGAGAGAATTTGTGCAGGGAAACTCCCCTTTATAAAACCATCAGATGTTGTGAGAGTTATTCACTATCATGACAACAGCCCAAGAAAGGCCTGCCTTCATGATTAAATTACCTCCCACCAATTCCCTCCCACAACACATGTGAATTGTGGGAGTTACAATTCAAGATTTGGGTGGGGACACAGCCAAACCATATCACACTTAACAGTAAATTTTTTTCCTGTTTGTTTGTTTGTTTTATAATAGTCATCCTAATGGGTATGAAGAGGTATCTCCTTTGCATTTCCCTAATGATTTGTGATGTTGAACACCTTTTAATCTGCTTATTGACCATTTATGTATCTTCTTTGGAGAAATATCTATTCAAGTCTTTTGCCTAATTTTTAACTGGTGTTTTTCTTTTTGTTGTTGCTAAATTGTAAGAGTTCATTGTATATTCTGGATATTAACTCCTTGTCAGATATGTTATTTTCAAATATTTTTCCCATTCTCTGGATTATCCTTTCACTCCGTTAATAGTGTCTTCTGATGCACAAAGGTTTTAATAATGATGAGGCATTTTTATTCTTGAATAGTGCTCAGGTAGGTGTAATATTCTTGGGTGATTTTTTTCTTGTGGGATTTTGTAGGTGCTGCTTCCTTGTGTTCTGGCATTAGATGTTGCGGTGGAGAAGGCAGACCTTTCCCTTTGCAGGTCACTTGCTTTCACAGCTTGAACCTGTCAGAAATTCTTCTGATCTACATCTTTCCTTTTTTGTTGTATTTAGAAAATGCAGAAATATAAAATTTCAGAAACTAGTATAACAAACTCATGTATACCCTTCCCCAGAAGTAACTCATGTTAATATTTTATCATTTTTGAGTGACAGTATTTTTTTTAAATCAATGTTTTGAGATGCACATAGTTTTATAAGTTTGTTGGGTTGGGTTCTAAGAAGACCTGAGATGAAGATTCATATCCAAGTGATTTATTCCAGTGGAATCCAAAAAGGACATGAGAGAACCAAGACAGGGAAGCAGAAGACAGAAAGGAGCACAGCAAGGATAAGATTTGAGGTGAATCTCAGCCATTGCTTATCCATTGGCAGCTCTGTAGGGTAAATTACTCAGAAGAGTTTGTTCTGCTTTAGGGCAAAAGAGTTGGACCTGCATCTAAAGTTTGAAATATATTAACATAAAGATATTATTTTCCATCCTTTTATCATTTTAGGTCCTACAGAATCTGCAGTGATATTCCACATTTCATTCTTAAAATGGATTTTTAGTGACTTTTCTTTCTTTTATTCTTTTATAGTCTTGCCAATGAATTTAATTTTATTAGTCTTTGAAGGATATAGCAAAGGTCTTCCTCAAATGAAGCATATCTTACCTCTATGCTCTCTAGCATTAAGAAGCCTGACTCTATTTTCTTCTTAGCAGACATGCCCAGGCAAGCCCAGGCAGGTCTTAACTTGTAATGCATACCTTTCCTTATTTAGGTAGGTCAAGTCTTTTCTAAGTAACTTCCTCTTTTCTTTGTTCTTTACTGCTCCTTACCTATTTAAGAAAGTTTTAAGGTATTAGCCACTCAGATCTAGTTTAGACTTTGAGGTCCAGCTCCAGCCAATGGGTGCAGGACATAGCAATAGGGCCCCAGCTATGTAAAGGATAAATATTTCCGCCTTTCCTTTGTTTATTGCACTCCCGTGGCAAGATTGACTTCCCTTTCTGCAGAAAGTAAAATTGCCTTGCTGAGAAAACTTTTTGTCTGAGTGGTAATTCTTCTTGGCAATACCAGAGAATAAGCATTTACTTCTAACAGTCTTTTTTTAAATTTGTTGATACTCTTGCCTATATTTTTGTTTTCCATTTCATAACTGCTGTTCTCATCCTTATTATTTTCTTTTTCTTCTGCTTTCTTTGGGTTGTATGTGTTGTCATTTTCCTATGTCTTGAAATAGTTTGAGATCATTGATTTTTTCATCTATCTTCTTTTCAAATATGTGCATTTAAAACTACAGATCCCCTTCCAATCATAGCTTTAGCTGCTTTTCTCAAGTTTTAGTGTGTAATATATTCATCTTCATTCTTAAGAGTTATTTTCTAATTTTCATTATGATTTATTTTTTAACCTATGGAGTGTGTTTGGATATTTTCTAGTTTTAAACTTGAGCTTTTTTGCTTTGTTGGCATAGAAAAAAACTTGTATGATTTCAATCCTTTGAACTTTTGAGATTATCTATATGGCCCAGATCACGATAAATGGTTATAAACACTTCGTAAATACAAAGAATATATATTCTGAGATGGTTAGTTGTAGCTTTTTATACATAGTTTCAATTTGTAATTTGTTTCCATATTCTATACCATTACTGATTTTTTCTCCTACTCGATAAGTTAATGATAGTTGTGTTAAAACCTCCCACCATCATTATGGATTTTTCTATTTTTTCTTATAGTTCTGTCAGTTTTTGCTTTATATATTTTGCAGTTATGTTATTAGGTACATCTACTTTTAGAATTTGTTCCTTCTAGTGAAATCAAACTTCCAACATTATGTAGTATCTCTCTGTCTTAACGTCTACTTTGTCTAATTAGTGTAACTAAGCCAGATTTATTTTGGTTAGTAGTCTTATGGTATATATTTTTTTCAATCTTTTATTTTTAATCTTTCTGGTCATTATATTTAAGAAATGTCTCTTTTAAACAGAATATAACTGAATTTTAAAATTTTATCCTGACAACCTGTCTTTTAATTGGTATATTTATTCTATTTGGGTTTAATGTAATTGATATATTTGCATTTAGATCTTCCATTTTACTATGAGCTTTTACAATTTATCCATCTGTCTACGTTCCTTTTTCTCTCCATTTTTACCTTTTTTTGGATTGAATGTGTTTTCTTATTATGTCTTTTCACATATACATTAATTTGGAAGTCATATGCTCTTTTCTATTTTTTTTCCCCCCAGTGGTAACTCTAGAACTTAAAACATCTATCCTTGACTTTTCAAAGTTGGATATTAATTGGTCCTTTTATCTTCTTCATGGATGCTAAAAGGACCTTAGGATACTTTAATGCTATTTATCCCTTTTCTGACTCATAGGCTGTCATTGTTAGGTATGTTAATTCCATATAAATATTTAAAATTCCATAATTTATTATAATTGCTTTTTTTACACAATTGCTCTTCATTTAGATTTACCCACATGCTTACCATTCTTATTTTTGTTCTTCATTTCTTACATCATCTCCAAGCTTCCTTTAATCTTAAAAGCACCCTTTAATATTTTCTTTAACACTGGTCTGCTGAAGTTGAATTCTCTTTTGTCTGACAATCTCTTTATTTTACTTTCATTTTCTGGCGGACATTTTTGCTTTTGTAGTTGTCCTCAATGGCATGGTTGATCTATATTATCTAGCCCACAATTCCTCTCCATCAGATTTTTAAATTTGGCAACCTACAGTTACCTCTTTTCAATCTTACCTGATGTTGTGTTATACATGCTTCATGATGACTAACCCAAGAACATAGATAATATCCTATTAAATCTTCTCTTGTGTAAAGTATCTTTATGTTTAAGAATTTGTTTTTAACAAAAATAAAGTCAATATGAAACAAAGCACTCATCATATTTGAACACTGTATGTCTCTTGCTATAATCTGAGAAGACCTGGTTATGATTCTTAGAAAAGAACAAGCTGCTTGTTTAGTAGGTGTGAACACTGATTGCATTAGTAGGGAAAGCCTAGATATTGTCAGGCATGATATTGGTTTGTATGGGGGTTGTCACTGGAGATGTGTCCCGTGTGATCCTTGAAATGGTCTCCCTCAGGGCCCATGGTTTCTTGTGTGTTAGTGCTTGCATAGGTACATTCCAGAGTATGATTCTTTTTTTTTTTTTTTGAGACAGAGTCTTGCTCTGTCACCAGGCTGGAGTTCAGTGGCGTCATCTTGGCTGACTGCAACCTCTGCTTCCCGGGTTCAAGCTATTCTCCTGTCTCAGCCTCCCAAGTAGTTGGAACTACAGGCACATACCACCACGCCCAGCTAATTTTTGTATTTTTAGTAGAGAGGGGATTTTACTGTGTTGGCCAGGATGGTCTTGATCTCTTGACCTTGTGATCCGCCCACCTCAGCCTCCCAAAGTGCTGGGATTACAGGCATCAGCCACTGTGCCCAGCCAGAATATGATTCTTAAATACACTAATACCTTATGTCTGAAATACTGCAAAGTCCACATGTGGAAAGAGAGTAGAGTTTGGACACTGGGCGTCATGGAATGACTTCTTTTATTCTGCTTCTGTGGACACACTCTGATCTTAGTGTGCACTGAAGACAACTCTCTTAGTCAATTTGCGCTGCTATAATGAAATACCCGCGACTGGATAATTTGTAAAGAACAAAAATGTATTCTCTCATGTTCTGGAGGCTGGGAAGTCCGAGTTCAAGGCATGGGCAGGTTTGGTGTCTGGTAAGGGCTGTTCTCTCTACTTCCAAGATGGTGCTTTGTTGCCCTGTCCTCTAGAGTGATGAATGCTGTGTTCTAACATGGTGGGAGGGCAGAAGAGAGGGAACTGACTCTCTCAAGCTCTTTATAAGGGGCCTGAGGGCTCCACCCTTGTGACTTAATCACCTCCTAAAATCCCCATCTCTTAATATCCTCACATTAGTGATCAACTTGCAACATATACATTTCCAGGGATACATTCAGACCATAGCAACAACTAAGTGCCTTTTGTTTTATTTTTAAGCTACATGTTGTATCTATGTTTCTTACTTCTGGAAAAAGAAAAATCTTATATCAGTTATAAATATACATGTCTTTTGATTTACTTTTTTTTTTTTTTTTTTTTTTTTGGTGAAGTCTCACTCTGTCATCCAGGTCAGGCTAAAGTGCAGTGATGCAATCTCGGCTCTGTCTCCCAGGTTCAAGAAATTCTTGTGCCTCAGCCTCCCGAGTAACTGGGACTACAGGTGTGTACCACCACACTTGACTAATTTTTAGTAGAGACGGGGTTTCACCATGTTGGCCAGGCTGGTTTCGAACTCCTGACTTCAAGTGATCCACCCGCCTCGGCCTCCTGAAGTGCTGGCGTTACACGTGTGAGTCACTGCTCCCAGCCTTGATTTACTTTCAAGCTGATAGTTATTTGTTCACCAACAAGCTCCCAGTGTGGTCTACAGAGGCCAGGCAGATAATATGAATCCTCACAGTGAATGGGGACTGGGCATATTAGAGGCCACATGCCCCTTAAAAATTGGATGGTCACATTTAGTTTTAATTATTGTCATGCTGTGATGTGAATTCTATTTTAATTTCCTCTTTTATTTTCCTGAAAATCAGAATTTAGATTTTTTTTCTGAGACACTCCAGGCCTCAGCAATCTATATTTTTATGTGAAATCTTTGTATATTTAAATCTAAATGAATAATTATTTTTAGGGGCTCATTTGGCAGAATATGCAATCATTGTTAAATAAGTCAGATTTGCAGGTCAGATGCCTCCCAGAGACCAACAGCTTGTTCCCTTTATCTTAACCATTATCAGGTACACTGCTCTCATTCTGTACACACAGGTGATGAGAATACTACCGAAAGGGTGGGCTTGAGGATGCTTGGGAAGCCTGAATGAAACTGACATTTGCCACAAATCATTTAATACAGAAGCCTGGAAGTCACCCTAGCAACACCTTTCTTCCTGCATCTGGTCAGCTGCCAGCTGCTATTGATTCTAGCACCCTTGAACTTTGCGTCTATGCTTACCCCCTGCAGACACTGGGAAATCTAGTCTAGACTCTTGTTTTTTGCATGTCAGTGGCCTTCTAGCTATGCTCTCTGATGTGAGGCTTTGCTCCCTCAATCCTTCCCCGCCCTCCTGCCAGAGTAATTTTTCCAAAATACAGTCGGCCCAAGTCACTCCCCTGCTTAAAAATATTCCAGTGAGTCAATAAATTACTGTACTGGAAAGCTTCTCCTTGCCCTCCAGATTCACTCTCCACCCTTCCTTGCCCTGTGCCCCACCCACTGGAAAGCTGACCAGTATGGACAGCATCAGTGGTCTCCCTTGCCCTCTGGCTCCTGGTTGGCTTTGGCCACTAACAAGCTCTGCAGGGGGATTGGAGAGAGGGAGAACAGCAGTGTGTTTATTTCTCCAGCTCTCTCTTTGTGGGTTGCTGTGGGCTCTGATTCTCAACTGAAGGCCTTAGCTCCTCTCAGGCAGCCCTATATACACAGCCTCTGCCTGCCCTTGCTCCATCTAGCATGCAGGGCCAAGACAGATCGTTAGAATCGTCGGATCCACAGAATCTGCCTGGTACCAGCCCCAGGGTGCTGCACCAGCACTCACGGTTTCACTGTACCCTGTCCACCACCTTGGTAAATAGCATGTCTTTAAAATGCTTCCCAAGCAGGCTTGGCAAGCGTGTTAGTGTTGGTGAAATAATGAGAAATGTGTGCTCAGCGTATGGGATATGGTGTGAGCAGGAGCCACCAGAGATGAAGCTGGAGAAAGCATAGGATAGGGCACAAACTGCCTAGAGGGACAGAATGTGTGTCCTGAGGAATTAGTGAAGGGCTTTAAAGGTGGGAAAATAATTAGGAGCACATTGATTAGAAAAGTGTCAACCAAACCCTAGAGGCCATCAACTCTCAGAATGAGTTGTGCAGCAGTAGAGGGTATAATGGACTAGAGAAGGGAGACGTGAGATACAGGGGTACGGAGTATTTCTCAATAGTACCTAGCACACAGCTTTAGATATATGGGTGTTTAGTATATCCTGGTCAAACTGAATTGTTGTGTCTGTGTGACAGCTTGAGTGACGTTTTTATGCCATTTACCCAATTCATATTTTAAAATTTCATTTGTTAAAGACCTGAAGGTAGTATTAACCTGAAAGAATTTATTTACTGTTAACTAAATCTGGGTCGTTTGAGATCTCCTTAAATAACCTTTGTGGTAACATTGGAATGAACATTTATTTGATGTCTGGGAAGTAATATCCCAGTGGAACTCATTTTATTTTGGGTTGTTTTTAATATGGAGCTGTTAATATAGCATTTCCAATAAGTGACCTTATATGTGAAACCTGTGTTTAATTACTAATGTTTTAGCAAGACTAGTAGGACTGTACTATTCATTATAAGTCACAGATTTCAGAACTTGTCAGGAAAATATTTCATGATTTGAGTTATGCCTGGGGATCCAGGAAAAGCAAGCAGCACTTGAGTCTTTATGAGATGGTGAACATACTTATTCCTACAATATTTTTGGCCTTTACCAGCCCTATTATATAATGAGTAAACAATATCTTTTTTGAAATTTTTCATCCAAAATATTCCCTAGCTAGAGCTTTACTTAGGAAAATATGATTTCCTAAGAGATCTTTAAGCCTGATAGTTTGAACCAAACAACACAAAGGGCATATTGCTTCTTGGAAGTGTTTTCTTAGCTTTCCCTTTAGTGTTTTTGTCTTCCCTTTTAAAAAAAAAAAAAAAAAAAAAAAGAACTTTTATTGGGTGTTTTATTGTGCAAACTCTATGTGTTTGTCATATACCATTAGAAATTATAGATGAACATAAAAGAAGAAAGTAAAAAGTGTAATTCCATCACAATTAGAAAGTAGAGGAGAGCTCAAAATAAGGACTGTATGATGTAACCTATCATACAGAAGAAGGTGATGGGGATATGTGAGGTGCTGCCCGTGCTTCCAGCAGGGTTGCAATGCTTAGCGGAAAGTCTATCCCAGCTTTCTTAACCAAGGTAAAAATGGCTTCTGTTTCAGGGTCTCTTTGCTCTGGGCCCCTTGTGTCTGTTGCTCTTGACAACCAAGGATTGCCGTTGCCTCACCGCAGCCCTTATCCCTGTCACCTGATGCTCATTGATTTGTGAGCTACTTGAGGGCCAGATCCACACTTGTATTCCCAGGGCACCAAGCACAGAGCCTCGAACTTAGCAAGCTCTTGGAATCGTTTATGTGAGAGAGTGAACGAATGGATGTGAGTTCATGAACATCAGTCAGGAATGCAAATTCCTCAAGAAAGAACCTAGATAAAATGAAATCCTTCTGAAAAGCAGAAGTGTAGCTCTGCTTGCGATATAAGGGGGAAAAAAAGTAAAAGACTTCATGGAGATATCGAAGGAATGTTGTGGTCAAGGAGATCACAGCAGCAGATGTATTTGATCCAAGAGGCGAAATGCTAACTGTGAGTGATGACAGCTGTATTTGACTGGATCCCTGCTCATGAAAGGAAGTGGAACATCAGTGGGGAAAACACCCAGATGTCCGTAAGGAAAATGAAGGCTTTGTCTGGGGTAAGACAGAAAGGGCTTCTGCCTGGGCCCTTCTTTTTTTAAGAAGAAAATAACTTTCATTGGATGTTTTATTGTAAAAGCATACACGTTCCTTGTATGACATTAGAAATTATAGATGAGGGCTGGGTGTGGTGGTTCATGCCTGTAATCGCAGCACTTTGGGAGGCCTAGGCGGGTGGGGTGGATCACCTGAGGTCAGGAGTTCCAAGACCAGCATGGCCAACATGGTGAAACCCCGTCTTTACTAAAAATACAAAAAGTGGCCGCACATGGTGACGCATGCCTGTAATCCCAGCTACTTGAGGAGGCTGTGGTGGGAGCATTGATTGAACCTGGGAGGCAGAGGTCGCAGTGAACCAAGATCATGCCACTGCACTGCAGCCTGGGTGACAGAGACTCCGTCTCAAAGAAAAGAAAAAAAGAAAAAAAAGAAATTATAGATGAGCCTTGGACACACATGGTTCTCAAAGCCACAGTTGTGTACCTGCAAAATGGGGAAGGTGATATCTATCTTTAAGGGCTTGTTCAGAAGGTTAGAGAGAAGGTAGGAAAAGGACTGGCAGTCAGTAATCACGCTGTGAATTAATAATGATTAGCAGTGGCTACTTTATGTAGGACCGAGTTCTTCAGGTCTTCTTCCATGCTTTGCCTCAGATTCTGGCCCCGGACAGGGTCACAGAGTGACATGATATTCATTGAAGCACATTTGGATTGGGTCTAGTTAACAACTTGGAATTTAAATATAAAATTATAACAACATGGAATTTAAATGATTACTTGAGACAACCTAGAGAGATGTTTGAACAGGGGGAACTGGGAGCAGAGATAATCAACTAACAAACACATTCACCTGGGTTACAGTCAGGCCAAAGAGCAAGCTGATATCAGTCAGCTGTATTTTATTGTCATCAACCTTCAGGGCTGGGGCTGACCAATGAGGGGCTGCTACAAATCTCTCTTTCTCGGGAGGCTCGCCACCACCACGCAGCCCAAGAATACAGGCTCCACCCTGGCGGATCCAGTTCCTTCCGATGGCGGCTTTCTTCCCTCCCCACAAACCTTTCTGCCTCCTGACATTTGATGATGGTAATTGGTATTATTTCATATTTTTATTGTAACATTAAACTGTTTTCACAGATTCCAAGTCTGATTAGTTGGCTGCTTACTTGGCATTATGGTCGGCTTACTGGTTTAAAAAGCAGTGATATGGATTAATGGAATGCTGTAAGATTAGGGAGCTATGTCCAGCATGTTTATCAGGGACTTGGGTGAAGACAGGGAAGCTACAGAGCTGAGCGTAGTGGCTGGTAGATAGGGTGACAGGATCAGGGTTCAAACAGGTCTCAACAGGCTTCTATTCTGGGCCAAAACCAACAAGAGGAAATTCAGTAGTGATGAATGTTAAGTCTTGCGTTAAGTACAAATGGAAGAGAGCTGGCTCTCCCATCATTGTTTTGAAAAAGACATTATTTTGAAGAAGAAAAACAATTGCTTACCCTTATTGAGATATTCACCAACTGCATTCGATGAGATACTGCCTGGAATTTATATGTGTTACTTTATTTAAATCCTACTTGGGTAAAGATTATCGGCTCCATTTCATTTAGAGTTTTGGAAAGTTTAAGAAACTTGGAATCAGCCGGGTGTGGTGGCTCACGCCTGTAATCCCAGCACTTTGGGAGGCTGAGGCAGGTGGATCACGAGGTCAGGAGATCGAGACCATCCTGGTCAACATGGTGAAACCCTGTCTCTACTAAAAATTCAAAAAAAAAAAAAAAAAAATTAGCTGGGCATGGTGGTGCGTGCTTGTAATCCCAGCTACTCGAGAGGCTGAGGCAGGAGAATTGCCTGAACCCAGGAGGCGGAGGTTGCGGTGAGCCGAGATCATGCCATTGCACTCCAGCCAGGGTAACGAGCGAAACTCCGTCTCAAAAATAAAAAAAAAAAAAGAAAAAAGAAAAAAGGAAAAAAAAAAAGAAACTCGGAACCAAACAGAGTTAAAGTTTAACCATTATGCGATGCTGTCTCCAGAACAGATTCCATAAATGGGCTGACTGAAGAAGGAAGGAATCGAGGGAGGGAGAGAAGAAGGAAGCAGTTTTTGTCTAAAGAAACCTGTATCGTAGGTGCAATGTATAGTCTGTCTTTTTAGATTCAGGGTTGTATTCTGGACATGACATTTTAAGCTTAAAAATGTACAAATTTCGATGTGTGCGGAGAAAGAATGTAGTTGCAAAGGATCTGGGAAAATAGAAGGAACTAGGAGGCTTTCAGAAAGCTTGAGAAGGACTCTTCTGCAGAGGAGGATCAAGACTCTGTCCACAGCTCTAGAGGGATGGAAGCTCCGGGGAAGCAGGTTCTGTTTCACTGCAAGGAGGAAGACGCAGTGGTCCAGGTGGCACTTCATTCTGCTCCAGTGGAGTCATTTCTGAATGTCTGTGTTATCATGCTGCTAGGATCAAAGGGAACAGAGCAGAACTGGGTGGAAATCTGGGATATTACTGTTATTTCTCTAGAGAAATGATGTTAAAAAGGCAGAAGGCCTGGCTGCTGGAGACGGCATTGGAGTTTCAAAGCAAAATCCAAACATCTTCCTGGCTGAGGAGAGGAGAAAAACTCAAGGACCCCTCTTGAAGTGCCATTTGCACTCTACTTTCTTCCAGGAAAAATGTCTTACCTATCCAATCTTCCCTATCTCAGAAATCAAATGCTTGCACTTATAACATGCCTATTTTAGTTATTTTAGAATCAAGGTGGTTCTTTTTTTTTTTTTTTTTTTTTTTGGTAAGTTAAGGTAGAGAAGTTATGGAAAGAAACCTGATTCTAACTATGAACTGAACAGATGGGATAGTGGGAATAAAAACAAATTAAAACAGTATTGCAAAAACTCTCAACTTTCATTTAAAAATATATATGATGATGTTTTTCAACTTTTCACATTCAACCTTTCGGCATATCGAGTGACAAAATGAAAAATCAATTTCAGCTGTGTATATTTTAAACATTTACCTAAATGATTGGGACTTACTCAACCTAAAAGTCCAGATGAAAGTATTAAACTGCTTATTGTATTTTTTGTGAATTAAAACTTTATTTTTTTATTATGTCATAGACGGGACACAGTTATGTTTGGTGACGTTTAGTACAGAAAATTGAACTGAACAGTGGTCTAATTAGAACAGTAAATAGTATGGGTTTAATTAGCCCCTATTCCTGATGACAGATTTGATCCGTCACCAGATATTTATCCTTTCCTTTCACTTGACTGTTACTGAAATATTGCCTCTAGAAGGACTGCTTACTGTGCTATAAATAGGTAGCTTGGCAAGAAGCCATAAAGCCCGCTGACCGGTGAGACTTGAGAGAAAATTATTGGAAAACCCCCTCTTTGCTTCCAGCCATTATTTCTTCATTTCACTTTTGAAGGTCCTTTCCACAGATCCCTCTTTTAATTTAATTTAATTTTTTTTTTTTTTTTTTTTTTTTGGTTAGATGAGGTAACTTGCCTAAGGGCTTAAGGAAACCTGTGCAATATCTAGTTAAGTCACATGCTGCAGTTTATTAATGTGTCACGGTTTCTTTCATAAACTTTGCTGTTCTTCAGCTTCGAACTTACCTATTAAATTCTGTCTGACTTGCACTTTTCTATACACCAAGAATATGTGGTTTTTGTTTGTTTGCTTCCTTGTTTTTAATTAAGGTATGATATGGTTTATTAAGAAAACACTACAAAATGCAGAGAAACAACAACAAAATACATTAGTCACACAGATCCCTCACACTTAGAGGTAATGACTGTCACGTTTTAATTAACCTCTCATTCCTCTCCCTATGTGTGTACAAGGTTTACATGTATGAAAAAATATAGATTTAATATGATTATCTAATGATTGTCTCTTTCCCCACCCAATATTTTTAAAATAGAAATTTCAAAAACCATTACTATTTGAAAGTTCAAATAGTAATAAAACTGGCATTTAACAATTTATCATATTCTGGGTGGGGGGTGGCTAGGGAAAATAAAACATTCAGTTGACATTCATTTCCTGTCTGTTCCCAACAACATTCGTTCCTAGTCCTGCTTCCTCCATTAGGGGTAACTTGGTGTGTTTCTAGCCTGTATACCTCCAGCCCATACACGTGGGCTTTTACTGGTACGTCTTGCATATATGTTCTTATGCTTAGAGCTTTAGCTGTAGAAAAGGAATAGACAATGATATATGTGTTTTTATTTTAATGTATCAAACCTATCAGTCTTTTCCTTTATAGTTTCTACTTTTGCTGATAGATCTAGGATAGTCTTTCCTATACAACTATTGGTATAGATATATACCAAGATTAATGTGATGATTAATCTGTAGTATTGCTAATATTTTATGGTTTCAGTATTTTAATATAAATTTCTAATAGATCTGGAATTTATTTTGGCATATTCTATGAAGAAGTTATCTGTAATTTTTAAAAACACAAAACATGCCAGATGCAGTGGCTCACGCCTGTAATCCCAGCACTTTGGGACGCCAAGGCAGTTAGATCACAAGGTCAAGAGATTGAGAACATCCTGGCTAACACGATGAAACCCTGTCTCTATTAAAAATATAAAAAAATTAGCCAAGCTGGGACCTGTAGTCCCAGCTACTTGGGAGGCTGGGGCAGGAGAGTTGCTTGAACCCAGGAGGTAGAGGTTGCAGTGAGCTGAGATCACACCACTGTACTCCAGCTTGGGTGACAGAGTGAGACTCTATCTAAAAAAAAAAAAAAAAAAAAGAACAACAAAAAAAAAACACCCCACAGAACATTTGCCACATTGATTTGTGATACTATACCATGTCCTTATACTTGGTCTGTTTCTGGACTTTTTTTTTTTTTTTTTTTTTTTGATCTAATAGATCCAATTGTTCATTGCTATGCCAATTCTCTATTAATTGAGACAATTTCCCTCTGATTTTACTTCTTTTACAGGTCTTTTAATTGCATTTAAAAATATATAACATGAGATCTACCCTTTTAATAAAATGAATCTCTAGAACTTTATAATTTTACATGGCTGAAACTTTATGCCCGTTGAACAGTAACTCTTCATTTTCTCATCACTCCTGTCCCTGGCAAGCACTCCACTTTCTGCTTCAAGGAATTGGACTGTGTTAGATATGTCATATAAATGGAACCATGCAGTGTTTGTCTTTTGTGACTGGCTTGTTTCACATAGCCCAATATCCTCAAGATTCATCCGTATCATAGCCTGTGATAGGCTTTCCTTCTTTTTAGTGGCTCCATAATATTCCATTGTATGTATACCACATGTTGTTTACCCATTCATCTGATGATGGACATTTGGGTTGCTTCCATGTCTTGCTCCTCCCCCTCCTCCTCCCCCCCCCCTCCCCCCTCCCTCCCCCACCTCCTCCTCCTCCTCCTCTCTTCTTCTTTCTTTCTTTTTTTTTTTTTTTTTTTTTTTTTTTTTTTTGAGACAGAGTCTTGCTCTGTTGTCCAGGCTGGAGATCAGTGGCACAATCTCAGCTACAACCTCCACCTCCCGGGTTCAAGTGATTCTCCTACCTTAGCCTCCTGAGTAGCTGGGATTACAGATACATGCCATCATGCCCGGCTAATTTTTGTATTTTTAGTAGAGACAGTTAGGCTCAAGCTGGCTCCTTGCTATGTAAGTTAGAAAACAGAATAATTGATATTTAGTCAATTTATTTAAATTTAGGAATGATAAAATTTCAGATATAAAACTGAGCTTAAAAGCCATCTCAACAAAACCTTCTTAAGGTAGAAAGGTATGCATGTGTCAACTGCTTTTCATCTAAACCTGTCATTTTTTTTAAATGCAGTTATTCCATAGCCAATAATTTTGGGGTATCATTGGGCTTTGTGAAGAGTTTAGAAAATGACTGGATTTGGGAGGTGGAGGTGGGTGGGTCACCTGAGGTCAGGAGTGTAACACCAGCCTGGCCAACATGGCAAAACCCCATCTTGACTAAAAATACAAAAATTAGGCAGGTGTGGTGGTGGCCGCCTGCCATCCCACCTACTCAGGAGACTGACGCAGAATTGCTTGAACCTGGGAGGTGGAGGTTGTAGTGAGCCAAGATCATGCCATTGCGCTCCTGGGCAATAAGAGGGAAACTCTGTCTCAAAACAGAACAAAGATGACTCTGGGAGCTTGAGTATATTTCTACCACATTTGTCTTATCATTTATTGTGGTTTTTTTTTTTTTTTTTTTTACATCTAGACCTCAAGAAACACTCATTCAGATGAAGACAAAGATGGCAACTGGGATGCTTGGGGCGACTGGAGTGACTGCTCCCGGACCTGCGGGGGAGGAGCGTCGTATTCTCTGCGGAGATGTTTGACTGGAAGGTCAGTGGTGGCCTCACTTGCTCCTGCATGTGGAATGTGTCAGTACCTCTGGGTGGGTGGAGAGGCGAGAGAACTTTACTTGGCTTTGGAATGTACTGTGATGATGGTGAAGCGTTTGCTTTTTCTAAATATTAGTCAACCTCAGGTTAACATATTGAAGGAGCAATGGTCCTGTTTTCGTGAATGTGGCCCTCTTGCTCACAGAACTCAGGAGCACCAGACACTTTGGGCTTTGAGGAAAGGAAATCCTGGCACCTTAAGTCACTGGTTTCAAGTTGTCAAGAGTTGGGGCAAGAGGTCAAGCCTTCTAATTTCTGCTCTTGGGTTGCTGCAACTTAATTCAGTTCTTGTTCGTCTACTCTGATCAGCCCATTGATTAAGAACATCATGCAAATTCTGTTTTCACAGTTTAGATATGTTTATATTAAATAACATTTGCCAAAATGTAAAATCAGCTTATTTTTTAAAACCTCTAAATTTGTATCAAGTCTGTGCTTATCTGTTTTTGAGACAATTTAAGGTAATTCTTTATGGGACTGTTTGCATCAGCTCTTAGGTAAGAGAGCCCCAGATTGATGGAATCTGACATGCTGGTCTTGTACAAAAGAAAATTCCAAGATTATGGCAGCCATCTTCAGATTTAGGATATTGTTAGGAAAAAGGTAAATTGACCTTTGCTAATTAGCTTCAAGATACAGAGTAGAAATGCAGGGAGAGCATAGTTTGGCTCAAGTTTGGATTTTATTGAGGTCACTGTTTTATGATACATTAAACAGTGACCAAATATGTCCTCCAGTTTCCTTGAGACAATACAGAGCAGGGCAGATGAGAGATTGTACATGTGGCCTTTGAGAAGAAAGACTCACTGGTCTACTCCAGGAAGGCATGAGAAGACTGCTGGAGGCACCATAGTAACATCCCCCCATGGTGAATTCTAACTCAGACATGGAAGCTTCAATAAAGCATTGTAGAACTGAATCCAGGGATTAGTCTTGCAAAGGCAAAGTGGTATGCCTGCTTCCCCATATTTTCACCTCGGTAAGGAGATACGGGCCCTGGCACTCTGTGTCATGCTGTGTGGAAGAATGATTGGGATATCATGTTGTATTCGGATATATTTATCCTGCCGAAGAGGCTGCAATAGGGAAGCTATATTCTGTGAGCAAGGGGAAGGGGCTTTTTTGTTGTTGTTAATAGAGTCTCGCTCTGTCGCCCAGGCTGGAGTGCAGTGGTGCGATCTTGGCTCACTGCAACCTCCACCTCCCAGGTTCAAGCAATTCTCCTGCCTCAGCCTCCCAAGTAGCTGGGATTACAGGTGCCTGCTGCCACGCCTGGCTAATTTTCATATTTTTAGTAGAGACAGGGTTTCACCATGTTGGCCAGGCTGGTCTCGAACTCCTGACCTAAATGATCCACTGGCTTCCCAAATTGCTGGGAATACAGGCCCAAGGGTAAGTTCTTTCCCACTGCTGGCCAGCCACGTGGATCACAGTGGGGGCTTCCCAACCTAGAAACAAGTGCGGAAGGAAGAACGTTGGCGTCTCTTTCTAACCTTCAGGTCTGAAGAGTATAAATAATTTGCAGTTAGTGGTAGGGATAGAGTGGGAAAGGAATGGGATTTATTTGCATTTTTTTATACGTACTTGCATTTGTTAAAAAGAATTTAGAGGAATATATTAAGGACCATGAATGACCACTTTTATACTATTGTCCTACAACTAGAATGTTCACATATTTACTTATTATTTGGTTCATTTTTAAAATTTCCTTGATTTTGCTCGGAACATAATTTTGCCAAGTGATACGTCTTCAGAATGCTTGTGATTTTGTCTTCTCTTTCCCAACTGGCCCGTGCTGCTGATGGTAGAGGCTGCAGGTAGGGCAGGGCAGTTGCTGAACCTCTTCCATCTTTTCCACCCCTATTCAGAAGGGGAGACTTGGGCAAGAGGAAAGGAAAGGGAAGTGGGAGAGTTCTTAGTTGACTTTATTGTTGAGAGCAGGTATGATGCTCTCTGTTTGGCAAGTGTCTTCAGCTGGCTGTTGTAAGCACTTTGATGGATTTTCTGAGAAATGGCCTTTGCCCTCCCAAATTCCTTGGGATTTCTTGCCTCCAATTCCCTTGAAATGTGCTATTCACAACACTTTGTCTTGGTAATATTGCTCTTTCCTCAGCTCTGGACTGCTAGACATACCCCCAGCTTCTTCCTGTTTACATGTGCTAACCCCTTCGTGGCCACCCTGGCAAGTTCCTAAGACAAGCACATGCTGGCACTCATGCATGTGCCCACATCTGGTTCGCAGGAAACCCTCATAAGTTTGCTAAACAAACTCTTGAAGTTCAGGGACCCAGGGCTGCAACACCTACTCTGCTTACATGGGCTGCTGCAGCTGTTCTGTCAGCCCTTAAATTTCTCAGGTGTGAATTAAACACCAACCAACTGTAGATGACACATATTGAACGCTTCAAGTGGTGTCTTCACAATTTCTTCCTCTTGATTTGGGGTTAGCAGACTGAAGCACTCATCCCTTCTCCTTGATGGTGTAGAATGAGAGGGAGGCTCACAGCACACCTTTTTCAATGAAATCTTCAGAAGTTCTTCCCGTAAGTCTCTGGCTCCAGATCCTTTTAATTCCCTTGATGTGGGTAAGGAGTTTAACTGCAGTGAACTGAACTAACACATATCCTGCCTTCAAGGCTCTTACATCTAAGGAGACAAACAATAAACAAGTAAACAATCAAATGATTTATAATTAAAAATTGTGTCAAGGAGATGCGTAAAATGGTCAGGGATGCCCTCTGTGCTGGGGCATGTTTATGCTGAGAACTTACTGCTAAGAAGAAATTAATTACGTGATGGGAAGAGTTATGAGACCAAAAAAATTCAGATAGTAGGAGCAGCATATGTAAATGTCCTGGAGCAGGAAATGAAAACAGTCTTTTTTTAATTAATTAATTTTTTTTTTTTTGAGATGGAGTTTCGCTCTTGTTACCCAGGCTGGAGTGCAATGGCGCGATCTCGGCTCACCACAACCTCTGCCTCCTGGTCTCGGGCAACTCTCCTGCCTCAGCCTCCTAAGTAGCTGGGATTACAGGCATGTGCCACCATGCCCAGCTAGTTTTTTTGTATTTTTAGTAGAGACGAGGTTTCACCATGTTGACCAGGATGGTCTCGATCTTTCGACCTCGTGATCCACCCGCGTCGGCCTCCCAAAGTGCTGGGATTACGGGCTTGAGCCACCGCGCCCTGGAGAACAATTAGATGAGAGTGAGCAGAATGGGCAGGCCCCTGCAGACAGACCCTTGGTGGGCACAGAGCCAGCCGGCATCCCATCCTGCACTAACACTGTGCAGAGAACAGTGGATCCTGCCCTGCCCTGAGCAACCACTCCTGCTTTTGGGGCACAGAGAAAGCACCCACACCTGCACCTGCCAGTGCCCTGCCCCCAAGCCAACACCACCTTCAGCATGACTGCACACACAGTCACCAATAGGGGCCTCCCACCCACCCATAGCTGCATTGCCTCCACCACTGTGGTGAATGCCTGCAGGGAGGCAGGCCCCCAAGTACCTGCTAGCACTCCGCCATAGCTGCCACTACTACTGCTGTTGCTGGTATGTGCAGATGAGGGTGAATCCCACTGTCATCATGCTATGAAATCTTTGGCTGACATCAGCCATCAGAGTCTAATGGCCAGCAGTCCAATAGCACCTTGGCCCCCCAGTGCAGTGAATTCCTAACATCAAGGAGCCATTGAACAAAGTTGGGGCCCAATACAAGTACCCCAGAGTTAGAACATCCAGTCCAGGTGCTGGGAGCCAAGCATTGGCTCCCTAAAATCTTTCAGAAATGAAAGCCAGTTGGCTGAATCCACCTTATACTAGAAGCAAACCCTCAAGGCCATCAAAAAAATAGGATAAAAGAAAAAAAAATATGTAAAAAGTCAGCAACTTCAAGGGTTAAAGGAAGATAAGCCCACAAAGATGAGAAATAATTAGCACAAGAACCCTGACAACTCAAAAAGCTAGAATGCCTTCTTTCCAACAGATGACCACCTTGCCCTCAGATTACCATCTCCATTTAAAATTTTTCTGCCTCTCTCCATTTAAAATTTTTCCGCCTCTCTCCATTTTCCTGAAATTTTACCTCTGCGAATCTGGAAATTATACACATATCCTGTTTTTATTTTACTGATAATTAAATTTAAAGATCACACCTTAATAATTATTTTGTAACTATCTCTGCCAATAATAGTTTCTTTTGATTTATCCTATGTAAGATGTTGACTACTTAGGTTTTTTTTTTTCTTTATTCCAATTTCTTAGATTTATTGTAGAATTTGGGATTTTATCTTTAGTTTATTGGCAGTTTGTTTCTTTATACCTTTTCTTTCATACTAAAGCAAGGTTGAAATATCTGTACGCATTATTTCAGTGCTTATTATCTATCTTAATTGTTTGTGTGTGAACACATTATTTCAATGCTGATTGTCAGCTGTCTGCTGCTTTGAATCCCCATTTCTTCCTTTGAGCATTCTGTTCTTCATGTTGAATGATAGGTTCATTGGCAGAGATATATTTTGAGCTGTGCTTCTGGAATTTTAATGTGCATATGAATCACCTAGGGATCTTGTTAAAATATAAACTTTGATTCAGTAGATCTGGAGTGAGGCCCAAGACATTTCATTTCTAGCAGATTCCCAGGTGATGTCAGTGTAGCCTGTCCATGGACCACACTTCAAGCAGCAAAATTTTATAGACTTTTCAATTTCAGGAATAAGTTGTAGGTCTTATACTTTGTGAGTTCTTATATATCTGAAAATACCTTTTTCTTGCTTTCACACATAATCAGTGAATGGCTTATTCGACTAAAAAATTCCTAAGATACAATCTTTTCCTTTTAAGAATTGGTAGTTCCTTTTCCATAAAGCTTGGTTTACAGTATTGCTTATAGACCTCTCAGGCCAGTTGGTTCTTTTGTAGATAACCTAGTTTTTAGATAGCCTGTCTGCCCATAGGATTCTTTATTTTTTCCCCTCAAGTTCAAGAGTTTTACAAGGCCATGTCTAGCTGTCAGTGTCATATTTCTCCCCTACCACATGGTGACCAACTTTGTGGTACAGATCTAGATTCTTCTTTACGGTAGGAAGATTTTTCTTCTATTATATCATTCACTGTTGGTTCTTACCCATTTGTTCTGGCTTTTTCTTCATGAACACCAGTAGCTTCTGTCTGTCTTCCACATTTATCATGTTTTCTTTAATTACTTTAATCTTTTTTTTTTCTTTTCCTGTGTATGTGGGGGTGATTTTCAAGCTCTCTCTCGCTTGAACTTTTTTTTCTTTTGTGGAGACAGATTCTCGCTCTGTTACCCCGACTTGAGTGTAGTGGTGCGATCTCAGCTCACTGCAACCCCTTCCTCCCAGGTTCAAGTGATTCTCCTGCCTCAGTCTCCCAAGTAGCTGGAGTTACAAATGTGCACCACCATGCCTGGCTAATTTTTGTATTTTTAGTAGAGATAGGGTTTCACCGTGTTGGCCAGTCTGGTCTCAAACTCCAGACCTAAAGTGATCTGCCAATCTCAGCTTCCCAGAGAACTGGGATTACAGGCATGCATGACCATGCCCAGCTAATTTTTGTATTTTTAGTATAGATGGGGTTTCACCATGTTGGCCAGGCTGGTCTAAAACTTCTGACCTCAAGTGATCCACAGAGCTCAGCCTCCCAAACTTCTGGGATTACAAGCATGAGCCATGGCACCTGGCCTAAACGTTTTTCTCATCTATTGACTTCTAGTGGAGTTCTTTGTTTATTTTTATTTTTTAATTTTATGGGTACATAGGTGTGTGTATTTATGTGGTACATGAGATATTTTGATACAGTCATGCAATGTATAATAATCACAGCAGGGTAAATGGGGTATTCATCACTTCAAGGATCTATCATTTCTTTGTGTTATATGTATTTCAATTATACTCTTAGTTGTTTTACAATGTACAATAAATGGCTGTTGACTGTAATCACCCTATTGTGCTATCAAACACTAGATCTTATTCATTCTATTGGACTATATTTTTGTACCCAACCTAGTGACATTTTAAATACTGATATGGCATTATTTATTACCTAACATTCTTTCCTTCACTTGAAACCTGCCCCTTTCTTGTGTCTATTGTTTTAACCACCTGTGTTTTATCCTGTGGGGTTTTTTTTGGTGTGTTTGTGTGTCTATTTTTAGTGTGCTATCTGACTAATTCTTATTCTTCAAGGTCATGCTCTTTTAGAAAGCCCATCTTGACTGCTTAAACTTTGGTCTTCCTGTTTGGTGCTTCCTTGCACCCATTATAGCACTAAAATCGTTAGCAAATTAGGACCTCTTTTAGAGAACAGAGAATGACTTCATCATCCCAAGATCTAACATAGTTTCTCACAAATGATGAGGACCCAAATAGTATTTATTGAAGGAGTAAATAAATGAGTGTGCACTCACTATCACCTTGCATCTTTTCCCAATGCTCTTCTTTCTGCCTAAACCATCCTTTTCTCCTTTTTCTGATTGACACATGGTTGATCATAACAATGCCCTTGAGTCCTCATTCTTCCTTTTGCATTCCTTCAATTCTCACCCTTTATAGGATAGGGGGTAACTCTTCTAATGTTTCCATAGGAACTTGTGAATACCTTTATGAGAGAGTTTATTTCACTGTATTGTTTTATTTTTCTGTTTCTACAATTGAGACAAAACTTTAGGTGGCGTAGATGGTGTCATTCATCTCTTTATCATGTGCCCAACATTATTATCGATGTATGGTATAAGTTGAATGTATTTTATTCCATAAATTAATAGAAAAATGAAGTAATGAATTTTGGGGTTGATAAAAAAGCTGCATGAATATAGTATGGGTCTGTGGGATAGATAAGGATGGGTAATTCTGTGAAGAATATTGAAAGCTATGGTGGGGAATATGGACTTTTAACAAATATTTAAAAACATCATTTTTTTTCAACAATATACATATATATAGTTTAAAGAGCAAATGACTCATGTAGGCTTGAGGTGAAAAACAACAGTCTCTCTATTCCCTTCCTCCCACTTCCTCAGCAGGGTCAACTACTGTTAATGATTCTATCTGACTCTCTTGGTATTTTATCCAAGCTTCTAAATGGCATGTTTATATTCCTGCTTCTTGGTCTTTCAGTTGTAGGCATTACTCATTAGAATCATACTAGAGAAGATGAAGATTTAACCATCTTTCACAACTGCTGATCCTTTCTCTTCTTTTCTCTCTCCTCCTCCCCCTTCCCTTTATCCTTTCTCAACCTCTCCCTTCAGTCTGTCTTTCAGTCCCATACCCCAGAGTTTATATAACTTTGGCTGGGCCAGTATGCAGTGCTCAAATTATTATAAAGGCATATTATTAATGCCTTCATTAAATTATGAAGACATTATTATTATAAAGACATATTATTAAATTATGCCTTTTTACTGTTCACAGCTATGTCATATAATATACTACAATTATTTTTCCTTTCTTGAGTATTTTTTCCACTGGAGTCAATAATTGCCTTGCTTTTTTGTTTGCTCGTTTTCTTAGCGTTTACATGTTGATCACTAACTCACTAAGTGTTCACTGTTTATAGAAATTTCACTAAGTGACAATTGTAATTTTCACTTCACTAATTTCATTCACTTTTCTAATTTTCATTCATTTTCATCTTCTTTTAGACCCTTCTCCTGGAGAATTCTTAACAGCCTTTAGCTGAACTACTTGCTGTCTAACAAGAAATTCAGGAGGCATCTTGGAATCTCATTTTTCTGTCATCCTGGGAAGGTCATTTACCTCTTTCCTGTGTTAGATCGCCTGTTTCCTCATCACCTTTCTTCTTCCTCCTCATTTTTATGGGTACATTCTCCAGAAGCTTCCTGCTTATCTGAAAAGATCTTTATTTTCTTCTCAAACTTGAATGATGATTTTTCCACGTATATAATTATGTAGCAATGATTTTCCGTCAGAAATTTGAAGGCTTTGCTTCACCATCTTCTAACATCAAGTAATGTTACTGAGAAATCTGAAGGCATCTGGATTTCCTGCTCCTTTTTCCTCCTCTCTGGATGCATGTAGAAGCATACATTTCCTCCCAGTGTTCTGAAATTTCATAACATGCCTTGGTGTGGGTATATTTTCATTCATCATATTGGACACTTAGAGTGTCCTTCACTATAAAAACATTCCTTCCAGTTCTGAAATACCATTTCCTTGATGATTTTTTCTATTCATTTTCCTCTATTTTCTTTTCTCTTTTTAAAAATTATTTTAGTTTTTGAGATGGAGTCTTGCTCTTGTCACCCATGCTAGAGTGCAGTGGCTTGACCTTGGCTCACCGCAGCCTCTGCCTCCTGGGTAGCTGGGACTACAGAAACCTGCCACCATGCCTGGCTAATTTTTTTTTTTTTTTTGGTAGAGCCAAATTTTTGTATTTTTGTTCACCATGTTGGCCAGGCTGGTCTTGAACTTCTGACCTCAGGTGATCTGCGTGCCTCAGCCTCCCAAAGTGCTGGGATTACAGGCATGAGCCACCGTGCCCAGCTGTGTTCCTCTATTATGTTGAAACTCCCATTATCAGATATTAGATCTTCCAGTTTTCTCTTTGTTCATTTGCCCTGCCTTACAGAACATTTATCTAAATTTGTTTTTCAACTCTCTTCCGAAGTATTTTATCTCTTTCTATACACATATTTTTTCCTGAGTTATTTTTTGTTCCTTGAATTTTTAGGAATAGAATTCTGTCCCTGGTTCCCAGATGCAGTATCTTCTGTTTCATCTCTGAGCGTATGATTAGACACTTGGGAGGAAAATTTTTTTTACCTTGCATAGTCTCATTTCCTCCCAAATTGCTGTTTTCTTTTAATTTTTTTTTTTGTCACTGTATTTAAAGTTAGAAATCTTTCTAAGATTCCTGGTGATCCTTGTTTGTTTATTCAAGTTTAAGGAAAGGAGATGTGAGCTTCACTGGAGGGAGATGTGGCTGATACATCTGATTACCTGATGATGTCTGTAGGTGTTCTATTTTGAAGTGCTTTGATTTCCCAGAGAAGGTGCTTCTGAATCCAATATTTTAGGAACTAAGTGAAACAGAAAGCTGGGATCTCAGCATTAAATACATTCATTTGTATTTAATCTGTGTTTTCAGTATAGTACTCTTGCCCTTAATTGTACCCAGTTATCTCTTGGTCCAGAAACTTGCTGTTTTACCCTCTTTAGATTATAACACACAGTCATGCCAAAGTACGGGAGGTCAGCTGGGAGCTTAACCTCTTTTTAAACAGACTTTCAATCAGTTACACTGTTTGGACCCCAACTTCATCCCACTTTCAAAAGTATCTGATTTACCACTTCTGGAGTCTTTTGTGAGCTCTTCAGAGCTAGTTGAGTTCTTTCTGGAAATTTCCCACTGCCGTCTTAAGAGTTTACCTTTCTTTTTGGTCTGAGAAATCAAAAGATATCCTTATATGAAATAAGTAATTTAACTCCATAATTGTTATGAAAATTGATTTTATAATATAAAAACTCTCCCTCAATCTTCAGGCCCAGATGGTTTCACTGGCAAATTCTACCAAGCATTTAGAGGAGAATTTACACCAATTCCATAAAGTTTCTTCCAGAAAACAGAAGAGAAGGAATATTTCCCAATTCATTTTATGAATCTGCTATGACTTTGATACCAAACCATACAAAGACTATAAAAAGAAGAAAACAACAAACCAATATATCTCATGAACATAGAAGTAAAAATTAATGATAAAATCTTGTCAAAAGTACTAAGAAATATATAAGAGGAATTACACACCATAACCAAATGGGGTTTATTACAGGGATGTAAGGCTCTTTTCGTATTTGAAAGTCAATCAATATAATCCAGCCAATTAATAGGCTAAGGAAGTAAAACTGTATAGGAGCTTATCAACTGATACAGAAAAAATATTTGACAGAGTCACCAATTCATGATGAGGAACTCTCAGAAAAATAGAAACAGATATCAACTTGAGAAAAAATTTAAAAACCTTTAACTAATATTGTTTATTTTAATTGACAGTGAAAGACTGAATACTTTCCCCCTAAGGTATAGAATAAGGCAAGGGTGTCTGTCTCACCACTCTTACTCATAGGAGAAGAAAAAAGTGTCTTTGTTTGCAGATGACATTTTTGTCTATGTAGAAAATCCCAAGGAATCTACAAGATAAGTTCTAAAACTAAAAAGTGAGTTCAGCAAGGTCCTGGATACAAAATAAAAATATAGACATCAGATGTATTCCTCTTACTAGTGATGACCACATGGATAACAAAATTTACAAAAATTACGGGCGATGGCTCACGCCTGTAATTCCAGCACTTTGGGAGGCCGAGGCAGGTGGATCACGAGGTCAAGAGATTGAGACCAACCAGGCCAACATGGTGAAACCCTGTCTCTACTAAAAAATACAAAAACTAGCTGGGCATGGTGGTGTGCTCCTGTAGTCCCAGCTACCTGGGAGGCTGAGGCAGTAGAATTGCTTGAACGTGGGAGGCGGAGGTTGCAGTGAGCCGAGATTGCGCCACTGCACTCCAGCCTGGCATCTTGTGACAGAGCAAGACTCTGTCTCCAAAAAAAAAAAAAAAAAAAAACAAAACACAATGCCATTTATCACTCAAAAAAATTAAATACTAAGGTGTAAATTTAACAGAACATGTATAGGACTTGTATGCCTAATACTGCAAAAAGTGCTGATGAAAGAAATTTTTTTAAAGATTTAAGTAAATGGAGAGATATGCTGTGTTCATGGATTGGGAGACTCAACATGGTCAAAATATCAATTAACCCCCAATTCATTTGTAGGTTTAACCCAATTTCTCTTAAAAATTTCAACAATATTTTTTGGTAAATATAAATGAAGTTATTATAAAATTTATATGGAAAGCCATAGGCCCTGAAATAGCCAAAATGTGTTGGAAAAAAATAAGGGAAAGGGGTAGAGGCAGATCATGAAATGAGACTCTCCAGTGATTTCCTCACCACTGAGAACATTAATTTCAACAACTGTTTCCCACACATGAAAATACCTTTGCCAGAGCTAAGGAAACCAGGTGAGACTCACAGCACCTGGTTGCAGCACAATAATAAGAAAAGAAAAGCTTTGAAGAGTGAGTAGGAAGGAGAGTTTTACATTATCTATGTCATATCACTCTAACCTCAAGAAGCCCAGCACTGAAGCCTGGGATCATTGCTATTAAGTTGTTATTAGCTTAACATAATCTGTTATAACTGTAAGATATTTTATGTAAGCCTCATTGTAAACACAAAGCAAAAGCCTATGGGAGATACACAAAAATAACAATGCAAGGAATCAAAATATACCACTAGAGAAAAGTACTCAACCACAAAAGAAGGCAGCAAGAATGGAAGAAAGGAACAAAGGATCTACAAAACAACTAGAAAACAATGTTTAAAATGACAATAGTAAGTCGTTTTCTATCAACAATGACCTTAAATAGATTAAGTTCTCCAATCAAAAGACATACAGTGGCTGAATAGATTAAAATAAACAAGACCCAGCTATACGCTTCCTATAGGACACTCACTTCATCTGAAGGACACACACTTAGACTGAAAGTGAAGGGATGGAAAGTGATACTCCATGAAAACGGAAACCAAAAGAGAGCAAAGGTAGCCATACTTTTTTCAGATAAAACCAACTTTTGGTCAAATTTTTAAAAAAGAGTTAGGCAAGAAAAAGAAAAGGCATCCAAATAGGAAAGAAAAGTGTTAAATTGTCCCTCTTTGCAAATGACAATGATCTTGTATATAGAAAACCTTAAAGACTCCACTAAAAAAACTGTTAGAACTAATTAAAAAACTTAGTAAAGTTGTAGGATACAAAATCAACTTAAAAAACCAGTAGCATTTCTATACACTAATAGTAAACTATCTGAAAAGTAAAGCAACCTGATTGACAGTAGCTACAAAAACCCTAATAAAATACCTAGGAATGCATTTAGCAAAGGAGGTGAAAGAGCTCTACCATGAAAACTGTAAAACACAGATGAAAGAAATTAAGACACAAATAAATGGAACAATATTCCACATTCATAGATTGGAAAAATTAATATTAAAATGTTGATGCTACCTAAAATAATCTATGTAATCTTTATTCAATGTAATCTTTTTTTTTTTTTTTTGAGACGGAGTTTCGCTCTTGTTACCCAGGCTGGAGTGCAATGGTGCGATCTCGGCTCACCGCAACCCCCGCCTCCTGGGTTCAGGCAATTCTCCTGCCTCAGCCTCCTGAGTAGCTGGGATTACAGGCACGTGCCACCATGCCCAGCTACTTTTTTGTATTTTTAATAGAGATGGGGTTTCACCATGTTGACCAGATTGGTCTCGATCTCTTGACCTCGTGATCCACCCACCTTGGCCTTCCAAAGTGCTGGGCTTACAGGCTTGAGCCACCATGCCCGGCCTATTCAATGTAATGTTTATCAAAATCCCAATGACATTCTTCACAGAAATAGAAAAAAAAATCCTAAAATTTGTATGGAACCATGGAAGACCCCAAATAACTTAAGTAATCTTGATCAAAAAGAACAAATCTGAAGACATTATACTACCTGACTTCAGAGTATGCTACAAAGCTGTAGTAAGCAAAACAGAATGGTAATGGCATCAAAAGAGACAAGTTGTCCAATGGAACAAAAAAGAGAGCTATTTTTTATAAAGGTGTCAAGAACACAGAGGGGGAAAAGACAGTCTCTTTAATAAATGGTGTTGGGAAAAGTAGATATCCACCTGAAGAAGAATGAAATTAGACCTCTCTATTTCATACCATATAGGAAAATCAACTAAAAATGGATTCAATATTAAAATGTAAGAAGCTTAACATCTAGAAGAAACAAAGGAGAGAAACTCCATGACATTTGTCTGGGAAATGATTATTTCACACATGACCCTCCAAAGCACAGAAAAATATGGACAAATGGGATTACGTCAAACCAAAATGCTTCTGTACAACAAAGGAAACAATAACAGAGTCAAGGGATAACCTACAGAATGGGAGAAAGCATTTGCAAGCTATGCATCTGCCGTGGGGTTAATATCCAAAATATATGACAAATGAAACTCAGTAGCAAGAAAAAAATAACCTGATTTACAAATGGACATAGGACCTAAATAGACATTTCTTAAATGATATATAATGGCCAAAAGATAGAGGAAAAAATGCTCAACATCAGTAATTATCAGGGAAATACAACCTCAATTACAATGAGATATTATTTCACACCTGTTAGGATGTCTATTATCAAAAAGACAAAAGACAACAAGCATTGGCAAGGATGCAGAGAAAAGGGAACCTTTGCACCCTGTTGGCAAGAATGTAAACTGCTACAGCTGCTATGAAAAACAGTATAGACGTTCCTTAAGTTATTAAAAATAGAGGTAACAGCTGGGCACAGTGGCTCATGCCTGTAATCCCAGCACTTTGGGAGGCTGAGGCGGATGGATCAGCTGAGGTCAGGAGTTCAAGATCAGCCTGGCCAACATGGCAAAACCCCATCCTTACTAAAAATACAAAAATTAGCCGGGTGTGGTGGTGCATGCCTGTAACCCCAGCTACTCAGGAGGCTGAGGCAGGAGAATCACTTGAACCTGGGAGGCAGAGGTTGCAGTGAGCCAAGATTGTGCTACTGCATACCAGTCTGGGCAACAGAGTGAGACTGTCCCCCCCCAAAAAAGAAAGAGATGATCCAGCAGTCTCACTAATGGATATATATCCAAAGGAAATGAAATGAAGATGTTGAAGAGTTTCCATGTTTATGCTTCCATGTTTGTTGCAGTGTATTCACAACAGCCAAGGTATGGCAACAACTAAGTATCCATCAGTGAATGAATGGACAAAGAAAATGGTATATATACATAGTACAATACTCTTCAGCCATGAAAAATGAAGAAAATCCTATTATTTGTGACAAACTGGATGAACATGGAAGACAGTATTTTAAGTGGTGTAAGTTAGGCACAGGAAGGCAAAGACCACATAACCTCACTCATATGTAGAAAATAAAAAAGTTGACCTCATAGAAAAAGAGAGTAGAAAGGCAGTTGCCAGGGGTTAGGGAGGCTGAGGAGAGGAGTTGCGAAGATGTTGGTGGAAGGATACAAAATTTCAGTTAGGTAAGAGGATTAAGTCTAACAAATCTGTAGTGCAACAGTGTCGTTGCAGTTAATCACAATATATTATTGAAAAATGCTGAGAGTGGATGTTAAGTATTATCACCACAAAAATGATACCTCTGTGAGATAATGGCTTGTTAATTAGTTTGATTTAGTTGTTCTGCAACGTATAGATACTTTAAAACATCATTCTGTACACGAGGAATACGTATGTATTATCTGTTGGTGTTTTGTTGTTGTTGTTTGAGGTGAAGTCTCGCTTTGTTGCCCAGGCTGGAGTGCAGTGGCGCAATCTCTCTGCTCACTGCAACCTGCACCTCCCAGGTTCAGGTGATTCTCCTGCCTCTGCCTCCCGAGTAGCTGGGATTACAGGTGCTGGCCACCACGCCTGGCTAATTTTTGTATTTTTAGTAGAGACGGGGTTTCACCATGTTGGACAGACTGGTCTTGAACTGCTGAATTCAAGTGATCTGCCTGCCTTGGCCTCCCAAAGTGCTGGGATTATGGGTGTGTATCTGTTGATTTTTAAAAGCTATTTTAAAAGAATATAGTGGGAGGAATCAGCTTACTTAGTATCAAGACATATTATATGGCTGCAGTAATGAGAACAGTGGTATTGGCAGAGGAATAAACAAATGAGATTAACAGGAGAAAATATTTGAAAATCACCTAACAAACTAGTATCTCTGTTAAGAACTCTTAAATGTCAACAATTAAAAATCAAACAATCTAATTAGAAAATGAACAAAGGACATGAGTGGATGTTTTACCCAAGAGAATACACAGATGGAAAATAAGCACATAAAAATATGTTCAACACTACTGGCTATTAAGGAAATGCAAATTAAAACTACAGTAAGATATCATTACCTACCTATCAGAATAGCTTTTTAAAAGTTCACAACATGAAATACTGGCAAGGATGCACAACCTACTCATACATAGGTTGTGAGAATGTAAAATGATATAGCCATTCTGGAAAATAGGCAGTTTCTTTTAAAAAGTAAACATGCAACTACCATGCAACTCAGCAATTGCATTCCTGGGCACTTTTCTCAGATAAAGGAAGACTAAGGTTCACAATAAAACCTGTGCATGGATGTTTATACCAGCTTTACTCACAGTGGCCAAAAGGTGGAAACAACCCCCCAGTGCCCTTTAGTTTGTGAATAATTAAACAAAATGATGTTACATCTATACCAGGGAATGCTGCACAGCAGTAAAAGGAAACAAACCATTGGTAAATACAACAATCTGGATGAATCACCAGAGAATTATAATGAAGTTATAAAAAATTTCAATCTCCGAAGCTTACATACTATATGATTTCACTTATGTAATATTCTTGAAATGACAAAAATTATAGAAATGGAGAATAGTATTTGCTAGGTGTTAGGAAGATGATAGAGTGGGAGGGGAGGAGATGCAGCTATAAAAGGCAAGTTGCAGGATCCTTATGATGATAGAAATGTTCTGTACATGTATTTATATCAATCTCCTAGTTGTATTCTTGTGCTAGAGTTTTACAAGATGTTACCATTGAGGGATCCATGGAATCTCTTTTTACTATTTTCCTACAAATGCATGTGATTTAAAATTATTTTATATTTATTATATATATTTTTGAGACAAGTCTTGCTCTGTAGCCCAGGCTGGAGTGCAGTGGCATTATCTCAGCTCACTACAACCTCTGCCACCCAGGTTCAAGCAATTCTCCCACTTCAGCCACCTGTACCTGAGACTACAGGCACACACCACCACACCCAGCTAATTTTTTGTACTTTTAGTAGAGATGGGGTCTCACCAAGTTGTCCAGGCTGGCCTTGAACTCCTGACCTCAAGTGATCCACCCGCCTTCTCCTCCCAAAGTGCTGGGATTACAGGTGTGAGCCACCACACCCAGCCGATTTACAGTTATTTTAAATAGAAGATTTAATTTAATTACAAAAAAACAAAACAAAACTAGAAATGCCAGGCAAAATAGGACATACATTAAAACAACAAGAAAAAACACTAAAGTTGAATCTACAAGACATTAAGAGAAGTCCATGGGGCCAAAAAGCAAAGAGGAAACTGAATGCCAAACTAGTAAGTGCGTAACTGATTCTGTGCAGAACTGCAACCCTAAGATAAAAACAAGACCCTTGAGATCCAGACACCTAATAAACAGAACTAGGGGGGAAAAGTCCACACACCAGAACAGGGAATTTAAATATCTTAGTCTTAATCCCATATGAAAAAAAAATTCCATGTTGGAACAGTGGATCTGTTCTCCCAAAATTTGGAAGTGCATATATATTGGCTTAAACTTATTATATGTGAAATGAGACTGGGCGTGGTGACTCACACCTGTAATCCCATATATCCTAAATGATCATGGAAACATTTAGGTGGGAAATTAATATAGAAAGTGATCTTGTCACCTGTGATATCCTTGAAGTTATAGCAGCAATGAAAGATCTGAGAGTCAGGCCACCAACCAGCTGCATAGAATTAATAGAACTCTGCTTATGACAAACTTGCAATCCTAAAATACGCAACACACAAGGAGATACTTAACAGGAGTAAGCACCAGATAATCTTTATGGGAAAATGTTACCATATTCTCCTTAACATTATGTGTGAGATAAGAAGGCCCACTGTCGTTGTTCATATTCATTATTGTATTTGAGGTCCTCGTCAGTGTAGTAAGGCTAGAAAAAAAATTAAATGGAAGGATTAGAAAAAAATAGAATAACTATCACTATTCAGAGACTATTAAATTATGCAGATAGAAAAATTCAGGACTACTTATACATAAAATAGTAAAACTAATAAAATAATTCATTAAAGATTACTGGAAACAATGCACAAATAACTGCTCTTACACAGTAGCAAAAACTTGAAAGCAAAATTTCAAAAGGTACTACTAACAAAATATATGATTTGTTGTAATAAATTCAATAAAAAATGTGTAAGACCTCTATGGAATATTTAGAAGCTTACCTAAATAAAAGAAAAAATATAATATGTTCATAGATAAGAAATCTCAACATCATAAACATGCCAGTTTTTTCTATGTTATTCTATTAGCATAATTTCAGTTCTAAGTATCATATAGAAGTGCAAAGAAATGAAAATAATTTTGGGGAAAAGGGGCTGGGCATGGTGGCTCACCTGTAATCCCAGACTTTGGGAGGCCAAGATGGGTGGATCACGAGGTCAGGAGTTCGAGACCAGCCTGACCAACATGGTGAAACTCCGTCTCTGCTAAAAACACAAAAATTAGCCAGGCATGGTGGTGCACACCTGTAATCCCAGCTACTCAGGAGACTGAGGCAGTAGAATTGGTTGAAACTGAGAGGCACAGTGAGCCAAGATTGTGCCACTGCACTCCAGCCTGGGTGACAGAGCGAGACTCCATCTCAAAACAATAATAATAATTATTATTATTTTGAAAACAAAATAATGGACTTGCCCAGACGATTGTTTCATTTAACTATAGTAATAGCATAGGCAGGAATAGCAAATGCAGCAAAATTGAGAGCCCAGAAACAAATATGCATATGTGGAAGTTTAGTATATATTGAAACTGACCCTGTAAATCAGTACTGAAAGAGGGACGTTCATTACATGGTGCTCATATATGGTTATCAATAGTCAAAGGAAAATATCAGAACATATCAATTCATGTAATGAATAAATTCCAAATGCATTAATCTCTATTTATAAAAAGCAATGTTTGGAAATATTTAGAAAGAAATACAGAAGAATATCTTTGTGATTTCTGGATAGTGAAATATTCCCTAAGATACAAAAAGTTTGTGTTACAAAGGAAAATATAGATAAATGCAAGCACAATAAAAATATACATCTGTATCACAAAAATACAAACCTTAAGTAAAGTCAAGCCATAGAGTGGGAGAAAATCTTGACAATGAATATAACCAGTAGAGGACTAGTATTTGAAATTTTTAAGTAACTTCTACTTAACAATAAAATAGAAGCAAAAGAGCCTGGTAGAAAAGTGGGCAAAGGCTATGAACAGGCAATTCACAGAAGGTGAATCTGTATAGTAAAAAAAAAAAAAAAAGAAAATAATTTCACTAACAACTGCAAAAGCATATGAAATGAGACTGGGCATGGTGGCTCACACCTGTAATCCCAGGACTTTGGGAGGCTGCGGTGGGAGGATCACTTGAGGTCAGGCGTTCGAGACCAGCATGATAAATCCACATTTCTAAAAATACCAAAATTATCCTGGAGTGCTGGCACATGCCTACAATCCCAGCTACTTGGAAGGCTGAGCTACAAGAGTCACTTGAGCCCAGGAGGTGGAGGTTGCAGTGAGCCAAGATTGTACTACTGCACACCAGCCTGGGTCATGGAGACTCTATCTCCCCCCAAAAGAAAAGAAAAAGATATGAAATGAGATATTTCACATTCTTCATATTGGGGAAAAATTAAAAAGTTTTAAAATGTCAACTCTTAACTTAGATGTATAAAAATAAGAAACTTCCTGTACCTGTAACGAGGGTGAAAATTGGTTTGTCCGTGTTAGAGAGCAATTTGTCAATATCTGGAAATAGTGATGCTATAAACACCCACAACAGAACAACCCCACTCAGGTATATATCCCAGAGAAATATACAAATATGCCTTACATGACAGTATAAGATTGCTCATTGCAGAGCTGTGGATGCAGTTTAAAATTTGAAACCAACTTCCAAATGAAGATTTGGAACAAAATCTTCATCAACATTTAGGAAAATTGATCAATGAAGAGTAAAGAGAATTGATAAATAAATTTTGGTATATTTATAACTGAGATTCTTACAGATCTCAAAGTGAATGAATTAGAATTACAGAATTATATCTGTTAACATGGACATTCTCAAAAACAGTTTTCAGAGAAAGAAAAAAAATCAAACTGCAGAAGGTTTTTTGTACAATATGATTCCATGTACTCAGTTCCCGCTCCCATTTCTGATGTGGTATTTGTTTAACTTTTTCATTTCTTAGGACTAATATATCATTCTTTAGTCTGTTTCTATACAAACCTTAGCCTACATTCTGAAATTTGCTTTTAGGCCTGAGAATTTCCAAATTTGCCTGCTCCTGGAGCTTATGTAATTTAAACAGTTATCTGAGGGTAGAAAATATCCTAAATCAAATGCGTATATATGTGTTTGTAAACATATGTGCATAAATTGAGAGAATAATGTGTTCTGTGGGGGTTCAGAAGTAAGGTAAGTACATGGCATTACATGTGCTCTCCCAGCTTGGTTCCTGGCATGGGGTCAAGCCTGTGGCACGCCCACTTTTTCCATGTCTAAGAAACAGGGACAGCAACATCACTTTTTGCCTATAATGAAATTAGATTAATTTGAAAGCTTGGTAGCAAGTTCTTTAATAATTCACTCATTCCTGCTCCCCACATTTTAGGCAGCTGCAAACCTTAATCATTTCTGGCCCATTCCCATGTTAAGAACTTTCACTGTCTTTTTGGAAGTACTCTGAGATTTTTAAGAAGGAAACCTACTTCCCTTGGAATGCTTATCAGGTCTCTTTATCCTTGAACTGCCTTAGAGACTTATTGAGTCTTCATAAATATTGAATGCTTGTGGTCAGTTTTTCTTGGAAGAGGAATATGGAGGTGATTACACATGAAACCAAACTGAAAGCCATCCCAAAGCTTTAGAAAGCATTTCAGTGCCTTCTCTTTTATCAGTGTGCTCCTTCAGATTCATGATTTAGGGCATTCATGATTTAGGAAAATAGCAAATGTAGCTATTTTGCTCATATATTTCTTCTGGATAAAGTTATTTCAGAATTTGATTACTTTAAACAGTCAGTTCTTTTGCACTGCAAACCATATGCCAGCCAGAATGTCTCTTTCTTTTGCAGAAGTGTGTAATTTGATATTCTAGTTAAGTGCCAATCATGGGAAACACAGCTTTAAGTTAACTACTATTTTAAAAATTAATATATTTTTATTCTTCAAAACACATACTTCTCAGTCTTTATGACACCAGTATTTGAGTCAATATATCATCAAATGAATATAATAAATTATAGTGCTGTGAACTCCAGGGAAATATTATTAATGTTTTTAATATATCCTCATGTGGAATCAACATATGTTTTTTATATATTCATAAATTTATGACTTCAAAACTCTTTAGTTTCAGGGTGTTATGAATGTTGTAATGGATAGAAAATACATAATTGTGAAATGATGCTTGAATTTTCAAATACTCCTGATAACCATTAGCTCTTGCATATACTAATTACAATGAAATTAAAAACTTGCAAGTAATATTTCTGCAGTTTAGATGCTTTGGCTCAAAGGAATTATTCCAGAATAAGCTGGCAGGCTCCTGCTTGGGGAATTAGGATTCCAATGTCCTTAACTTTAAAATAACTTGCATTTCATTTTATGCCTGTTTCATAAAGTAGTCATTCATTTTCATACTAAATTGTAACCAAAGCAAGCCACATCAATAGAGGCCAGTCACTGGGTTTACTGTGTATTAGGTTGGACAAAGTAAAATAGAATGTTAAAAATGATAGCCAGGTGGTTGGGTTTAAAAAGAAAAACCTTGCTACTGACTTATAAAGGAAATTGAAAAGTAATCTCCCTGAATCTTTATATCCATATCCTGGTACATAGTAGGCTCACCATAAGACATTGTTGAAGGAAGAATGAGTCCAGAATGGTGCATTATGTTTTGAAAATTCACGACATAAAGTGCTCTCTTTTTCATATCAACATGCTGCAATTGTAGTGGGATTTGTAGTAGAGATGTATATACTTTTTTGGCTTACATTTTCAGGCTCAACACTCAAGATGCAAGTTAGTGACTCCTGGAAAGTCAACTTAAAATTAGGGTATAGCGGGTGACAAGGGAGTGTAGACCATAACTATACCCATGGTCTACACTGAAGGCCTGAGACACAGCCATGAGATACCTTTGATATATTCTTTCCTTACCTTTTAGTTTTAAGTTTCTTTTTACAACAACTTTTAAAAAATATAAATAGCTAAAATTAGGCAACTACTAAAAGTGCATCTGAAAAATTATTTCTGAAATTTTTTTAAAGAAGATGCCATTTGTATAAGTTTCAACCATTTTTGTATTCCAGTATTCCCATCAATTCAAATTTTTTAAAACCTGTGTCTCTCTAATTTGCTTGTTCCCTTGAAATTAGCATCAAAAGCTTTTTAGAGCTTCAAGTCAGCATGGTACAAAAAGCTTTTTGATGATCACTTCCCTGATCAATTTTCCTCAACTGGGGTCTTTCCAAAAATGAGCAGAGTAATTGCAATTGCTCCTTTACTTTTCCTATTATTTATTTTCTTGTTTTGTTCATACATAAAAAGCAAAACAAAGTAAGTCATGTAAGTGAACGACCTTTTCCATAGGCACAGCTTTTGTTTCCCAGTAGAATGGAGTCATTTCCCCTTGACCAAGAGAAAGATTTATCCACCCGAATACATTTTTTTCTACCAGCCTCCCAGTTTGGTGCTGCTTGGATATTTAAAATTTGATGTACTCTTATCAAGATTTTAATAAATATAAGAATAAAATACCTGTGACAAAATTTTTAAAACGTAAATATGCAGTGTTACAAAATATTAAGACACAGTCAATCCATTGTGATAATCTGTGAAGATGTCCTGAACCACAAATCAGAAGACACATCTACCTAGATACGATTTAACTACAAGTTAGGTAATGCTTTTGGAGGCAGCTATAATGCTGTTCTTTTCACTCCAAAATGTCCTTCTCCCAAAGCCTTCTAAATCTAATTAGTGATTGTACCACCTCAAAAACACAAGATATGAGGAGACAAGGAATACAAGTTGCAGCTGGAACAGAAAGCCGGTGACGCCCTCTTTGATCCGTTAGTGTTAGGACAGAGTGTAGCACTTGTATGGTTAACTGCTGTCCTAAGCATTTAAGATGAAATGGAAATGGAGGAGGGAGAGTTTGAGGGAAAACTACAAAAGAAAGAGTGGAAGTTAGTATTGAAAGTGTACCAGACACAATAAAATACAAAATAACCACTACAGAAAATTAGTAGTATGGAGGAATATCTGTGGCAGATTTCTTATAAGCACAAGAAAAGGTCAACAAAATGAGATATATATAAGAGAAAATCATAGATGGATCAATGAAGAGACAATAGATGCAGAGAGAGGGAGCTCCAACCTCAGAATTATAAGCATTTATGAAACAAGAGCAGTAATCAAAATCATAGTCTGAGAGTAATCAGCAGCATTGTAAATAAAGACCTTGAGTACTCCATTCAAAAAGGCTCAACGTTTTCTGTAAAGACTGATGAAACACATGACTTGGATACAACCTGATTATAACTTAACTTTCATGTCAAATACTAACAAAAAAAAGAACTGTAAGCTTTCGGGCAGAAACATAAAGCACATGAGGAAAATAATAAAAATCAGATTTCTCCTCTGCAAGTCTAAATATCAGAGGTCAACGAAGTATGTTTACAGCTTTGAGGAAATAGTATCATGTATGAAGTAATAACATATCAAGCAGCATTGCCTTTCCTGTATGAAAAGCAAAGGTTTAATCACATGCCAGCCATATATCCAACCAATAAGTAATATTTAGCCCAGAGTTAAAAACTCATACGTGAAACATTCATATTATGAAAGGACTGGGATTTGTCTTACGCTTCTAAATATGCATTGTATCTATGGACAGAAATGAAAATCTAAAAATGTTTACCAAATAATTTTTATGTTATAGAAAAAAGAGTGGACTCAGAAATCCCAACTCTAGGTATTTACACAAGAGAAATGAAAAACTTTGTTAACATAAAACCTGTATATGAATGTTTATAGCACTTTTTCATACTTACCCAAAACTGAAAACAACTCAAATATCTAGCTGGTGAATGAATAAGCAAACGGTTGTATGTAGATGCAGTAGAATACCACTCAGCAATTTAAAAGGTGCGAACTATAGATACATGCAACCACAAGAATGATTTTCAAATATATTATGCTAAAAAGAGTCAGTCTCAAAAAGCTACATATGGTGTGATTCCATTTATGTGATATTTTGGAAAAGACAAATTATAGGGGCAGAAATCAGTGGCTGCCAGGAGCTGAGGGTAGAGGAAGAGGGTGACTGTACAGGGGAACCTGAGAGTATTTCTGGGGTGAAGGGCTGTTCCAAATATTGGTTGTGGTAGTGGTTACGCAACTGTATGAGTTTGTCAAAACTCTTAAGTTGTATACATCCCAAAGTCCACTTTTAAGGAGGGAAAAAGAGAAGCAATGAAATCACAAAAGGTAATATTGACATAGCAATGTGAACATAGTTAAACACTGAACCACATACTTAAAAGTGGTTAGGAAGGTAAATATTATGTGTATTTTGTCACAATTTAAAAATTTTTAAATTTAAAGCTACAAAAATAATATTCATATAATGGACTATTAAGTAATTAAAATAATTTTTCCAAAGAATATCAATGAAATGAGAAAATGCTTATAATGTTGGATTAAAACAAAAACTAGGAAGAATTAACAGTATGATTTTTAATCCTGTAAATGGCAGAAACCAAGGAAGATTAAATTACAAAATAATAAAGTTCTTGGTGACAGGATTTTGAATGACTGTCCATTTCTATACTTCTTGGCACATTACTGGTTTCCACTTATTCCTTTTGTAATCAAGAAAAATAGAAGCATCAGAAAGTACATGCAGTGAGTGTTACATTGCTGACTCTATCAGTCATTTCATATAGGCTCATATTTAATCCTTGTAGCAAAAAAAAAAAAAAAGACCTCCTATCCACTTTAAAATTATTTTTATTCCCATAGAAATAAATATTTTAGTAACAATTGAAATAGCATCTATTGACTTTTTGTTTGTTTGTTTTTATTTTTTTTAATTGCATTTTACGTTTTGGGGTACATGTGAAGAATATGCAAGATTGTTGCATAGGTACACACGTGGCAGTGTGATTTGCTGCCTTCCTCCCCTTCACCTATATCTATTGACTTTTAAATCAAAATGATTATTTAAGCCTGCATTTAGCTTTCCTTGTTCCAAATTTGCCATTGAATTGATCAGGAAAACGTAAAAGGAAAAATATGTAACCCCATTGAAAAATTGGAAATAATGCCATGAATAGATCAGATATCTTTAAGGAGTTTATGTAAAATATAGACAAACAAGCACTGGACTGAGGAAAGTACCTATTGGATGGAATTCCAATCTCCCAAAGGAAAAGTCCACCTGGAAAATGAGTGGCAGGGTCCCAGAGCTTGTAGCTCTAGGGGAAGATAGGTTATGTAGTGGTCATCCATGGAAAATTCTCAAATTTGCCAATATTAGCCTCCCAAGAACGTTATTCCAACATGACTTTGTAGAATCCCGTTTGGTAAGGTCAGTGGTTGAAATAAAATAGGCCAGGCACGGGACTCATTGCTGTAATCCCAGCACTTTGGGAGGCCAAGGCGGGTGGATCACTTGAAGCCAGGAGTTTCAAACTACCCTGGCATAACATGGCGTAACCCCATCTCTACTAAAAATATAAAAATCAGCTGGGCATGGGGGCACATGCCCATAATCCCGGCTACTCTGGAGGTTGAGGCTAGAGAATCACTTGAACCTGGAAAGGGAAAGTTGCAGTGAGCCAAGATCTCACCATTGCAGTCCAGCCTGGGTGACAGAGCGAGACTCTCTCTCAAAAAAAAAGAAGCATTACTTCAAGCAAATTTCGAAGAGGCTGTTGCAGTAATTAAAGGAAGATAGTAAGTGCCCTGTTAACTTGAGTTGCTCCAGTAAGGAAAGAGAAATGTCCTAGTGGAGACATGCTCCACAAATGCTTCTGCATGTAGCTTTTCCCTTTTCCTCACAGAAAAGAAATATACATATTCACACATGAGACACATACATATAATACATTCATTGTAATGGTTATATGGACCTTTGGGTAAGAATTGCATGTTAGTACTACTATTAACTAAAGAATTCACTCTCTATTTAATGTGACACTTCCACAAGATGTTTTGGCCCTGATCCTTAAAAGTTAGTTTCTTAGAATTAAACTTTGAGTCTTTGGGGTATTGTGCACTAGTAAAAGTTTTACAGGGAACCAATGCCTTGTATTTGCTTCTTTTTTTAAATGCTTGCCTTTTCTATGAAATCATTATTTCTTATTTCTTATTTCTTTTTCCTTTAGGAATTGTGAAGGGCAGAACATTCGATACAAGACATGCAGCAATCATGTAAGTCCTAAAATAAAAACATTTAATCCAATACAGTATGTTCTTGTTTTAAGTTATGATATTCCAGTGTGTACTCTAACTCTAATGGTCTCTTGATACCCTTTGTGGAAAATTGAAATATTTCTTTAATTGACAACAGATTTTGTATATCAAATATCTTCCATTTATATATACTACGATATTAGGCCATATCACATTCATGATCTAATTTGGTAAGTATTTAATAATTTCTGAAGTCATAGAAACAGTATATACTATCTGTAAGCTCCTTCAAAGTTCAGAATGCTTTTATGTTCAGTATCTTACCTGACCGTTGCACTGTCCCTGAGCAGGTAAGGTGCACTTATTTCTCTTTTGCAAGTGAGAGGACAGGCTGAGGGAGGTAAAATAATTTTTCAAAGGTCTCAAAGGAAGAGTAGACTTGAACTGGTCTGTTGCTATTTCTACCATTCAGTGTTAAGGAATACTATCGATGATTCATCAGCAAGTCACACAGAAATATACAAAACCCTACTCTAATTCGATTATCAGTCAACACTAAAAATAAAAATTCAAATATCTTGCTTTAAAATTTTGAAAATAAGGCTGTGAGTGGTGGCTTATGCCTGTAAGCCCAGCACTTTGGGAGGCCAAGGCAGGTGGATCACTTGAGATTAGGAATTCAAGACCAACCTGGCCAACGTGATGAAACCCCATCTCTCCTAAAAACACAAAACTTAGCTGAACTTGGTGGTGCATGCCTGTAATCCCAGCTACTTGGGGGACTGAGGCAGGAGAATTGCTTGAACCCAGGAGACAGAGGTTGCAGTGAGCCAAGATTGCAGCACTGCACTCCAGCCTGGACAACAGAGTGAGCCTCTGTCTCAAAAAAAAAAAAAAAACCCAAAAAATTAAAAATAAAAAATAAACACCAGAAAGAATCCATTCTATTTTCCACTCAAAACATTTCCTGGTTGTCAGTAAGAGGCTAACTAGAGGTACCTAGCGCTTGCTTCGTTATACACAAAAAGACCAAAATAGCAAACAACTACAGATAGACTACAGTGTCTGAGGGAGAGCCCTGTAGCATAGCACGGGAATGGCAGTGTCCCTGTGGCACACAGTAAGTCAGGATGGCAGCATAGAGAAGAGAGTGAAGTACCCTGCCTCTGCTACACCATCTCCCCTGTCAGGTAAACAGGGAGCCCCCAGCAACCCCTATGACCACTACAGACACATGTAGTTCTTGCTACAGGAGGATCCAGCAGTCCTCACAGGCCCTGAGCCCAGCTTGGGGGAGCTGCCTGGAGTTTCCACAGCCGCATTGCTGAATGGGATAAAGCAAATGTAGTATATATACACCATGAAATACTATGCAGCCGTAAGAAGAAGGAAATCTTGCCATGTGTGACATGGATGAGTGCAGGGGGTGCTATATTAAGTGAAATAATTCAGACACAGACAAATACAACATGATCTCATTCATATATAGAATTTAAAAAAACCTTGATATCATAAAAATAGGCAATAGAACAGTGGTTACCAGAGGCTGGGGAGGGCAGGGGGCAGGTAGAGATTGGGAGAGGTTAGTCAAGAAAGTTACAATGAAGAAGGAAGTATAATTTTTGGTGTCCTATTGCACAGTAGAGTAACTATAATCAACAATAAAACACTATAATTTAGCCAGAAGAGAGGCTCTTGAATGTTCCCACCACAAAGAAATGATACATTTTTGAGGTGGTGAACATACTAATCATTAGATAATGTATACATGTATGGAAACATCACCGTTACATAATGTATACATGTATTGAAACATCACCTTGTCCCCCATAAATATTTACAATTTATGGAGCCCTAAAAAGTTGAAAGAAAACCGAAAAATGGGCTTAGCTGGCAGAATCAAAAATAGGGGGTAGAGAGGAACAAATGTTCTGAGAAATAGGGTCAACTACAAATGGCTCACTAGCACCTGAGCATCCTGTTGCAAGCATCCAACTCACAGCCTACCTGCACCAACCATCCTGTCTGCAAACATTCAGCCCAGGTAACACGACCTTATACAACTCGCTTCCAGTCTCAGCCTCTTTGCAGACAGTAGACAGCCTTCCCTCTGCTGCACTGACCATTGCTCCCTGGCAGTGTAGCCCCCATTTTCTTTAAATGAATCTGCCTTTCCAGACCCATCACTGTCTTGGTAAATTCCTTTATTTGACTATGTGTCGGCCCCAGACGGTCACTAACCATGACATTTTATGTGTTTATTAAAAATTTTAAAAACAGGTTTGCCTCATTGGTGCTATAGACCCAAATCAAAATGACAGGAATTAAAAGGAAATTCTGAGAATCTGGCGATCTCACTTAAATGAGATTTACTTATTTATTTTTATCCACTTTTCTCAATTGGCTGTAACTAATTTATTTTAAATGATCCATTAGTGGGGCCTTGTCTCTTTCTTCCTTCTCTGACCCAGGCCAGTGCAGTCTTGGATAAGGGTTTCTAATCTATGGATCAAGCTTTTTCTTGGCGGGTAGTCCCCGAAAGTTCTATGGGAGTAGAAAGCCAGCAGTCTTTAGCAACACCTTTTGACTGAGAGTTCAAACCATATTTGCAGTCCATTTCTATTAGCGATGAAGCTGACATTTCTGTCCGTATCTCTCCACTGGTTCCAAACTTGAGTGGGAAAAACAGATGCTTATTTACTGGGCACTCAAACTCCAATATCACTTAGCCAGAAGTAACCAGATTTTTTTTTTTTTTTATCAACTGAGTCCTTGGAGGAATTTTGGAGCACTATGGAAATGGCTTCATATCTCTGGTGATTTGAATTGCAACACACTTGATCTTGAGCAACACATCTGCTTGTGAGAGCTCAATTAACTGAGCTGGAAATCCAGGTGGGGTATGTAGGAGGGAGAGAGACCTGAACACAAAGCGAAGCATGTCGATGCCGACATAGTCTAGCCTTCCTTTTAAACAAGCATGTGAGTACATTAACGACCTCAGAATTTTATCCATGAGGCTTTTAGATCTAGCGCCTTTTTCCTGGATGCATTAGTTGTTTTTATTGCTGCTGAAACACATTACTATAAACTTGCGGCTTAAAACAAGACAAGTGTATAATCTTACAGTTCTGAAGGTTGGAAGTCTGACACAGGTCTACAGGTCTTACTGGGCTAAAATGCAGGCCTACATCATTCTGGAGGCCTAGGGGAAAATTAATTTCATTTTTTCCCCAGCTTCTAGAGTCCACCCATGCTCCTTGGATCGTGATTCCTTCTTCAGTCTTCAAAGCCAGCAACATTGCATCTGTTTGAACATTTTTCTTTTTTCTTTTTTTTTTTTTTGAGACTCAGTCTCACTCTGTCACCCAAGTTGGAGTGCAGTGGCACAATCTCAGCTCACTGCAACTGCAACCTGTGCCTCCCAGTTTCAAGCGATTGTCCTGCCTCAGTCTCCCTATAGCTGGGATTACAGGCACACACCACCGTGCCCAGCTAATCTTTGTATCTTTAGTAGAGATGGGCTTTTACCATGTTAGCCAGGCTGGTCTCAAACTCCTGACCTCAAGTGATTCACCCATTTCGGGCTCCCAAGGTGCTGGGATTACAGGCATGAACCACTGTGCCCGGCCTGAACCTTCTTCTGTAGTCATATCTTCCTGTGACCACAGCTGGGCGTTGTTCTCCCACCTGGATAACCCTAGATAATTTCCCCATCTCAAGGTCTCTAACTTTAGTAATATGTGCAAAGATCCTTTTGCCATGTAAGGTAACACTGTCACAGGTTCTAGGGGTTAGGTCATGGCCATCTTGGGAGCCAGAGTGGTGCATTATTCTGCCCAATACGATGGGATAGCTAAAGTTTTCTTTGGTCCGACAATTTCCTTGTAGTCATTCAAGAACAAATTTTAAAATAGTGTGATTTCCAGCAGTAATTTGTGAAACTATTTAAGAAAATTCATTTTAAACCCCAGATCAAGGTGTTAAATTTGAGAATTTCATTCTAGAGTTTCTCTGTGTATGTATCACTCTGCTCTAGCTCATTCCAAAAATGAACCTATTATCAACAGAAGTGATAGAGTGTTATGCCACATAGCACAGACATAGAAGTAATCTAAAATTTGTACACGTTAGGTGCAATGGTTAGGACTTTGGTGTACTTGAGTGAAGATATGATGTCCCTGAAGCTCTCTGAGCCTAGGGTTACCTGTGGTCTCTAATTTATGACCCCTCTGGGAGAACACAGCAGAAATCTTTATCACCTCTAAACTGGTAAGAAATAGATGCTGGGGGTGGAGTAGGAAGGAGGAGGAGAAGGAAATGCTGTTCGTTTTTAGTTCTCAGACTTGGAATCGTTAGAGTCCTAAGAGAGGTTTCATAAGAAGATAGCATTGGTTGCTATGCTTGCCATTGCAAATTCAGAATTTCCAATGAAATTTCTTATTTGAGAAATAAGGGAAGGTTGTGGCAGTGGGAGTGTCCCGAGCATGCCTTTGTCTCCATGTGCCACAGTACTGCAGCTGTGCATGGCCAGGCTGTGTTGCAAACCAGAGGTGCATAAATGCAGCCCCAGCTCCAGTGTAGATAATCTGTAAAAGTCGATTCCTATACAGGAGAGATTATACAAGTATATTCCTGAATATACTACAGAAACATTGCAAACATATAAAGTGCCATAAGTGAATATAACCAGAGTGAACTTGGAGTATGAATGTAGTTACATCTTTTTCTCTGTATAAATATTTGAGCTGCTTCCTGCTTTATTAACTGGGGATTCAAAATATCCACCTCACCATGCACTCTAAAGAGCAGAACTCTGCAACCCACCCCACCTCCAGTGGAGAGAGGACTGAGTTCTGATGAGCATACACTTGCTGTTACTTCTCACTGCCATTCAGTGTCTTACTGAAGACTGGCCACACCAGTTAAGTGGTTAGAGGCTTTCATTTTACCTGGAAATGGGGATGGTCATTCACTTTCTTGAAGGACGTTGACTTCAGTGATTCTAAGATGAGCTATTTTGAGGGAGACTTGGCCCCCGATTCAAACATGCCTACACCTATACTTCCAGGACCTTTTATGGCCCTGTATTATGGGATGGCAAGGTCTTTTCAGTCCCATCCAAGAGATGTCATCAGCAATGGCCAAACTCAGTCTCTATCAGAGAAGTCTGCTGTGTGGGGAAGGAGGTGTTTCTGTCAGTGAGCCTTGGAGATCTGACACTGGATCATATTCCAGAGATGGCTAAAAGTTCTATTTGTCCACGGAAATGCTGGAAGGCTCAGGCTCTCAGCCTTAGGATCATGGACTATTGTCTATTTGTGTCGACTTCCTCACACTTAACCCAAATGATGATAATTATAAGTCATACTTATTAAGTACTTCCTGAATGCTAGGCATTGTTCTAAGTGCCAATTTATGAATACATTAATGTAATCCTCACAATGACCCTGGGAAGTAAGTGCTATTTTTATTTCCACATGTACAGAAGAGATTTGATAACCTGCCCCAGGTCACAGAGCTGAATTTAACCTCAGTCAGGTTTCAGAGAGTACACTCCTAACCACTCCATTATACTATACTTCTACTTGGAAGAATATGGAAAGGCTGTAAGCTTTGTCAGATGATAAAATGATGCTGCAGACAGCAGGAGCTAAAGCATGGTAGCTTTTAACAACACACAAGCACAAAAATTGCTGTAGGGACATTGTACTTCCAGATACCATTGTAGAAAATCTAACTCTGGAACAGTGGGGCAGATCTTCTATATACTCTCGGTTGGCAAGGGCCAGAGATCAGGGAAGAGCAGGGAATGAACTGAAAGAGACACAACTGAACAGAGTCAGAGAAAGGAAATCCTCCATGCCCATCGGTTTTCTGCTACTCCAGCAGCCTGGGTGGATTCCTAGGGTAGGGAAGGGTCCGGCTTAACAAGGACAGACTCTGACAGTTGCATTTCAGAATTCTGCCCACCTCGGCAGAAGACAATAAAGAAAAAAAAATTCAGGCACTCAAGAAAAGATCAAATGTTCTTTTGTGATGAAGTCTATTGTAACAGGCATTCACAGCACCTAGATGAAGAGGACGAAGAAATTCCACTCCTGGTGTACAAGAGACCATGCTTCAAATGGCAGGAGCGGAAGGCATACCCAGGCCATGAGGACCACACTTTGGTTCAGCAGCTCTCCTCGGCTTCACTCTGTCAGGGGAGATGGGGATTTGGGCTTTGGGCCTGAAAGGTTAGGGAACAGAACATGCGTGGGTACAGTGCCATGGCTCCTGAGTGACTGCTGTTTTCAGACATAAGCCTCTGATCAGCACTTGGCATATATCCTTATAGCCAGAAACTGGACCCAAGCCCTAGATAAAGAATCATCCTTATTAGGGGTATTTTGAAACAAATGGGGAATTTCTAAGAGAAGTCATGCATGTCAGCAGGGAGTTCTAATACCTGAATTGACTGATGAGTCATGGTTTTTTTTTATACCACAGTTTATAGGATTAAAGAAAATGCTGGAAGAGGCAACTGGGAAATAGTTTTTAAAATAAGTATATGATAATTTGGTAAGAGCGTTTTTGTAGCATGAACAGATTTTTCTATGAGCACAGAGGGAGGCCTGGTATACTTGGAGAGGGGGCTCCCAGAGCTCCTTCCCGACTTTACAGTAGGGACATTTGATATGACCCTTGAAGTATTCCTCATACCATGGATCCTCTTAATGGCTAGAATCTGACAGTTTTCCATTCAGTATTTCTCTTGGAGGTGTTCTTTCCTTTTCCCTGTCATCGCTCCTGCTCTGGTCAAACCACCCCCTCGCATGTCTGTCTCCAGACCTCCATGCCATCTTACAATTATACTGTTCCTAAAATGCCATCTTTTATATCTTGCTCCCCTCTATGGGTCCTTATTGCTTTTAAATCTTCTCACTTGCATTCAAGGACCTTCTTATCTTCAGATAAGATTTATTTCTTATTTAAACTCCCAACTTTCATCCTTTCTGGACAAGGCTGCACACAGCTCCTTATAGATACTGAATTTATTTCTTCTGTTTCTCTTTTGTTCGTGTTTCCCAAATATTGTCCTATTGATATCACACCATCCTTTAAATCCACCTGAGATTTCAGTTTTTCACCATTTCCTAAGCTAAGCCAACTCTAGCTTACAGTGGCCACAAACAATTTCTTTTCCTGCTAGAAATGTTGTCATTTGTTATACAAAAGAATCACAAAATTTAACTCACAGCACAACTTGGATATGAAGATAAAATAAAATTTTAAAATTTGCTTGTAGCAACAATGTATTTCTCCTGAGTCCCTACTCGCTGGTTATTGGGAGAAGGAATTGGGGGAGGGGTATTGCCTAAACGTCTGAGTCACATGAAAGCTTGGTCCAGTTCTATTATATAAATAATCTCTTAAGCAATGATCTGTCTCTCTTGTATAAAAATACTCAGTTTATTGGAAAATCTTCATTTCCTGGCTTCTCTACATAAGTTGCCCCGATGTTGTACATAGCCCCATAGATTTTGGAGGGGAAGGAATCCTTGTTTTCAGGATGGTTTGGGAAATGGATGCCTTCTGTCATTTGTTGGCTGTGGCAGCCACCTCCTCTTCCTCTCTCTTCCCTTATCCTCCTCTCCATCCTGCTTTCTTCTCTTCCTCCTCACTCCTCCTCTTTCTTCTTTTCTGAGCTTCCCAGGCTGGCTACCTACTGACATTTCCTTCTTAGATATATTTATTACCTCTATCAGGTTAGAGTTAAGTCTTGCTGATACGGAATCTATTCTTATTAACTTCTTCTAATCAATTTTACAATTTAACTATTGGATAAACATTCTGTGTTCTTCATTGCAGTTCTACTTGAAGTCTGCAAATACCCGTGATAACACTTGTTCAATGTGTTTCATGCATATAGAAGCAGCATCTCCAATAAGATAACAAGCTCATTGAATGACAGTGGTGGATTATATTTTTGTTTTGTGTTCTCATGTAACCTAGGGCAAATCCTTAAGCTAGCCGTAGCCCTAATTCAGGCTTACGTTTTCACATTGCAGCCCATCAAGTATATTTAAATAAATAAGTGTTGTCTTAAACTTACCAGATAGGAAAAAAAAAAAAATGCTTCTCAGGGAAAGGAAAGCAGAAGAATGTCATTTCACTTCCTAAATGTCAAATAGACAGTATAAGACACAAGAATCCCTAGCTTGTCTTGAGTGGGGACATGGGACCTAGCTGAGCCAGATTAGGAAGCTTAGTGTTGACATTGGAAGAATGTGGAATGAATGAAAGCATTTAATATAAGCAGTCAGTGGCCCCCACATTTACTAGAAAGCAGTATTCTATAATAGAGTGCTTGTTATTTTGAAAATCAGTCTTGGCTCTGTCATATCCTAGTGTGTGTCTTTGGACTAGTGGTTAAAAACTTTCTAGGTCACAGTTTTCTCCATTTATAGAGTGAGGGTAATAATCCTGACCTACCTAGTTCAAAGGGTGGTTGTAAAAAGAGAATGTTGGTGATTACCCCTGGGAAACTAAAAAACATGATCCAGATGCCAGGCTGCCTTAATCAGATAACATCATATGCTAAGAACAGAAGCCCACTTAGATTAGCTCAGGACAAAGGGGATTCACTGGATGGACAAGTGGGTATTTAAGGGAATTTAAGCCTCAGCAGGCCTTGAGGGCCTGGAACCAGGAATCAGAAAATGAGGAACACAGGATACTTATTCCCATTTAAATGCATAGTTTATGATCTGTCTTTCTTATCGAATTCATTCTTCTTTGCTGTGGGAATTGGCTTGCTTTGCTTCAACATTTATCTTATAAAAGAAATGGCCAGTCCAACCCCAGATCGATATGAGTTCTTAGCTCCAGCTCTTTTGTTGCGATTCCAAATTCCTAAGAAAGATTGACCTGGTGGGGACCAGATGTTTGCCTCTGGATAGTCAGCTGTCACCAAGGGGGCTGGTCACATGTACAAATCTGGCCACCCTTTTGGCAAAGACTAAGTCTAGGCTGACATCCTAAGGTGTTTTCTGCTAGTTAACGCTTAATTTTATGAAACTTCATTGGTTTATAGAATTTAAAGGAGTCAAGAGTGAGCTAGCCAGCACATTCAGTCCCTAGAGAATGCGTCCTGCTCTCTTAGACACTTTTCTTTGGTTGGTTTCAAAGAGTCAGAGGCAGAGAAAATTAGCCATGGCTGGAGGAAGAGGAGGTGATGTAATTTTATAATTGATGATCCTTCCATAGCCAGATGGAGGATACAGTCCTCATTTCAAGAGAGAAAAGTCATCTGACCTGGCACGGTGCTTCATGCCTGTAATCCCAGCACCTTGGGAGGCCGAGGCAGGGGGATTGCCTAAGCCCGGGAGGCCAGGACCAGCATGGGCAACATGGCGAAACGGTCTCTAGAAAAAATTAGCTGGGCGTAGTGGTGCATGCCTGTAGTCCTAGCTACCTGGCAGGCTGAGATGGGAGGATCACCTGAGCTCTGGAGGTTGAGACTGCAGTGAGCTGCAATCATGCCACTGCACTCTATCCTGGGAGACAGAGTAAGACCCTGACTGAAGAAAAAGTCATCCAGTTTTAGCCTTCTTCAGTTTGACTTGCTTCTGTGAGTGTAACCTGGTTTAATTTTGCTAAGACAACAAAAATGTGGATGCAATATAGGATTTTGGAATGTTTCACAGAAAAATAATACAACCAATCTCAGAAGAATGTTTGTTAATTACATTCTATTTGTTCCCTACCTACTTCCAAAAATGATTTAAGGAAATTTCTAAAGTCCAAAAGCGTAAACAGTAAAATACAAAAGTCAAATAGCAAAAAGAGGAGAAATGAAAGAAATTCTATTTAAAAATCCTGGCTGATAATCTATCAGTAACATTTGTAGGAAAAAATAAAGCTAGATTTCTAACTTAAACTATTCATCTAAATAAATCCCAAATTTAACAAATAGTTTAAAATATGACTGCTAATCTATAAAAGAACTAGGAAAATACATTTAAGTATTCATCTGTTCTCAGGGCAGAGTGGGAAAGCATTTCTAAGCCCATTAATAAAGAAAGAAACCTTATGGGGACATATTCATAGAGCTGACAACATGAAAATGTAAAACTTTTTGACTTTACAAAGCACCAAAAGCAAAATGAAATGGGAAAAATATTTCCATCAGAAATCACAAAGAGCTAATAATTTCACTATGAAGTTTAATAGTTTTATCTGCTGAAAATAATAAAAAGACAAAAATACCAATGGATAAATAAAGGATATAAAACAAGACATTTTTTTGAAGAATTAATACAAAAAGCAAATATATGTGAAAAGATATTAAGCAATAAAAAGAAAATACAGGCTGGGTGAGGTGGCTCATGCCTGTAATTCCAGCACTTTGGGAGGCTGAGGCGGGAGAATCACTTGAGGTCAGGAGTTTGAGTCCAGCCTGGCCAACATGGTAAAACCCAATCTCTACGAAAAATACAAAAAAAAAAAAAAATTAGCCAAGTGTGGTGATAGGTGCCTGTAATCCCAGCTACTCAGGAGGCTGAGGCAGGAGAATCACTTGAATCCAGGACGTCCAGCCTGGGTGACAAAGCAAGACTCTGTCGCAAAAAGAAAATACAAATGAAACAATGGAGTTCTATTTTGCACTTCTGATTGGAAAAAAAAAACTAGAAAATTGTAATGGAGGACAATTTTGCAGTATTTTGAATAGTCCATAAAATGTGCATAACTTTGGACTCAGAAATTTTATTTCCAGAAAGAAGTCCTTGGTAAATAGTGAAGATTTTTGTGAAGATTTAGATACAAAGATCTGTTATTTATTCTTTTGTTGAGTAGAAACTATTTCCAACATTTTTAGAATGACTATTTACTGTATTACTTTCATAATACATACAAAAATATAAAATTATAAATATATATATATATATTTAAGGCAGAGTCTCACTCTGTTGCTCAGGCCGAAGTGCAGTGGCATGATCCTGGCTAACTGCAACCTTTGCCTTCCAGGTTCAAGCAGTTCTCCTGCCTCAGTCTCTTGAGTAGCTGGGACTACAGGCATGTGCCACCACACTTGGCTAATTTTTGTGTTTTTCATAGAGATGGGGTTTCACCATTTTGGCCAGGCTGTTCATAAACTCCTGACCCCAGGTAATCCACCTGTGTTGGCCTCCCAAAGTAGTGGGATTACAGACATGAGCCACCGTGCTGGGCTGCTATATTGCTTTTTTGTACCTGTTTTCTTTTCTTTTCTTTTCTTTTCTTTTCTTTTTTTTTTTTTTTTTTTGAGACGGAGTTTCGCTCTTGTTACCCAGGCTGGAGTGCAATGGCGCGATCTCGGCTCACCGCAACCTCCGCCTCCTGGGTTCAGACAATTCTCCTGCCTCAGCCTCCTGAGTAGCTGGGATTACAGGCACGCGCCACCATGCCCAGCTACTTTTTTGTATTTTTAGTAGAGACGGGGTTTCACCATGTTGACCAGGATGGTCTCGATCTCTTGACCTCGTGATCCACCCACCTCAGCCTCCCAAAGTGCTGGGATTACAGGCTTGAGCCACTGCGCCCGGCCTGTACCTGTTTTCTTTATGAAGTTTGCATATCAAAACTAGATTTTTGATGAGTAAAGTCACGCTATTCTCAATCAGTATCTTGCTTCAGAAATATCTGGTGGGAAGAAACAGTAATTTAGTAAAAAGACCAATAAGTCATCAGTATTTGTACAAATACTTTTTATTGTGACAGCACCTGAGGGCATTTACTTAGAATTTATTTGCTTTTGTTGTAGACAGAATTTAAACAAGCTGTGCTTTCTGCCATCCATCCTACAGCCAGTTGAAGGCAGGTACTCGGTACCAGTGAAGATGTGGCAGGGAGACTGACGGGGGAGGAAAGGCAGATGAATTAAAAACAGCGATGACAGGGCGGGCGCTGTGGCTCAGGCCTGTAATCCAAGCATTGTGGGAGGCCAAAGTGGGCAGATCATGAGGTCAAGAGATCGACTCGATCCTGGCCAACATGGTGGAACCCCGTCTCTAATAAGAATACAAAACTTAGCTGGGCATGGTGGCATGCGCCTGTAGTACCAGCTACTTGGGAGGCCAAGGCAGGAGAATCGCTTGAACCCGGGAGGCAGAGGTTGCAGTGAGCTGAGATCGAGTCACTGCACTCCAGCCTGGTGACAGAGCAAGACTCCATCTCAAGAAAAAAAAACAAAAAAACAATGACAGAGAAACAACCACAAGGGCTCACAGAGCACAGCAGTTTTAGGCTAATAATCCTTCACATTGAAATGGCTCCTGAAGGCATGGATAACAATTAAATTTTTATGAAGACCTGGAATCACCTGGAAAAATTTGGTTTCCTTTGTTTTAGAAGGAAAGAGATTAGATAATGCATTTGAAAACTAATATTTGAGATAGTTAAAATAGGGCAAAATTTGGCATCTAAGTCTTGTAAGCACTAATTATCTGGAAAAAAAAAACCCGTGTGGATGAGTGATCAGAATAATGACATAATCTCCTGTATAAATCATTATTACAGAAATCTCTCTGGAATTTCATAGCGTACATTCACCTTTGAATTTTGTTTTTTTTTTTTTTTAAAAAGGGATTTAGGTGACTCCCAGAGGGATTCAAGTGGGGTGTGGTCTGATGGGATTCCGGTTTACTTATTTCCCCTTCTGGTGGCCTCTCTCACTGGACGATGTGCATGAGGCCTTTTCCCTCCGCCCCCAGGACTGCCCTCCAGATGCAGAAGATTTCAGAGCCCAGCAGTGCTCAGCCTACAGTGACGTCCAGTATCAGGGACAGTATTATGAATGGCTTCCACGATATAACGATCCTGCTGCCCCCTGCGCACTCAAGTGTCATGCCCGAGGACACGATTTGGTGGTGGAGCTGGCACCTAAGGTACTGGATGGGACTCGTTGCAACACGGATTCCTTGGACATGTGTATCAGTGGCATCTGTCAGGTAAGCACACCTGCCTCCCAAGCCCCTGCTTCAGGCGTGTGCCATGTCTACTATCAATAAGCACAACCCTTTTCTTCTGTACTTTTGTTTATTCAGATGAAAGTATTGCTACTGGCTGGGTGTGGTGGCTCACACCTGTAATCCCAGCACTTTAGGAGGCAGAGGTGGGAGGATCACTCACTGAGACTAGGAGTTCCAGACCAGCCTGACCAACATGGTGAAATCCCATCTCTACTAAAAATACAAAAATTAGCCAGACTTGGTGGTAGATGCCTGTAGTCCCAGCTACTCAGGAGGCTGAGCCAAGAGAGTCTCTTTAACTTGGCAGGCGGAGGTTGCAGTGAGCTGAGATCACACCACTGCACTCCAACCTGGGTGGCAAAGTGAGACTCTGTCTCAAAAATCAAATAAAAAGGAAATACTGCTGTTGATCCTTTTAATATTAAAAATACTTCCTAGAATGTTACTAGCCTTTAAATCACGTTTCACTTGTTTAAAATAGTGTAAATTTTGTGCATTTAGATCCAAAAGATTGTAATATAACTTCTTGTGATTATTCTAGATTAGTGGTTCTTTTTCTTTTTTTGAGACAGAGAGAGTCTCATTCTGTCACCCAGCCTGGAGGACAGTGGTGCATTCTCAGCTCACTGCAGATTCCACCTGCCAGGTTCAAGTGATTCTCTGCTTCAGCCTCCTAGCAGCTGGGATTACAGACACCCACCATCATGGCCAGCTGTTTTTTGTATTTTTAGTGCAGACTAAGTTTCATCATGTTGGCCAGACTGGTCTCAAACTCCTGACCTTAGGTGATTTGCCTGCCTTAGCCTCTCAAAGTGCTAGGGTTACAGGCATAAGCCACCGAACCGGGCCATAGATTAGCTGTTCTCTAACTTGAACATGTATCAGTCACCTGGCAGGCTTGTGATAACAGAGTGCTGGGCTTATCCCCCAAAGTTTCTGATTCAGTAGGTTAGGGAGGAGGCTCAAAGATTTGCATTTCTAACAAGTTCCCTGGAGGTACTGAAGCTGTGGATCTGGGGAATACACTTTGAGAACCACTGTTTTGGAAGAGTAGTACTGGAGAGTCTCTTATTAAATTAAGTTTTCTTGTTAAAATTACTTCATTATTTTGGGTCTTTGGGAACAATGTCTTATTTGCAAAAAACTAACATGAATGCGTTCTGGCAGATTTTTCAGAGTGGTCTCTGCAGAGCTGTGACAAGTCTGACTGAGCCATAAACCCCAGTAGCTTGTAATGAGTTTAAGAATTCAAGACACTTTGGGCTGGGTGCAGTGGCTCACGCCTGCAATCCCAGCACTTTTGGAAGGCCAAGGTGGGCAGATCACTTGAGGTCAGGAGTTCGAGACCAGCCTAACAACATGGCGAAACCCTGTCTCCACTAAAAATACAGCAGTTAGCTGGGCGTGATGGTATATGCATGCAATCCCAGCTACTAGGGAGGCTGAGGCAGGAGAATTGCCTGAACCCGGGAGGTGGAGGTCACAGTGAGCCAGGTCATGCCACTGCACTCTAGCCTAAGTGATAGAGTGAGACTCTGTCTCAAAAAGAAAAAAAAATTAAAAAGACACTCCAACAGGTTGTGAGACAGGGATGGCAGAGAAATGATAGGATTCTGCATCTATTCTTTTGATTTTTGACAAATGTTTCTAAAAAATAATGAATGTGTCTAGTAATTCACCGAACCTATTGTGCTCATAACCAAACAGTAATAACAACAGCAGACAAGCAACCTGACCACCTACTAACTGTTAGGCACTGCCAGGAGTCTCAGACTTAAAGTGCTCAGAGGTGAACCTTCACCCTGCTTTTCAAACCAGCTTCAACTCGGTTCATCCCTTTATCTAGAAAATGACTTCCAGTTGCTCATCCCAAAACTTTGGCATCATTGTCGCTTTTCTTTCAACCCACACACTGGATCCATTGCCAGGTCCTGTCAATTTTCCCTCCGAAGATTACTTTTACCACATCTTTCCACCTTTACTGACTTTTCTTGTAGCCTGAGTCCCTATCAGCTGATCTAAACTGCATTAACAGCTTTCTGTTCTGTTCTCCCAGCTCCCACCATGGTTCCCTCCAGTATGTTCTTCAAAGAGCAGCTAAAGTGATTATTTTAAAAAGTAATTCAGAGCTTGTCATTCTTGCATCCCCCAAAGCCCCTCAATGGCTTGTCCTTACATTAATGATGAAATGTAGGATTCTTCCCTGTCTCTTTAGGCTCTTCCTGTACTATCCACCTCCCTGCCCTTTTAAAATAAACACAATTTTTTTTTTAAGAAACAAGAGTCTCACTCTGTCACCCAGGCTGGAATACAGTGACATGATCATAGCTCATTGTAGACTAATCCTCCTGGGCTCGAGCGATCCTCCTGCCTCAGCCTCCCACATAGCTGGGACTGCAGGCATGTGTCACCACACTCAGCCAATTGTTTGTTTGTTTGATTTTTGTAGAGATGGGGTCTTGCTATGTTGCTCAGGCTAGCTTTGAGCCTCCCAAAATACTGGCATTACAGGCATGAGCTGCCATACCTGGCCTGACTCAATTTGTTAGAGCAATTTTAGATTCACAGCAAAACTTAGTGGAAGGTAGAAGTTCCCCATAGGACCCCCTGGTTCCTTGTATGCACAGCCTCTGCCACTATCAGTATTCCCCACTGTAGTAGTGCGGTTATTACAGTTGACGAACCTACAGTGACACATCATAATCACCCACAATTCATAGTTTATATTAGGGCTCACTCTTGGTGTTGTAAATTCTGAATTTGAACAAATGTATAACGACACGTATCCACTATCATAGTAATGCAGAGTCGTTTCACTGACCTAAAAATCCTCTATGCTTTGCTTTTCCACCCCTCTCTCCTCGCTAACCCCTGGCAACCATGGATCTTTTTACCATCTCCATAGTTTTGCCTTTTTCCAAGTGCCATAGAGTTGGAATCATATATGTAGCCTTTTCGGATTGTTTTCTTTCATGTAGTAATATGTTAGACATTTATGTTTCCTCAGTGTCTTTTCATGGCTTTATAGCTCATTCATTTTCTTTTCCTTTTTAAAAATGTAAGAGAAAAAAATTAATCGAATGCTTCACAAATCAGCATGGTATCATTCCAATTTTAGTATATATGCTGCTGACGCAAGCACAACAGCTCCTTTATTTATTTATTTATTTATTTATTTGAGACAGAGTCTCACTCTGTCACCCGGGCTGGAGTGCAGTGGCACGATCTTGAGTCACTGCAACCTCCACCTCCTGGGTTCAAGCAATTCTCCTGCCTCAGCTTCCCTAGTAGCTGGGACTGCAGGTGCCCACCACCATGCCTGGCTAATTTTTTGTATTTTTAGTAGAGGCAAGGTTTCACTGTGTTAGCCAGGATGGTCTAGATCACCTGACCTCCTGATCGGCCCATTTCTTGGCCTTTCAAAGTGTTGGGATTACAGGCATGAGCCACTGCACCTGGCCGCTCATTTCTTTATAACACTGAATAATACTCCATTGTCTTGGATGTACCACAGTTTATTTATCCACTCACCTACTGAAGGACACTTCGGTTGCTTTTTACTTTTGGTAACCAAAAGCAGACTTGGCCAAAAGTCAAAGCTTACCATGTAATTCTTCCGTTTTATAAACCTTCTCTTGTTCCCCTTTATCGCCACCAGTTAAATTTTGGGTTCTTTGACCAAATGATTATAGTAATCCTTCTCAGTGGGATTACGCTTTTGTTTCCCAAGTTTTTGACAATGATCATGTGTTGCTTTTATAATTAAAAAGAATTGTTATTAAAAGCAATTTGGGTTGGCGCATTGGCTCTGCCTGTAAAAACAATTGGGAGGCCAAGACTGGAGGATTCCTTGACCAGCCTGAGCAACATGGGGAAAACTTGTTTCTACAGGAAACTTTTTAAAAAATTAGCTGGGTAGGGTGGTACAAGCCTATGGTCCTAGCTACTTGATACTCTGGATCCTGAGGCAAGAGACTCACTTGAGTCCAGGTGGTTGAGCTGTGATTGCACCACTGTATTCTAGCCTGTGATAGGGTGGAACCCTGTTTCTAAAAAAATAAAAATAAAGAAAAGCAATTTAGTTTGGGCTCAAGGAGAGCATCCTGGATAAGGTGATATTTGGACTCTGAGGTTTTGAAAAGTTGAGTAGAAGTTAGCTAAACCAAGGTAAGGAAGAGAATGACAAGCAGAAGGGACAGGAATGTAACAGCAGGTGCAGATGTGTTTAAGGGTCCAGGAGTACCTTCTGTAGAACTGAGGTGAGAAAACCCATGGAATAGTGCCAGGAGATGAGGCTATCTGTCAGGGTGGAAACTAGTCATTAACTTATTCTGCAAGTTGAGAGAGGAGCCATTTCATAATTTTATAAAGAATTTGGGCTTGTCTTTACAAAGGTCATTTCAGTGGCAATGTGGCAGATTATTTGCAGAGGACAGGATCTAGCCAAACAATAGAAGGTCAAGTATGAAATAACAAGAGCTTAAAATAAGGCAAGTTATAGGATGAATGAAGTGTAGACAAATTCTAAAGATCAAAGATGCATTTTTTTGAGAAAGGGTCTTGCTATGTTTCCAGGTTGGAGTATAATGGTGTGGCTACAGCTCACTGCAGCCTTGAGCTCCTGGGCTCAAGTAATTCTTCTGAATTAGCCCCCACACTGCCCCCAAGTAGCTGGGACTATAGGAATGTTCCTCTATGCTAGGATAATTTTTATTTTTTAAATTTTTTGTGGAGATCAAGTCTCACTGTGTTGCCTAGGCTGATATTGAGCTCCTGGCTTCAAGCAACCCACCTACCTTGGCCCCCTACAACACTGGGGTTGTAGATGTGAGCCACTGAGCCCAGCCCTGGAAACAGATCTTTTAGGACTGAATGTTTGGTTGGATGTGTGGAGTGAAAGAATGATATCTAGATTTCTGATATTGTGACTAAGTAGATAGTGAGACCATTTATCAAGACAAAATATTGAGTGAGAACCAGGGCATGGGGCAAAGATGATGAGCTTCATGTACCTGTGAATATCTTAGGAGAGAGATCTAGACTAGAAATATAGATTTGGGGCTGACACATGCTTACATCTAATAATCTATTATCCTTGGGGACTGAGTAAGAAGGACAGGTTGTACAGAGTCCTGGTGCCCATGGTTGAAGGAACAGGCACAGGGAGAGGTGCCCCTGATGGGGACTGAACAAATAGCCTTCTATATGGCAGAGAGACCATAAAAAACAGAAGATGAGGTCAGGTGAGCCTTTAAGAAGGCAGGTTAGCAGTGGCACATACTTCACAGAAGTCAAGAGCAGTAAGAACTGAAATCCACCCACTTCGCTTTGACCAGAGATCACTGGCAACTTCAGCTGGTACAGCCTCGATGCTGGCGTTGGACATAGGTGTTGGGGAGGATGCAAGATGCATTAGTTTCCTGTGGCTGCTGTAACAAATTACCACAGACCTGGTTGTTTAAAACAACAGAAGCTTATTCTCTCACACTTCTAGAGGCTGGAAGTTTGCAATCAAGGTATCAGCAGGGTTGGTTCTTGCTGGAGGCTCTGAGGGAGAATCCATTCCTTGCCGCTTTTCCAGCTTCTGGTCCTAGAGTTTGGGCTTGTCTAGAAAGAGCCCATTTGCAGGAGCCCAGTCTGGGAGCAGCAGGTGGGCAAGACGGAGGAAAAAGGGGAGGGTGGGTGACTCTAAAACTTAAGCTTCATTAACTATGGTAAATCCACGAACAAGCAAGGATTATATGTTTCCAGGTTGGTGTGTGGGTGGAGTATTGATGTAGAGGTAGAAATATACAACCGATGAAGTAAAGTTTGGGGGACTCAAAGGAGTTGGTAGCCGAAAAAAAGGGGACAGATTTTTGTGCCAATGATTTTTGGTGTTCCTTGCTTGTGGAAACATCACTCTTATCTCTGCCTTCATCTGTATCCCGCCTTGTCTTGTCTGTCTCTGTGTCTTCCTCTCCTTCTGTAAGGACACCTTCATATGATGTCATCTCAACATCCTTAACTTAATTACATTTGCAAAGATACTTTTCAAAATATGGTCACATTCATAGGTTCTGGATGCCATGTCTTTTTTGGGGGGGGGGTTCACAATTCAACCCACTACCCATGGTGAGGTATGCATAGGCCTAAATGAGTAGGGATGAAGAGTGTAAACCCATCTTTCAAAAAGTATGAATCAGAACAATAGAGAAGGAAGGATACAACTACAGCTAGAGGGGATGTCAGGTCCAGGAAGAATGTCTTCAAGATCAGAGATACTTGGAAAAGCACTGGAGCAGATACAGTTTGTAGGGTACCTGAAGCATATATAATTAGAAGGTCCCTCTTTGTTTATTAATTTTTGAGACAGGGTCTCACTCTGTCACCCAGGCTGGAGTGCAATGGTGCTATAATGGTTCCTTGCAGCCTCAACCTCCTGGGCTCAAGTGATCCTCCCATCTCAACCTCCTGAGTAGCTGGGACCACAGACAGGCATGCCACCACTGCCTAGTTTACAGCAGATTCTTACATAGAAACCCTTCCCAGTTGCAGCCCAGCTTCCCCTCCCCGCCTCAAACCCTTCAATTCCTAGCAGCTCTCAGCATTTGCGGGAGCCTAGACTGGGAACAGCAGGTGGGCAAGACAGAGGGAAAAGGAGAAAGTGGTTGACCCTGAAACTTTAGCTTCATTAACTTCATGGTAAATCCAAGAATGAGCAAGGGTATGTGTTGCCAGGCAGGTGGGTGAGTGGAGACAGATTGCACGGACAAGGAGGAGTGACACCTCTTCCCTTGAGGTGGGCAGGAAGGGTGAAATATGGGCCAATGATCAGTTTGTATCAGAACAGATAGGAGGGTGATATATTGTTTGATGGCCTCAATCGAGTGAAGTATAAAACAAAGACATCTAATCAGAATAAGGGGGCAGGATTTTGAGGAGGAATGAGAAATTTGAAGATGCTCTGAGGATAGCATAGATAACTAAATATGGTTAGAGAACAGTGCCCTGTGTAACTAGAAGAAGTAGAAAACCATCGCCTTTGGCTCAGTTGATGTGTGAAGCTAAGGTCACTTGGCTTTGGGTCAAGGCCGTGGACCTGCTTGGTGGCTTCCTGTGCATAGCTGTGATCAGGACTGTGTAGACTTCAGATTTAGAGAGAACTGCCTTCAGAGTCTATTTCTGCGATGAATTAACTGAAGACCACTTGGCAACTCCCTTACCATCTTTGAGTCTTGACCTTTCCATCAGGTAGAAAGCAGATATTATCCTCCTTATAGGTCCTGTTTTAAATTCATTATTCCACAAACCAACATTCCAAGCACCTGGCACAAGAGCTGACACCCGAGGCCTTCAGTCAGCAGGAGCTCCCCTTCCTTCTCCTCACTGCCCACCACCCCCTCCTCATTCATGGTGTAAGTCCAGCTGCATAGTTGTCTCCAGGAGTTTCCAGGGTTTAAAGGGGCTTGTAGGATAAAGGTGGTTTCAGTGTGAATTCGTCCATTTTAAGTGAGTGCTTCTCACCACATTTTTTGTGATTCTAATGAGGTGATGAGGAGTGATGCCCTGGTTGCTGAAAGCTGGATGCTCCTTTGGCTAGGTGATTTCAATAAAAGAATTGTATGTACTTCCTCAGAAGTGACTCAGACACTTCTTGGTTGAATTCAGTATCTTTCCTTCGACAGAATAATGTTCACATAAATTTCTTTTCTTGTTCCACATGGCTCTGGGCATCAATTAGGGTGAGAGAAAGTGAAGGGTGTGATTCTTTCTACTTGCCTCAGGATCACTGAAGTGAGCCATAATGATGACTTGTCATAGGCTATGCATAATTCTTGTAAATGTCTGTATAGTTTTCTCATTTAAATGAACATGCCACAGTGCTCTTGGGAGGAACTTTCCATTAGCCTGAGCACCGCTGACAGCCTGAGACAGCGGTCCTCACTGAATGAGGTTTGCTTCTGCTTTGGAGGTCTGATTTTTATTAGAGGCATTGCCTGGTTGGTACCAGCTCTGCAGACCAAGTCTGATTTGTCATTCATGTTTACTGAATTCCCTGATAGCTGTGCAGATGAAGAAACCACTTAGAATTTGGAATAAAAATATAAATAATAACAACTAACACTGGGTGCTTAGCCCAGGTATCAGGCATTGTCTAAGCCCTTTACTGTTAGCTCATCATAACCCTATCAAGTAGGTACAGTATTTACTCCCCACTTTGTTGATAAGGAAACTGGAAATTGAAGAGATTAAGTAATTTGCCCAAGTTGCACAGTATCTTAGTCAATTTGGGATGCTATCGCAAGCTACCATACATTGGGTAGCATATTGACAACAGAAGTGTATTTTTTACAGTTCTAGAGGCTGGGAAGTCCAAAATCCAAGTGCTGGCAGATTCAGTGTCTGGTGAGGGCCTGGTTCCTGCTTTCTAATTCACAGAGGCTATGTTCTCACATGGCAGAAGGGGAGGGAGGTATCCAGGGTGTCTTTTATAAAGGTACTAATCCTATTCATGTGGGTTCTGCTCTCATGACCTAATTACCCCCCAAATGTTTCACCTCCTAATACCATCACCTAGAGGGTTAGGTTCCTGCATATGAATTTTGGGTGCAGACACAAACATTCAGTCTGTTGCACACAGCGAGGAAGTGGTAGAGCTGGAATTTGAACCCAGACAACCTAATTCCAGAATCTAATTTCTTAATTTGGGGGCTAGACTGATGATACTTTTCATCTTGGTACAAGTATATCTGAAGTTTGTAACTGAAGATGAGGTATAATTTGGTAAAGTACGGTCAGTTCAACAGATGAGTCATGCTTAGATGACTTAGTACAGGCATTCGGACTCAAATGTCTACGCACTGCCCCAGAGAGAAACTGTCCGGATGTAGTCATGTGGGGTGGCGACTGTGGTGGGGAACTGGAGGATGCATGCTCATTTTGAAGGGGACAACTATGTATAAACATGTCAGAGGTTTGGTTTTGGTTTTGTTTTTGTCAAGAGAAGCCAGAAAACTGGATTTTAATGTGAAACTTTCATTTTTAAATATCATCTTACCACTGATAACCCTACTTTATCCATTAATGGTTAAATTAGAGTCCAGTAGAATACTGGTTGGGTTTTCCTGCCGTAACCAACAACCCTCCAAAGCTCAGTGTCTTAAAACCGTTAAAGGTTGCTTCTTGCTGATGCCACTTGCCCAACAGCGACCAACAGGACCCTCAGCTCTTAGAATGTCTCGGAGACTCAGGCTGAAGAAGGCTTTATTTGCACATGTTTTTTACGTAATAACTGCAATAATGCAAGAGGAACATGGGACTCAAGACACTGACCCTTAAATCTCCTTATAGAAGTGACGCGGATCAATCACTTAGACTCGTATTTCCTTTGCCAAAGTTAATTAATGACCACACCTAACTTCAGAGGGGGTGAAGTGCATACCTTCTGTGGGGTGAAGGAAGCAAAATGTTGATGAGTATCCCCAGTGACTACCACAGCTTCATGTACTCCGATTTTTAAGGCAGAAATGTCAGATTTTTTTCCCCCCAAGTTAGAATTCAGTGTGCAGAGATTTCAAACAAAAGTTGATTTTAAAAAAGTTGTTTTGTTCTTGAAGGATTAAATTTGACTTCTCTGAAAAATTTATATTTTGCTTCATTTGGACTAGTGCCACTGATTTAAGTACTATCTTCTTTTAGCTGATCAGGAAATCATATGCAGGAAATGTGAAATAATGTTTAACTGAAGTGATGATTTATAGATGAATATTTATTCCAGAAAGAACTGCTCGTATATTTTAAATATTTGTTTATGTCATCCACTATCTTGTGTAATTTTTCTCATTAACTACACTGTAAGGTAAGAATCTTATATTATTAATTTATACTCTGTAGTGTCTGGCAATATAGAAAATGGTTATTTCATAGATGTTAATAAATTTTATTGATGTATCTGTCAATTAGTAGCTAATAAATCACTATAATTAGAGATCATGACTTCAGACGATGTCATAGAAGTTGGAAACACTTCAGGCAATTTTTTTAGAAGTTACTTATTGTTGATTGTGATGGGATATGAAAGCCAAAATTCAGTAGCCTCTCAATTTCAAGGTTATTTCTGGCTTATTCCTTATGAATCACAAATCAAGACCTTCTTTTCAAATATCATTTTTCTGTGATGTTTTCACATGCTTTATTTGGCTGTAAGATTTGGATGAACTATAACTTAAAAAATATATGAAGCAAATATAAGTGCTCAGGGAGGTATTCAGTTGCCCGAGATCTTGCAAGGCCTTAAACACTCTTCAAAACAAGCCCCTCCTAGCTCCTAAACCCACACCCTTCCTGGATGACCAGATAGAGAGTGACTCTCATTCTCATGAAATGTGGAGTGCTCAGGGACATGAATGTATGAGGACAGAGCTTGGCCCAGCAGCAGTGTTTCTATAATTTAATAGTAAATTACTCCCCTTGGAGGAAGTTGCATGAACACAAGTTACTCGTTGATTGAATCTCGACCATGCAAGTGTGTTTCCAAAATCAATTACTCTTAAGTTGTTCCACATGTACTTGTAAATATTAATATAATGATCTGTGTAACTGGGTTTTCATTGTTGTTGTCTATCTGTTGATACTTAAGGTAGAGGAAGTTGTAACGTAGTGTTAAGATTCTGGGTCAGATAACCTAGATTTTAAAACCATTACCAACACTATATACTGGCTGTTTAATATTGGCAAATCATTTAACTCAGTAATGTTTAGATTCCTTATTTATAAAATAGAGATAAAAGGTATCAGCTACATCATAAAATTGCTCTGAAGATTTAATGAAACAGTATGTACAATATTCATGGCAGAATGCCAGATACATGCTAAGCATTCAATAAAAATCAGCAATTATTAATATTGTATTACTATCTTTATAAAATCATATCATCAGGATTAATGGACGTCAAACTTCATTGAATTAAGCTACTCATCTAATAATTTAATCCCCCCTACAATTTCCCCACCAAGAAGTCTCCTAGACCATGATTGAATACTTATTATTAGATAACTCTGACTGTTCAAACTTTCTCACATTGATCCAAATCATGCTTAAACCTGTAGCTTTCACCATTTGGAAATACACAGAACAAAAGTAGACCCTTTCCTCCTGATAGCCCTTTGTGAATTTGAAAATATCTCTAATCGTAAGCTATTCCCTAAACTTCCTTGGAACTTCCTACCTCTCCCTGAAATTTTCACTTGATCTTTCTCCTTCCCTTCAACCCCAAAATTTTGGAAAGGGTAGTGTATAAATATTGTCTCAACTTCCTCTAGTTTCATTTTCTCTTCAGCAGCCTGGACATAGAGTCTAACTCAACAACTCTCCAAGCTGAAGCATGGGGGATTACCTGAGAGTCAAAACAAGATAAAAAAGAGAAATAATAAAATTGGCCCTCTTTTAGTGAATCCTTTATAATGTTTGAATCATTATACTAAGAGTTTTAAGTACATTTTCTCATTGAATCCTTACTATGCCCTGTGTGAAGTATATATTGGTATTATTATCTCTGTTTTACTGTTGAGGAAAACGAGTCTCTGAGAGTTTGCATTTTTCAACATCCTGCAGCTTGAAAGGGGTGATCGGTGGGTCCAGGTTTGTAAGTGGGTGTTTTCTTCCTCCAAAGTCCCTGCACTTAAACCCCAGGTTTATAAATGTGAATAAAGTTAGATGAATATGGGAAGGAAAAGGTAAACCATCAGATCAGTTGATATTATTGTCTTTTATACATTATGTAAAATACATGCTTATGAGATAAAAAGAAATATAAGACATAGCCCTTTTTTCTCATATAGGGAAGCTTATCGTCTAGCAAATATGCACACATATGTACACATGAAAAATGACAAGAGAAAGATAACTGTGTAAACACATATTTTATATGAGCCATCTCTCCTGTTAATTCCTTCTTATATTTTAAAAATTATTTATATAGAGAGAGATGTAACGGCAGAGATGGGGATACACAGGCATACATACAGCTAATGATACAGCCAAGGAGATATAAAGATATAGATGAAGACTATAGGCAGATATTAATATATGGATATAGGGATATAGGTATGTAGAGATAGAAGTAAAAACAGGAAAAAAAAGATATTTAAAGTAAAACTATGAACCAGAAAGTTATACATCAAATTTAGGACAGTGGTTGTTTTGGCGAGGAAATGAGAAAACAAGGCGAATAAGGGTAGGGCTGAGAAGAGACAGGAGAGAGGAAATAACTGTAATGTTCTGTTTATTTTACGTACATAAAAGTATCTGGGCTGGGAGCTTTGGTGCATGCTTGTCATCCCAGCACTTTGAGAGGCCAAGGCAGGAGGATCACTTGAGCCCAGGAATTTGAGACCAGTCTGGGCAACAAGACCCTGTTTTCACATCAGATTTTGAAAAGCTGGGTGTTGGGGCACAGGCCTGTCACTCAACCTCCCAGGCTCAAGTGATCCCAGCTACTTGAGGGAGGTGGCAGGATCTCTTGAGCCCAGAAGGTTGAGGCTGCAGTGAGCCATGATCTTACTATTGCACTCCAGCCTGGACAACAGAGTGAGATCTTGTCTCAAAAACAAAACGAAAGAAACAAATCTGAATAAAATATAAATAGAAAAGAGATGGGGTACGGAGGGACAGCTTCAACTCTTTATTAATTTGAGGGTCTTGCATTAGAATCAGATAAGTGATGCTATCCTGTAAGACAGCGTATCATTCACATTCATAAAACTGTGTTCTCATACAGGAGGGCCAACCTGTAAATTTAAGGATGACATCACAACTAAGGTTCCCGAAATGAAGGGAGCTCCCCCTGCCCTGGGGTTGGGCACCACTGACGGCCATGCTTCTGTTGGCAGGCAGTGGGCTGCGATCGGCAACTGGGAAGCAGTGCCAAGGAGGACAACTGTGGAGTCTGTGCTGGCGATGGCTCCACCTGCAGGCTGGTACGGGGACAATCGAAGTCACAGGTTTCTCCTGAAAAAAGTAGGTTTTGAACCCAATACGGTATTACCATCATACAAGATGTATTTTAGACCATTTCTATGGCTGGGATAACATTTTCTCAATGCTAAGCCTTTTTACTTGGAAATAGCTTTTGGCCCATTTTCTAAAAGTGTAGTGTCTTCCAAAAAGTGTGTGTCAAACTTTTGATCCCATCGTATCTTCAAAGAGGACCTGTTTCTTTGAACCTTTGCCAATGCAGGGTATTACTATTTAAAATATATATATTTGAAAATTTTTAGGTAAATCATGAAATAATTTATCTGTCTTCCTTTGATGGCTAACAAGGTAGAAAATATTGTCATGTATCTATTGACCATTTATACTTTTTAATTTCTCAGTTAGCTATTGAAGCTGTTTATCAGTTTTCCTATTTGGATGTCGATCTTTTCCTCATTGTTGAGCGCTTTTGAGATATCACAAATACTAACGTTTTATCTGTCATACTTATTTCAAATGTGGTTCCAGTTTGTTATTTGACTTTCAATTTGGTGTAATTAGAGTTTCTAAGTTTCTAAGTTTTATGTATTTGGAAATTGCCATCTTTTCACTTTAATAATATCTGTCTTTTAAAAAATCCTTTAGTTTGGGGAAGCAGTAAACTTTTTGTAAAGGCATAGATAGTAAATATTTTAGGCTTTGCTGGCCATATAGTCTCAACTACCTGTCAGATGAACCTGGAAGCAGGGAGTCCAAATAGGAAGTGTTTTTCAAAATTTTCAAGAGTGTTTAAAATAATGAGGCCGCGATCTACGGTAGCGTGGCAGGAAACCTAGAGGAAGGAACAGGTGGAGAGATCTTTGGGATGTAGAATGATGTAGAATCTTTGGGATGTAGAATTGGTAATTCTTTGAATGAAGGCTATAAGAGAAAAGAGGCAGCTAGAATGGCCCAAATTTTCCATCTTGCGCAGCTGGGTGGACATGTTTGCTATTCATCTGGGTAAGGAATTCATGAAGAGGAGACGCATATCAAAGATGAGAGTCTACCTCCCTGAATTTTATTCTTTTTGTTTTTTTTGGAGACAGAGTCTTGCCCTGTCACCAGGCTGGTGTTCAGTGGCACGACCTCAGCTCACTGCAACCTCCGCATCCCGGTTTCACCTGAATTTTATTCTTACCAAAATTTTGACCCCATAAGTATCCAGTACCTCAGTATCTTTCTGATGCCTGCAAACAGATATTGATTATGTTTTGTCTGTGGTTGGAGGGTTGATCTGAAACATGCTAGTTTATCATGGCCAATAGCAAAACCCCTTGTTGGTGGCATTCAGTTATATAAGTAGGTGAGTTTATCCAAAGAGAATATGTAGAATATAAAAGGAAGCCAATAATTGCATCTTGAGGAAAAGCTAAAGTCAAAGCATTTAGCCAAAGAAGATGTTTGAGGGAATCCAACAGAGAAGGAATGAATAGTGTAAGTAGGTAAATGCAGAACTGAGACTGAACAGTACCATGGACCCCAAAGGAATAAGTAATTTCAAAAACGAGATAGGGGTGGTCAACAATGTTAAATGCTCTTATGAATTAAACTGGAATAAGGGCCCAAAAGTTTGTTTTTGGCAATTTGAAGGTCATTTGTGATGTCAGCAAGAGTGATTTTGATGAACTGCAGGCTGGAACTAAAGCTTGATTGCAGTGGGTTGGTGGGTGAAGAGAAGGTGAGAATGTATAAAGGGAAAGATTTGCTCAGGATAAGAAGAGGGGAACAGACCAACACCCTGTCAACAACTGAATAACTCTACAGGGCTGGTTGGAGAACACCATGAGGTGTTCCAGGCTATTGTCTTTATTTGGCTCTTTATTAGGAGATAGACTTAGCCACTAGGAGTGAGGGCTCAGAGACTTGAGCCTGTTCCCATGAAGGAAAGAAGAAGGAATTCACCAAGAGTACAAAGAAAGAGGAATAGCTGTGAGGGCCTAGCTGAGTTTGGAAACCATGAAGTCATGAAGGTTCCAATTTATGGACTTCATGAAAGAGGTGGCCTTAAATGGTGATCTATCAATGAGGAATGTTTTCTACTCAAATCACCGAAAGCTCAACTTAGAAACATTGGAATTTATAAATCTTTTCTAACAAGAAGCCTGGAGCAAACAGCTGAGGCTGGGGATGTTGTTTTACTGTGTCTTTCAGGAACCAGGTACCTTTCTCTCTTCTCACAGCCTTGGAGGGTGGCTTTTGCCTATGTCATTATAAAGAACACAGTATTTAAAAAACGCTTTTCACGCTCTGTTCCTCCTTATTATCTGGGATGTGGCTATTCTCCCCAGGGAATTCTTTTCTTCATTGACCAGAACTATGGCATATAACACCCTGGCTTCCAAGGAGGCAGGAAACCAAGTAGTTAGCATTCCATCTGTTTGTTATTATTACTATTTATCAAATGCTTTATAATCCCCGAAGATCTCTTCAGACATATTATATCATTTCATTCCACCAGCATCCTTGCATTATAGTTTGAATGATGTCCTACTTGTTTTACAGATGAGGAAACTAAGGACCAGAAAGTTAAGAGACATCTCCCATAATTAATTATGAAAGGAAATATTGGGAAATGATTAGGAAATTGGGGTCTGGGGCCAGCCTTCCAGGGTTAAGTCCTGGGTCTGTTGCTTACGAGCCGTGTGAGTTATTTAAATTATTTAACTTCCATGGGTATCTTGGATTTCTAATTTTAAACTGGGAATAACAACAGTACTGCCTTTGTAGAGCCGTTGTCAGGATTTAAAAAATCAACCCATGTTGACCACGCCAAACAGCGGAGTACTAGAGAGTACTCAGTAAACGCTGGCTGCATTTTTATTAAAAATATTACTCACTGGGGCACCGATGAATGTCACACTGATACGGGAGGGGAGCAGGAAAGTGTTGGGTAGAGAAGGCCAGGGTCCCTGGCTAGGGCTCCACCCTCAGGCCTGTGCCCACGGGCCTAGGTGAGGACAGGGACTCCTGTTTTCGCACCCAAATGTTGCATTTTCCAAGACCACTGTGGCCCACCGTGGCCCGCCATGGCCCCCATCCTGTGCTTATAAAAACCCCAAGACCCTAGCAGGCACACACACAAGTGACTAGACATTCAGAGGAACACACCAGCAGAAGAACACACAGACACTGACAGGCTGTTGGCAGTGCAGCGACACAGACCCAGAGGGAAACTTGGCAGAGGGTGGGTGGAGGAGAGCCCAGACTCCAGGGAAAGACGACCTTCCTACTCCATCCCCCTCCTTCCTCTCCATCCATCTGCTGAGAGCTGCCTCCACCGTTAAATAAAACTTTGTACTCATTCTCCAAGACCACGTATGATCCGATTTTTCCAGTACAGTAAGGCAAGAACCCTGGGATACAGAAAGCCCTCTGTCCTTGAGATAAGGCAGAGGGTCTAACTGAGCTGATTACACAGCCACCTGAGGACAGCTGAGCTGAGAGAGCACACTCTAACACCCGCTGGAACTTCAGGAACTTTAAACACTCAATTCTAGATGCTGCCATGGGGTTAGAGCCCCACATTCCCCATAACCTGCCCATCTGGATGTTCCCACTAGGGGTTTAAGCTGAGGGGCTCTGAAGAAGCAAGCTACTCCCCCGTCGCTCGCCCTGCACGGGGGATAAGGGAACTTTTCACATTTCAACACCTCTTATGTACTTTAAGTGTAAATGTAGGTATTTGTAAACATATTTGAAAGTCAATGATCAGTCCATCTGGGGACTGATTTTAAGAGAGCTACTGCTTGGTATAGAGGAAAACCTTGAAAGTGTGAATTTAAAAAGAGTGAATTATAGGAGAAACCAAAGTTTTAGGACTCAGATCAGTGAACACAGTTTGAAGAGACAGGCTATGCTGAGGAGTATTCATTCACGAAGGCATGTGGATGAGGGACTAAGGCAGAAAGACAGTAGCCAGATCAGGGTGTATTGGAGGTACGTAGAGTTAGCGTTAGCCTTAGAAAGTTTGGAAATCTCACCAGAAATTACCTCGTTTTGTCAGGGTCCAAGAAAGATTAGAACTTGAGATAATTCTAATTGAACCAGGGCAGATGCCAAATGAAATTGTGCCAGGGGGCAGTCTGATCTGGAGAAGTGTGAAGAAGAGGTACTGAAATGCAAGGTAGTTCATTGTTCTCTCTCTGTCTCTTGATTTTGGATTACATATGCTTTTGAGACTCTATTAAAAGTTGTGCATTTTCTTTCCTGGAAAATCATGTGTATTTGTCAGCCCCAAATTTGCCATTCTGATTTTTTGTGGGGTTCTCAGACCCCTGATGCCTGTTTAGGACATTCCAGGTTAAGTACCCCTAAAGTGTTCAATTTTTCAAAATCAAATTCTACATAGAAAGGGTAACAGGAGTGCACAGACAGAGCCTTCAGTGCAGGGCATGAGTGACATGGTGTAAGCTAGGAGCATCCCACAGAATGCTGGCATTTTATCAGGTTCCGTATATCTGTGCTTGAGCTAAGGCATAGGTAGCAAAGATTCCTGCCTGCCTGAAAACATGGTCCTTCATCATCTTGATTCTTATTATGGCCCCTTCACGTCTGTCACAGCTCTGAAACTGACCAGCTGAAGCTGTTTTTGGCTGGGATTTTCTCTAGGCCATATGGAAGCACTTCCCCATAATCATGCTTTGTGTGAAAGAAATGTGGGAAATGAAGCCATGTCTCCCCCTGAGTGTGCATCACTGGAGCCTGCAGAATCCACGCAGCTCCTACGTCCACACCTTGCCAAGCATTCATCTCGATCTTCCCTGGGACTCACCCTGAGGCGGGACATGGCAATGAGATGCTGTTGGCACATCCCTGCACTGGGGAAAGTGCGAGGCTGCACACAGGGTATCATTTCCATCGTGCAGTGAGGCAGACACAAGGTGTAAGAGCCTGGAGCCAAAACCTTTGCTATGAGAAAAATCAGAAATTTATCCAGATACAACACACAAATTTCCTGTTCAGAGGGAGGAGGAGAGAGACGGAACTGACAACCAACATAAACAGCTTTGGGTATTGGAAAAGGGAACTAGAGGCCACTCGGGTATTAAAGAGAGAAAGCTCTAAATAAAAACAACAAAGAAACCAACAGATCTATTTGGAGAGTCTTGGCGTGGCATTTAGGAACTCAGTTGCAGTTCCAGGCTTTTTCCTTACTTTGGTCTTGTCCACACCAGGGCACACATGTGTGAGGCAGGAAGACACACTCACCTTGTCTATTCTAAGCTTTTTGTCCATTTTTACATGGCAGCCAAGTCTATTGATCGAGTGTTACCTACACCAGCATTTCGCTCAACTTTTGACAATCTGAAAATAAACCCACCCTCTTCTAAGGCATTCCTTGGTGCTCCCTGCCTCTCCCACTAGTAAGCTTTGCAAGAGCAGCACCATGTCTATGGTGTTCGCCATTTTGTTCCTGGTGCTGGTGCAGAACACATCATAGGAGCTCAGTTAATGTTGAACAAATGAATGCGTGCCCTTCGCTGGAGATGATTCTGCTTCCTGTTATGATTTCAGTGGGACTAAATGACATCATGCAATAGAACTGGACTGGAAGCCAAAGACTAGGGTAATAACCTCAGTTTGGCCTCTAACAATCTATCTTCTTAGGCAAGATGCTTCATTTACTGGGACCTCAACTTTTTCATCTGCACAGTGAGCATGGACAATTCCTAAGACCTCTTCTAGCTCTGAAAATCTATGAAGTGTATGCGTAATTTGTTCCTTGTTTGAAGAAACAATAGATCTTAGGAGTGAATGGAGTTTAGAGAAACAAGTCCCAGGAACTTATATGAAGCCACTTTCTGACCTTTTAATGAAAGGCTTGACAGTGATGGCTCGTCTTCAGTTTGATAGGGCCCAGGAAATTTTAGATATACCACAGAGAGAGTTGGTGTGAAGTTTCTTCTTCCCGCTTTTGAACTGCTACTTGGTTGCCTTTTAATATGTCATTGTTACCACCTGCAAGAGAGAGTTTTAGTTTGTGCATTGACCCCCTCATTGGTATGTGAGCTCCTCAAAAACCTCGCGCACCTGGCCCAGTACCTGGCACCCGGTACGTTTTCAGTAGAGGCCTTTTGACCTGACCGACGCAGAATTGAAGAGCCCACTTAGAGTAGCATCCCTATGGCAGCAGTCCCTGAGGAATGTGAATTAAAATCAAAAGAAGCTTATTGGCAGGCAAGCACTGTAACACCTGGGGTCACCCAGAAGACCTGGCGTCTGCTGACCAGATGAAAGCACTGGGACTATTAGGGAAAATACTTATTGGGGCAATAATGATAATAATAGTGGCCCCCAGAGTTTGTATGCTTACACTGGATGTATTATGGTGTATTTGTCATGTGTGGCATTATTTATTCTTAACCCTGCAAGGTGGGTACTACTATACACTCCCCATTTAACAAATGGAGAAATAGGCTCAGTGAAATTAAGCACCTTGATCAAGGTCTCACAACTGGTGAGTGGTCAAGAGGGTTCTGACCTAAGAGTTCATGCTCTTAACCACCCTCCCAAACTCTTTTCCAAGGACAGCTAGATGAGCATGAGATGAGAGGTGTACCGAGGCCTAGAGTGATAGGAGAGAGAGCAAAGGTAGCATAAAAATGGGGCCAGCGGGGAGCAAATGTTGCCTTAATCAACCTACCCCTTGTTTCCCTTTGGCAGAGCCGAGTTCCATGGTTCCTGACCCAGCGTGCACATCACGCTGTGGAACTTGTCCCATGTTCTGATCCTCAGGCCCCACCCTAGAATTTTGAGGAGTAAATCTGGCCAATCGCAGGTTGCCAAGGGGATGGCCCTGGCACGTGCCTTTGGTTAACATCTCTGCTTTTCAGTGTCTGATGCCCCACTACAGAGTCAGAAGGCAGATGACCATCTTATCCTCACCAGCCTCCTGGTTTCTTAGATGCAGTTTAAAGGGCAGGAAATGAGAGTTACACTACAATGCTGAAGAACATCTGGACAGATATTTGTTATTAGATGCTTGGGAACATAGTCCCCTCTCCTGCGTGCTGTTCCAAAGCTAGCCCTGCCAATGAGCACAGAAGCATACGTTATTAGGCAGTCTGCCTGTTACCATGGTCTTTTGAGGTAAAGACAATTTAAGCCAGTAAATAAACATCCCTCAGGTTGGGAGCAGATGTTTCTGCATAGGGCCTAAGGGCTGAAGATACTCATTTGCAGATTCAGCAATGGGAGACTTCAGTAATGTACCCTAACAGCTCAGGGCATGAGTCAGTTTTCAGCCGATGGTTCTCACCAAGGTGAAGCTCTGCTGTGTTGCTTCCTTACCTTGTAAACAATTTGCTATTAATGTCCTACGTTTGCTTTTTCTACGTTTGCTCACTGACATGCTTCATTTTTCTCAGTCTCATTTGCAAAGTAGTGTACAGACAGTCCTCCAGCTGCAGTATCGCCAGCCATTGACTTTCCCTTTACTCACTTTCCAAAGTGCCCCCCTGCTCCTGCAGAATGACAGATGAGCTTGAAGCAAACCTTGCTATCCTACTCTTGAAAAGTTCCGCAGACCCTGTTCTGCACAATGCCACACTAGGTGAACTCTTTTTTTTTTTTTTTTTTTTTTTTTGAGGTGAAGTTTTGCTCTTATTGCCCAGGCTGCAGTACAGTGGTGCAATCTCGGCTCGCTGCAATCTCTACCTCCCAGGTTCAAGCGATTCTCCTGCCTCAGCCTCCTGAATAGCTGGGATTACAGGCACACACCACCACGCCCAGTTAATTTTGTATTTTTAATAGAGATGGGATTTCACCATGTTGGTCAGCTGGTCTTGAACTCCTGATCTTCTCAGGTGATCCACCAGGGTCAGCCTCCCAAAGTGCTGGGATTACAGGAGTGAGCCACCACACCCTACTAGGTAACTCTTTTTAGGCTAAGTGATGCCAAATAGTTATGGGTGTGTGAGGGCATTCACAAACACTTTTTTTTTTCCAGTTTAAAAAATGTTTTCACAACATTATCTTATTTTAAAGAAATGCATTCCTTAAAAAGAAAGCTTATTTTTTGCAATTTTCTATAGGGTTCAAATTATTAGTATTAGCATGTATGTAGATACTTCTTTTAAAAAACTACTTTATACTTTGGGAATGGTGTGTGTGTGTGTGTGTGCGCGCACGCGTGCACGCGGGTGTGTTTGAATCTAAATAGAAGGAGAAAACAAATGCAGATTCTAGAAAAGTAACATGAAAAATACTTGACAGAAAATTTTGTTCAGGAAAAAAAAAAATACCCAATCAACTAAAAAAAACACACACCAAAACAAAAACAAAAACAAAAACAAAAAACCAAGAATAGAAAAGTGGGGATGAGGCTGTCAGAGTGAGAGTCTCTAAGACATCCTTTTCCTTGTTTACCTTGGAATGTATATATTTAGGTTGATGTAGTTCTGGTTGAACTTTATAGTGAAAATAAATGATCTGATATAAATTACAGTCCTTCTGGGCTGAAACTGATGTTTATTGATTAGTTAATATTGTGTGGACAATTTATTTCCTGTACATCTTGCTACTTAGCAAAGCTGTGATATCCAACAGGAAATGAGACATAGAAAAAATATGATGGAACAGCTGGACTTGAGCATTTATGTGTGGGAGGGAAAGTCAGTGAATCTTAGGTCAGTCCAGTGACTGCAAAATCAAACAAGTGAAACCCGTAAAATGAAACTCTATGTGATGGGTGAGTTTGAGTTTATACAGCATCACTTGATCTCATAGTAGAAGGGTTTGAAGTGTACTTTTGGGTTCTGCCCCTGGTTCTAATGCTTAGGAACTCTGTGATCTTGGGCAAGTCACTTTAACCTTGTAAAAGTTTAATTGTCTTAATTGTAGAAATAGTTTTCGTTAGAATGAATGAGGTAATTCATCGCAAGTTCCTTAGCATGGTGCCTGGGGGCATAGTAAGTATTCAACGTGGTTTTAATAATAACTTTTACTTAACCAACCCCTAATTGGTACCAGGTTCTTTTCTAAGCCCTTTGCATATATTACCTTATTAAATACTCACAACAACCCTTTGGAGCTGGTATTCCTATTATCCTCATTTTACAGACGTAACTGAGGCACAGAGAGAGTAAGTAACTTGCCCAAGGTCACACAGCAAGTGGCAGTGCTGGTATTCCAACCCAGGTTGTTTGGCTCCAGAATCTGTGATTGTAACCACTAGACCATATTGCCTCTCCCAGTAGTTTGTAGAGTAGAACTAATGCAAATAGCATTTAAAGAGTAACAAGAAGGAGCTCTGGTGGATGGCACAGAGAGTAACAGTATCAAGAATCTCTTACCACCAAATTTCAATGAGATAGTTTTGGAATAACGCCAAACAATGAATGTGATTAGCAGGAGCCAGTCACCACCATCAACAAAAAATCTAGGTGTCCCAGACGTTAGCCTGCTGTTAGTGACACCGTAGGATGGGACAGAGAGGAAGCCTTTTCTCTCCATCTGACATGTTTTCTTTTTTTAATTAGACATAGTCGTCTAGGCTAAATGCAATGGTATAATCACAGCTCACTGCAGCCTCGACCTCCTGGGTTCAAGGGATCCTCCTGCCTCAGCCTCTTAAGTAGCTGGGACCACAGGCGTGTACCACCATGCCTGGCTAATTTTTCAATTTTTTTGAGACAAGGTTTCAGTATGTTGCCCAGGTAGACCTCAAACTGCTAACCTCAAGTGATCTCCTGCCTTAGCCTCCCAAAGTCCTGGGATTATACAGGCGTGAGCTACCATGCCCAACCACCATCCGATATGTTTTCAATAATTGGCTTCTGCACCATTACAAAGTATAGGATTTCAAAGGAGGCTTAGAATCAGACCTGCTTGGCAATGCCATCTGCATTCTTCTGATAGGAGGTTTCAGGCAGTCTATACTGAGCTTGTGCTGAACCACAGGCAGCAGCCTGCTCTTTCTTACTGTATTTACAATTACTTCCTATCTCCATCATTGTCTTCAGCCCCAGGTCTACCTCCAGACCTAGGAGGACCTTTACCAGGAGGCCGTTTGTCTGCGATGTTTCAATGGCCAATTCCAAAAGGCAAAATAAAGCAAGCATGGGTGGTCGTCTTTGTATCAGTACAAGTAGAATGAATTTCAAGCAAAAATACCAAATGAATACCTTGTTGATAATCAGAAAACAAATAGTTTATAAATACTTTGTAAACCAAATATGATTACATCAAAATATGTAAAGAAAAATCCCCTGTAGTTACGTAAGAAGAAATTGAAGTCAATAGAACTTCGGAGAAACTTTAATACATTGAAGTGAGTGAAAATTACATATAGAATCCGCACAATATAATTACTATGTTACTTTAATAGGTAACAGAGCATTGCATGGTGAGGGAATATACCCTCTTTTCAAACATTTACACACCATTTATTACCAAAACTGATTCTGTGCAAGACTCCAAGGAAGATTAGGAAAAAAAAAAAAAAAAAAAAACCCAGTGAAACAGAAACCATCAGAAGAGACCTCACCCTGCAGCTGCACCCATCCGTTCCCTGCTTCCTCCCACTACAGAGGCACAAGTGTGTGTCTTCCTTTCCAAGACTAATTAATCCCTCCATCTGTGCTCTGCATTCCAGCTCCCTCTGTGTCCTCAGAGAACTCACTCCACCCATCATCCCCGCTCTCCTTTATCTTCTTTCACTCTTTCTTTCCTATCAGGGCTAATATGACCAGCAGATGTCTCCCATCTTAAATAAAAGTATAATTTTAAAAATGTCTATGTCTATACATATGTGTATATATACATGTATGAATATATATGTATATATATATGAGTGTATAATAGTTACATATAAAATATTTTAAAATTATATATGTATAGAACACTCTTTTAAACATAATCACGTTTCCAGCTACCACCCTAATCTTTAACCTACTTTTTATTGCCAAGTCTTGAAAAAACTGTTTACACTTGCTGGCTCTAATTTTGCATCATCATGAATTCCTCAGATCACGGCTTCCTCTGCCAGCTACTTGATTAAAACTGCTTTGACAGAGCACATTAACAGTCTCTTTACTGCTCATCCGACAGCCACTTTCAAGCCCTCATCTGCATTAGTACTCCTGGCCCCTCCCCTCCTTAAAATCCTCTGCCTCACAGGATTCTCACTTTATTTCTGGTCAGACCTAGAACTGGGCCATCTCTTGCAGGTCAGTGAAGAAATGCTGAGAAGTTTGTGACTGTGGACCAGTCCTCCCTTTCTGCCCTTTATGACCTTGAGTTTTCTGTCTCTATACCCTGTACCCTTGCTGCTCAAAACGTGACTCACAGTCTAGCAGCATCAGCATCACCTGGGAGGCTGATGGTCGGGTACATTCTTGGGCTCTACCCTAGACTGCTGGATCTGAATTTCTGTGGGTGGGGCAGGCAGGCGTCTGTGTTTTAACAAGTTTTCTAGATGATTCATATTTAGATAAAACATTTGGGAGGTACTTCCCTATCAGTATATCACAGATACTTCTACAAATGTATCAAACTTTACTGGAGGATTACAGAAATGAAAGGAAGTTCCAGTTCAGGAGAAGATCCTTATAGGATGCTCCTTGTTCCTAGCTTTGCCTAGGTGCACTGCAGTGTGCTTTCTCTCCAAGAGTAATATAGTAGGCAGCTCCACACAGAAGAATATTTTCCTCAAGTTTGAGCCTTTTTGGCCAAAATCAACTGCAAGGGGGTTTGATTTGCAAGGTTTCACTAAAGTATGGAATTATCAATGGGGCGATGGTTGGAATATACACACATACGTACACACAGCCCTAGACAAATGCTTCCCCAAGACACCACAGCTTACACTCACAAAGGTTTTGCAAGAGAGTGCTAAGCCCAACCAGTCTTCCCATATAGATTTTCTTCAGTTCAGTAAAGCTTTCTAATTTATATGTATTTTCAAAACAATTTTTATTACATATATAATATGCTGTATATTTATTGTAAAAAAAAAAATCCAGAATATCTAGGCAAGGAAATTGACAAACATGTCATGTTATCAATCACATTGCCAGGAGATTACACCTATTACACCTGTTATCATATTAGTGTGTATCCTTCCTGGGGCGAGGGTGAAGTGCATAACATATATTGATAATTTATATTGTAAACTAGGACATACTTTTTGTAAAAACTTCCAATGGCACAGAAGGATATAAAATGGAAAGTAAAAGTCACCCTCTACCATCCACAAACTCCTTACCAGTTCTATTTTTAGAGGTCTAAACAGTATGAATGGTTGCTTCTATTAAGATATTTGCTATGGATATATAGGTGTGCAACTTTCCATACAAATATGTATGCTTTTGAGAAATATACAGAATCAATCATTAGGTACAAATTTTTTTTACAATTCGCTTTTATTCACTGAAGTTTTTTTGCCTGTCAGTTTTCAAAAGTTGGCTTGTTTTTCATTTTAGAGACAGAGTCTTGCTGTCACTCAGGCTGTTATTTAGTGGTGCAATCTTGGCTCACTGCAACTTCCGACTCCCGGGTTCATGCAATTCTTGTGCCTCGGCCTCCTGAGTAGCTGGGAATACAGGTGCCAGCCACCATGCCCAGCTAATTTTTGTACTTTTTAGTAGAGACAGGGTTTCACCATGTTGGCCAGGCTGGTCTCAAACTTCTGACCTCAAGTGATCCACCCGCCTCAGCCTCGCAAAGCGCTGGGATTACAGGAGTGACCCACTGTGCCCAGCTGGCTTGTTTTTTAACTGGTAATATAAGAGGATGTTACATAATTTATTTAAACAAACCCATATCAATGAGCATTTAGATTTTTTCTTAGCGTTGCAACATCTTTCAAATTTGTGCAAGCATATATTTATGTGCTTTTAGTTCTCAAAGATACTGTAATTTCTCTTCTATCTTTTCATAGTCTTCTTGACATTTTGATTTTTCTGTGAACTAGTTTTTCAAGTGTTTGAAAACAGGTTTTGCTGCTAATTTGGGTTTTTCTCTTACTGATTTGTAAACACTCTGGATATTAAGAAAAGTCTTTGCCTATAAATATAATTTTTTCTTCTTTGATATTTAATTTTCTTTAATTTTTATTGCAAATGAATTAATATTTTCCTTTGATTTTTCTCAAGACTTTTCTGTTTCGAGAGAGAGATTTAAATGTTCTTTTTGTAAGCTTTACCCACCCCCACTTTTTTTTCGAGAGGGAGTCTTGCTCTGTTGCCCAGGCTGGAGTGCAGTGGTGCAATCTCAGCTCACTGCAACCTCTGCCTCCTGGGTTCAAGTGATTCTCCAGCCTCAGCCTCCTGAGTAGCTGGGATTACAGGCACCTGCCACCATGCCCAGCTAAATTTTGTATTCTTTAATAGAGACAGGATTTCACCATGTTGGCCAGGCTGGTCTGGAACTCCTGACCTCAGGTGATCCACCTGCCTCAGCTTCCCAAAGTGCTAGGATTACAGGCGTGAGCCACGACACCCAGCCAGTTTTGCCCATTTTATAAAAGTTCATTCCAACATCTTCCATCTGTTTTCTAGCCATTGCAAATGGGAGCATTTTGTTCCATTATTTTTCTAAATGATTATTCTTGATATTTCTAATATCTAATTTTTTTTAATATTAATTTCTTCTTGATTTCTAATGCTTAGACTATTTTTTCTTCCCTAATTATGTTGGCTAATCTTTTAAAAACTCTTAAGTCGTGTGGTGGTAACTGGTATCCCATCATATCCCCAGTTAAACAGCAGTGTTTCTAATGTTTAAGCATTAAGCATGTTAATCATGATGCTTGCACTTAAAAATGATGTTACGAACATTTACTTTATTATACATACAGAATTTTTATCAGGAATAATGACTGAATTTTACTAAATGCTAGAAACTTAAGGTGATCAAACTTTTCTACTTTGTCTATTAATATGGGAATTTACATTAGTAGGTCTCCTAATTTAGAACATCACTTGCATTTCTTGAGTAAATTCCATTTGGATATAGTGCATAATTATTTAAGTTTACTATTAAATTTTCTTTTCAAATATTTTATTTATGAATTTGGTATCAAATGGATGTTAGTGACATTGGAATGTGGTTTTATCCCCAAAATTGTACTGTGTAAAATTTTCAAGCATACATAAAAGTTGATAAAATAACACAATTAACTACTGTACATTTTTTCATCTAGATTCAATAATTACTTATATTTTGCTACATTGGTTCATTATCCCTATCTATCTCTCACTCTGTCTGTCACTCTATCTATCTGTCACTCTATCTATCTTATTCCTCTATCCAACTAACTAGCTGAGCATTGTTAATTTACAGACATCACAACACTTACTTGTAAATATTAATACTTTAGCATGACTCTCCAAAAAATTAGGATCTTCTTTATAACATTATTTTTCTCCTTGAACTAGTCAAGGCTCACTCATGGCTTTTAGCTTTTCTATCTCTTTAGTCTCTTTTATTTAATGCACTTATTTTTTCATGGTATTTGACTTTTTAAAGATTTCATTCCGGTTGTATTGTAGGATGTCCCATATTCTGGATTTGTGTGATCGTTTTCCATTTAATTTGTTGATCTCCCTCACATAATTCCTGTGAATTGATCAGTAAGGTCTGAGTCTTGATTAGAATTGGATTGAACATTTGTGGCCGCTTCACATCAGAAGTGATGCATGATTATGTTGCATCTTATCAGGAAGCTCATGATGTCACCTTGACCCAGTATTACTTGCACAGGTGGTGAACTACACATACTCTGTTGTGTAGATCCATGTTTCCCTGTAAGAAATCTGCAGACTGATACCTTGACAAGGCATAAATATTCTGTCTTGCAACAGTCTTTCACACCATGGCTTTAGCGTACATTGATGATCCTTGCCTTTAACAGTACTTAACACAGAGAGTTGCAAATGGCAATTTTCTAATTCTATCATTCCTTCTACACTCATTCTTCTGTTTTTTTTTTTTTTTTTTTTTTTAAAAAGGTTTTGGTTTTTAAATTTCTCACTCTGTATTCAGAGATTTTAATTTATTCAATATTTTTAATATTATTAACAGTATTCTTTTTTGCGTTTCAAATTGTCCAAATGTAGCCAGTGGGAGCACTTTAAACTGACTTGTCATAATTCTGTTGAATTTTAAACACTGCCTTGGTTTCTAGAGCAACAGGTATTCCAAACCCACCTTGAGTTTTCCCTACTTCAGACCTGGAATTACCTGGTTTTTCGTGGAGACTTGGTTATTTTTAGTGGGCACTGTGTGTGTGTGCATGTGTGTGTGTGCGTGCGTGTGCGCACGTGTATGTGTCTGTGTTGGGGTACACATTCAACACTCAGCCAAGATAGTTGAAAACTTTGTTCTAGCCTTTACTGACTTTACTTCCTGCTGTAGGTTACTCGGAGATGAGAGCTTAGGACCTTCTCAAGTCTTTTCTGGGCATGCACAAAGCTCTGGCATGTGCAAAGCCCCACATAGACTCGTGGCCTTCTAGATTTTCAGGAACATGTTGGAGCTTTTCAAAGCCACCTGTGGACATCTCATTCCCAGCTTTTTGGTTCGCTTATTGTTTTCCCCAGTTGTTATCCACAATCTCATGCAGCCTCAATGTTAAACAAGTACCTCTGATTGTTTTGGACAAATGCCTCCTGGGGAAAAGCTGTTTACACTGGGCAAACTCCCAGTTAGGTAAACTAAAGACAGCTTTGTGAGTGAAGGCTTCCAGGGAACCACTACACAGGTCAAATAATTGGGAATTGGGCATTGAAGGAGCTCCAAACCCATTTTACCCCTGCAGAGTCTGCCAGGCTGCGGGTTTGCACTGGGATTATGGGCTGCCGTTTTCAAGTTTACCATGGAGGTGGAGAATGCAGAGATGAGAATAGGCAGCTTAGCATGCCACAAAGCTCACTGTTCTTAGCACTTTCCTTGAATAATTACTGCTCAGATTGTTATAAGCCTTTGGTTAATTTCCTGAGTTTTACAAATGTTGGTTCTGACCATTTTTGCTGGTGATTTTATTGATTTTATGGAGGAGAGGATTTTTCAGAGGTCTTTATGCCGTTATGTTTTGTTCAAATTAGTCTCTAAAAAAATTCAAAAATTAGCCAGGCATGCTGGCACACACCCATAGCCCCAGCTACTCAGGAGGCTGAGTTGGGAGGATCGCTTGAGCCCAGGAGGTGGAGGTTGCAGTGAGCCTAGATCAGACCACTGCAGTCTAGCTGGGTGACAAAGTGAGATTCTCTCAAAAAACAAAAGAAAACAAACAAACGAAAGCAACAAAGCATGATGAATACATTCGTCTTTATTAGTTTTAAAAACGATGAGCTGGTTGCTAGCATCCTTAAAATGACTGATGCTGTAGTATGTGTCATTTCGTTTCCTTTTTTTTTTTTTTTTTTTTAAAGCAAGGTTTTGCTGTGTTACCCAGGCTGGAGTATAGTGGGTCAATCATGGCTCACTGCAGCCTCAACCTCCTGAGCTCAAGCAATCCTCCCACCCCAGTCTCACAAGCAGCTGGGACTACAGGCACATGCCACCATACCCACCTAATTTTATAAATTTGTTTGTAGTGACGAGGTTTCCCTATGTTGCCCAGGCTGGTCTCCAACTCCTGGGCTCAAGGCATTCTCCTGCCTTGGCCTCTCAAAGTGCTGAGACTACAGATGTGAGCCACCATGCCTGTCTAGGCCAAGGATCACAAAATCTTTTCTGTGAAAGGCCAGACAGCAGGATGGCACAGTAAATATTTTAGGCTTATTGAGCTGTGCAGTCTTCATTACCATGACTCAATTCTGCTTTCATAGAACAAAAACAGCATTATCCATTCATCCATGGATAGATACTTGGGTTCTTTCTTCCTTTTGCCTATTGTGAATAGTGCTGCCATGATCGTGAATGTACCAATATCTGTTTGTGTCCCTGCTCTCGATTCTTTTGGGTATATTCCCAAAGGCAGAATTGCTGGATCATATGTTAAGTCTATGTTTAATATCTTGAGGAATTGCCATCCTATTTTCAGTAGTAGTTGTACCATTTAAAATTTTCACCATCAGTTCACAAGGGTTCCAGTTTCTCCACATACTCACCAGTGCTTGTTATTTTCTGCTTGTTTTTGTTTGTTTTGTTTTGTTTGTATAATTGCCATGCTGATGGGTGTGAGGTGGTACCTGACTGTGGTTTTGATTTTCATTTCCCTAACAATTATTGATATTGAGCATTGTCATGTGCTGATTGGCCATTTGTAGAGCTGTTTTGGAGAAATCGGAGCCTTTTATTCCTTTTTATTGAATAAGTTGTTTTTTGTTGTTGTTGAGTTGTAAGCATTCTTTATATATTCTAGATAGTAATCCCTTCCAAGATGTGATTTGCAAATGTTTTCTCCCATTCTATGTGTTGCCTCTTCACTCTGTTCATAGTGTTTTTTCATTCACAAAGGTTTGATTTTGATGGGTCAAATTTAGTCTTTTTTTTCATGTGTTTCCTGTGCTTTTAGTGTCATATCTAAGATATCACTGCCCTGTTTTTTAATCTTCTTTTTAAAGTCTTCAGTGTATTTGGCAGGCTTTCCACATCAGGTCATACAGCTTCTTATCATTACTTTTATTAGTTTTAGAGTATTCCTTAGAATGGATATACTTGTTTATGTAATCTTTCCCATATTGAGGGACATTTAGGTATGGTTCATTCTTTCCTTTTGCAGGTGTATATATTAAAAACAAACAAACATCTGGAATGGACATTCATTGAAGTGTTAGAAGTGATGATCTCTGGGCAGTAGGATTAGAAAAAGCTTTATTTTTTATTTTTGTTTATCTGCATTTTCTAATTTTTGATAACAAACAGGTATTTCAATTGAATACAACTTGCAAACTAGTCAATCAATGTATTGATATCCTTTGCTTCACTGATGTCACTCTGGAGAGTTTATCCAAAAACATTGTTCTGTGTAAGTTAGACAAAAAACATCTGCTTGAAGTAATTCATATCATTGATAATGTTCTAGTTTCATTTAGAAACAATGTTCAGATAGGGGACTAGTGAGATAAAATATATATGAGCTTAGATTATTATGTGAGCATAAAAATTAAATTATCAGAATATGTAACTGTGAAAAAACATCTATGAGGGCCAGGATTTCCAGTAGGTAATTGCCTAAGCCAAGGATTATAGCATTTTTCTGTGAAACACCAAATAGTACAGTAAATATTTTAGCCTTATTCAGCCGCATGGTCTTCATTACTACAACTCAATTCTGCCTTGAAGAGCAAAAATGTCCTTAAATGAACGAGTGAAGAGGTGTGGCCAGATTTGGCCCAGGGGCCACAGTTTGCAGACCCGCATCGAAGTACATGGATTGGGACCTAAGAGTAAAGGCCACTGAGGTAGCAGGCAGTGCATTGACTTTAAATGTTTGTTTAATGTTAAGGTGTATTTAAATGAAATTATGTATTCATCTGCTTTACACATAGTTGATTTCCAAAGATTTCTTAAATATAGTTAAGAGTACTTTGCAGACGTCCCAGTTTTGACTGACTTGCTCTTTTTCATGGGTCTTTTGTGTATTGGTTTTATTGTAGTCTTCTGTTCTTTCCCAGGAGAAGAAAATGTAATCGCTGTTCCTTTGGGAAGTCGAAGTGTGAGAATTACAGTGAAAGGGCCTGCCCACCTCTGTAAGTAGAATTTAATCTTAACATTATTCAATATCCCGAAAGTTAAGTTAGCAAACAAAACAAAACAAATCAAACCCAGAAACCAAACCAGCAAGAAAAAAAATTTCTCTACATTTAATGGATATGTTACCGAGCTTGCGTCTACGTGTTTGGCACAGCAAAGCTAAACACTGACATTAGGATTTGCAGCCAGAGACAGTGAGGCATTTATTGCAGGGCACCAAGCAAGGGAAATCAAACAGCTCATGCTTAAGACCTGAACTCCCTGATGTCTCACATGTAAGAATTTTTTTATTGCATTTTAGGTTTTGGGGTACATGTGAAGAACATGCAAGATTGTTGCATAGGTACACACGTGGCAGTGTGATTTGCTGCCTTCTTCCCCATCAACTCTATCTGGCATTTCTCCCCATGCTATCTCTCCCCAACTCCCCACCCCCACTGTCCCTCCCCTATTTCCCTCCAACAGACCCCAGTGTGTAGTGCTCCCCTCCCTGTGTCCATGTGTTCAACACCCACCTATGAGTAAGAATTTTTAAAGACAGGGAGATTGAAGTTACAGGCAAAGTCACAAATTAATACATGGAGACTCTGCATTTGTTTGACCTGAAAAGGTGGAATATCTTGAAGCAGGTCTTATAAGCCATAGTTAGATTCAGATGTTTTCTGATTTGCAATTGGTTAAGAAAGAGTTTTGTCTAAAGACTTGGAGTCAGCAGAAAGAATGTTAGATCTGGCCATTGGGCATGATCTCCCCCGCCTGTTGGGTGTACCCAGTAGGGTGAGCAAAATAGTCTGTATAACCAGGGAAGTTATCTGTATTGTATCTTGAATTTTTCTGTTCTAATACCCCAATGGGAAATTTACCTGGTTTAAGAATGATCCCCTCATGGGAGGGAAAAAACAAATTATATGTGAAAGAAACTATTTTTGTATAGGGTAGCTGGGTGTGGTGGCTCACACCAGTAATGCCAGCTCTTTGGGAGGCTGTGGCAGGAGGATCACTTGAGCCTAGAAGTTTGAGACAAGCCTGGGCAGCACAGGAAGACCCTGTCTTTACAAAAAAGTAAAAAAAAAATTAGCTAGGCATAGTGGCACACACCTGTAGTCCAGGCTACTCAAGTGGCTGAGGTAGTCCAAGGAGTAGCTTCATTACTACAGACATGCAGTCCAACGTACTCCTTGAGCCTAGGAATTCAAGGTTGCAGTGAGCTGTGATTGCACCACTGCAATCTGCCACTCCAGCTTGAGTGACAGAGCAAGACTCAGCAAAGTAATATTTGGGAATGGAGACTAAAGTAATATTCGGGAATGTTCTAGAGATTGCAGCAAAGTGGGTCAAAAACAAAACAACAAAATTTAAAATACAAAACGTTATCAGTGAATATGGCTGACCAGAACAATCCTTGCTACTAGCAATGTCACAACTTCCCGTCTAGGGGTCACTGAAGGCAGACACTGGTTTCTCAGAATACTGCAAGTTTAAAATAATAAACAGATGGTGGTGATGGCTTCACTCTGTGAATATACTGAAACAATTAAATTATACATTTTCAAAGGGTAAAGTTTATGGCATGCAAATTTTATATGTGGAAAAGATGCTTAAAAAACACAAAAATACAATGAATGGCCTTGATATTCTCGTGTCATTAAAGGCAATTCCCCCAGATTCAGCTCCAAAAATAGTTTTCTAACTTGCAAAAACAGAATAAGTAAACAGTAAACAGAATAAGTAAAGGTGAACACTTTGAGGCAAAATCCATTTATGTCTATATGTTCTGGCATATTCAACAAAACTATATTCAAGACTGGCACTCTGCCAAGAACAGGGCTCAGAAATGTCCCCGTTTCTCCAAGAGTGACAAATCTGTTGCTTGGACTATTTCCCTTTCTGAACAATCTCACAATTGGCACTAGAAGTATTTCTGAATCTTATCCTTCTTTGCTGATGAATAGAACTGGCTTCATTTACAAAGGACTTAGTTAACATTTCTGAATATCTAAATATAGAAGTGGTTTTATTTTCTGGATTTATGCAACCTTTTTCTTAATTTTTATTTGTAAAAGAGATATTTCTGAAATGAAGCTTATTTTGCAGTAATAAATCATTCTTTTAACATCTACATTAACTGTAACTATCCAAAAGTCTGTATTACTAAGAACTAAAAATACCCAGTAACATTAATGTCAGTCTCTTTGCTGAGGAACAAAATTTAATTACAGAATATCCATCTTACATACTGCCTAGAGGTGTTTGTTTGGATTCTGAGTTTCCAGTCCTGTCCCAAGCCTGTCCACAGCATTATGGAGGGCACACGGCCCCAAATTTTCCAGTAGTGCATCACTTCAAAAGTGGAAGCAATAGCAGATCCCTTCAAAACAGATTTTATTTTAGCAAGACTTCAGCATTAAATATGTTTGACTAGCAATAAACTTGAGAAGCCAAGAGGCCATAAACCAAAAACCTCCATTTCAATTGGAAGAATATTTTCCGTTTAAGCCCTATCTGATGACCATATATAGAGATCTATAAATATAAACATGGATTCTGTACCTAATGACCAACAAAGGAAATTGACATGAATGAAATTAGCATATACTGTCCAAATACAGGTCTACTGTACATGTAAGTTGGATGTATTTATAACTCTGTTAGCTGTGCTAAACACTTATTCCACATTTACCTGACAGTACTTTCATGGCCTTTAAAATTTAGGGAGACCTCTTGGGGATGGTTCCCATGACCCTGCCTTTTTTGAAAGAAGCCTAAACTGATCATTCTCAATGCGAACCCTTCAACTAGGAGCAATTAAAAGCGTTCATCGTTTTTCTAGGCATAATTTCTTTTAAAAAGAACTAATAATAGATTAAAACATGTAAAGGCATCACTAGAGACCTGTGTTTTAAAGACCTGGGGTTACAAGTAAGTCTTGATTTCTAATTTTTACTCTTTTTGAGGCTACCTATCATATCTTTCTCAACACTTCTCTCCCTGCCCTCAATGTTAAGCCTGGAGAGGAGAAAAATGTTGAACCGTGGGCAGCAGGAAAGAAGGCTGATGCTCTCTTTCCTTAATAGTGGTGGGGATGTTTATAGGCTTCCTGGGGTCTCCCACGCACTAACCACCTTGCTGTAGAAACCACAGAGGGTCAGTGAAACCTCGGAGGACTGGAGGGCTTGCACGTACAGCTCTCACTAGCCATGAATCACACGTTGTCACAACATGGGGCTGCCACAAATACAGGGGAATGGTAGAAATTAATAAGAACTTAATCAAGGTATCCATAAGTCAATACATGATCTGCATTGTTGATTGAAATACCGCAAACTCCTTTTGTGTCATTTATTTTTAAGAGGCACCAGCACTAAGGAGAAGCAAGTTTGCCACCAATAAAAATGACAACTTTTAAAGAACTGCGCCGGCCTCCACCTCACTGTGGATTTAGCGCAATGGCTTTGTTAATCCAAATGATCAAAATGGTTTGTGTCCGTAAACTGTGCCTTCACCAAATTACTTCACAGTTTGTGTCCGTAAACTGTACCTTCACCAAATTACTTCTTTATTCAGCCACCTCTGACTCTGCTTACCTATTTACACAACTGAGGTCAAAACACCTGCTTTCTGCCTCCTAGATAGGCAACCAGTGTTTGTGCTTTAGAGAACTGGAAGCCTTTTGAAATGCTCAAAATATAAATATTTGCAATAAGCGTACCATTTAGTGGAGATGCAGAATGGTTTGGGTGACTTCTGTGGACTTGAAAGTTGGTTTCGGTACTTGTGTTTTCGTATTCATGCCACTGAGACTCTTAGACACTGTTAAAATAGTGAATAGATTCCGTATTAAAAGCAAAATACCAGAACCAAGTTAACAAAAATGCTGGCCTTTGGTTTAGGGGATGGATATCACAGCAACCGGTCCTCTCTTCCTCCCAGATCACCTTCCCAGATTCTTACACCCCCTGCCCCAACTCTGCATCCCGACCTGCAACTTGGAAAGCTGTGGTCCAAAAGGTTAGCACAATGGTAAAGCAATTACCACCCCAACACAGCCGCGGAATCCATTGCACGCTACTTGAATTTAATCAAGTCATTTCGGGCGAAATCAATGTCTAGAAACCTGTGTTTCGCATGCCTTCTGTGAGGATGCATTGTGTCCAACTTCATTTTGCATCTTGATATCGCCTTAATGCTCATCTATTTTTTTTCTCATTGACTTTAGAGACATCCACTGTAGGGCCCACTTACTATCTCTAGTTCCCCATTTCATTTTTACTGACAACTCACTTTATAACACTCAATTTTATATCTTCATTGGAACTAGGAAATGAATGTAACCTCACATTTTCCAAAAATCTATTGCGGTCATGGAGATCAGGGCCAAAGTGGTTGGGGTTTGTGTGCCTGAAAGTAGCCAGCATTGTTCTTTGACCGCTAATGACTCCTCCAGATCAAGGAGCTCATGTCCAGCCTTTGAATTTTCCCAGAAAAGTTCCCAGCCTGCCTGTCAGGGATAATCAGGGATGTCTCCTAATGCCTGTTATGCAGTCTGTCCAGGGCGCTTGAATTCCTACAGCTGCTCCAGTGACAGAAAAAAAATCCAGCACATGAAAATAACCAAAGCCCAGCAGCATATGGATGGAAGCTCCCTAATGCCAGACTATTTTGTCCCATTTTATCAGCTTTCCATTTTTGACACTCAACGAGTTTTGGTTCTTCTGTGTTCTTTATTTGAGATTGTTAAAAAGTGGTACGATACCATTAAATCAAGTGTGGATTTCAGAATAGAGTTGGATCTGGGAGATTGTCTGTTCTGACTCCTCAATTTAGAAATGAGGCAATGAAAACCCAAGGCAGAAAGTTAGAGAAAGAGCTTGGGCCAGAAATGCAGGTGCACCAGAACATAGCTGTATATATTTTTGTGTTGCCTCTCCCAACATCAAACCAGGTCTACTAAGTATGGTGACACTTAGAAAAGAAAAGAAAAGAAAGAGGAAGGAAAGACAGAAATTTAAATAAAGTAGAAATGCTTTTTTTGTTTAAACTGATAAGCAAACATTTTTTTCCTATAGGAAATCTTAAAAGCACTTTTGTTCATGTGAAAGCAAGTTTGAATAAAGGGGTTTCATGCACAAAGGAGGTCTTTGTGGCAATTGCAGTGGTTCTGTATTTTGATTGTGGTGGTGGGTGATAAAATGGCATTGAACTACATGCACATATTGTACCAATGTTGATTTCCTGGTTTTGGTATTCTACTATACTTTTGTAACATGTAATCATTAGACAAGAGGGAGTGAAGGTTACAAAGGACCTCTCTATACTATTTTTGCAACTTCCTGTGAATCTAGAATTATTTCAAAATAAAAAGCTTTGTTTGGAAAAAAGCAAATTTGAAGTTTGCTGTGATTTTTGTCTAAATAAAAGAGTAGGCATAAGATCTTTTGAACAAATAATAAATTGAGTGAACATAGCTTTACTTTGAGTATTAGCTACATCATGAAAACATATAAAGAAAGAAAAGTTTTCTTTCCCCTTATGATAGAAATGGCTCCAAAGAATTGAGTAGAACCATTTGGGCCTGCCACCCTTGTTAGCTCCTCTTTTATAAGCAATTAAAAATCTGAGACATCTATTCCATCAAGATGAATTAATGTGTGTAAACCGGTGTGGCTATTTTGACATTGTTTTGATATGGTATACTAACATTGTGCTTACTAAGATGTCTTTTATAATAAAATGCCTTTGAGATTGTTTCTTATCTGAATTATATATTTTAATTTCAGTCATTGAATCAAAAACACTTCAAGGAAGCAAAGGAGAACACAGCTTTGACAGCCCCGGAGTCTTTGTCATAGAAAACACAACGGTGGAATTCCAGAAGGGTTCCGAGAGGCAAACCTTTAAGATTCCGGGACCTCTGATGGCTGACTTCATCTTCAAGGTAAAATGATCCTCTCCATAAACTGTATGCATCTGAATCCCAGAATATCTTGCTTTTTAAAACAATAAGTTTATTTAGCAAGAGGTCATCAATGATTGTTTTTACACAGAGCATGTGTCATCAATATTTCCATCCTGGCAGTCCATTCCTAAAAATAGTTCAGCTCTCTTAAATTTCTGCTCCGAACCCAGATAGTTAAAAAACAAACTTCACTTTTATGGGGGAAGGATTTTTTTTTTGACTTTGTATTTATAGTCTCTGGTTGCTTTGTAAACTTTGTTTGTTTGTTTGTTTAAGAAACAGGCTGGGCATAGTGGCTCACGCCTGTAATCCCAGCACTTTGGGAGGCCGAGGCAGGTGGATCACGAGGTCAAGAGAACGAGACCATCCTGGTCAACATGGTGAAACCTCGTCTCTACTAAAAATACAAAAAAATTAGCTGGGCATGGTGGCGTGTGCCTGTAATCCCAGCTACTCAGGAGGCTGAGGCAGGAGAATCGCCTGAACCCAGGAAGCGGAGGTTGCGGTGAGCCGAGATCGCGCCATTGCACTCCAGCCTGGGTAACAAGAGTGAAACTCCGTCTCAAAAAAAAAAAAAAAGAAAGAAATGGAGTTTCCCTGTGTTGCTCAGAGTGGTGTAATGGCTATTCACAGCTTCAATCATAGCCTTGAACTCCTGGGCCCAAGTGATCTTTCTGCCTCTGCCTACTGAGTAGTTGTGTTCAGTTTGAGATAGTTTGGTGAAAACGGCCGATGGTAAATGCATCACATCCTAAACCAGTCTAGTGCCACTGCAAGTCTTCTCCTTGCAAAGGAGAGCAGAGACAACAGGGGCCCATTCCTTAGCCTCCTTTAAGATAGTTATCCGCAAGGGATCTTTACTTCGGCCTTCAGCCCGTAGAACATGCCGTCTTACGCTGGTCTGATTCAAGATCAGGATTTGCTTCCCCAGATGTTCTATGATGGACGCTTGCCGTAAGATACCTTCAAAAGAACTCTTCTCCCCTGGAAGCATGGGCCTGTGTCCCCTTTCTAGATAATGCTGGGGCATCTTCCCCATTCAGAGGACATAAAGTATACTTCCAAGGTGACACAGTTTGAACCTCTTCCGATAAATTTGAAAATGCCTAAGAAATGAAAAAGATAGTTCGCTGTGTGGTTTTGCCTTATCCTGTTTCAAAAATCCATTCCAAAATGTAAATGGAAGCTAGAAAATAGCCCCAATTACCAGTTATATTTTTCTGTATGAAAAAAAACCCATTAGCTTTAAAAAGCTGTCTGTGTTCTGCATGTTAATTTGTCACAGAATGTTTCACTGAGACATCAGTCGTGTCAGCAGAGGAACACACATGGAAGTAGATGAGAGTTGCTAACTGATTCCAATCCCTGAGATCTAAATCCAGCCTGTGGTGGGACCAGCCAAGTGCTGGCCTGCACGGGGTTTTCTTTTGTTTCTGAAACTTTGGATTTTGAATGGTCAACACTTAAAAATCAAGAGATTTTTACATCAAAAATCAGGTATTTTTTCCGCTTCTCTGTAAAAATAGGAAGGGCTGACAACTAGCTTGCATTTTACCATAGCAGTAATTGACTGCAACTGGGGAGCAGCTAATACACTCAGGTCTGCCATGGTCCACACCACTCCCTTATGGGTCCCTAACACTATAGGCATAAGTGGTTGCTTGCCATTCGTCCCGATTTGGGCATTTATAACATCTGCCTAGCCTCTGCAGACATTTATGTTTCTGACTTCTGTGTTGTATCCTTAAAGCATTGACTGAATATTCTTCTTAGACAGTCATACTGTGAAAGGTTTTGGGGAAGCCATCATTGCCTTTTTTTTTTTTTTTTTTTTTAGGTCTGTCTCTGGTCTGTTATGGCATAAATCCTATGCTTCCCTTGCTCTCAGAGGGTCTTCCTCTCTGAATCTCAAGTAGAAAATATACATGTAAACACACACACACACACACATACACACACACACACACACACACACACACACACACACACACACACACCCTTTGTTCTCTTTTAATTGCTACTCAATCTGTATTCTTCTCAAGTCAACTCGGAGGTCCCTGACTGAGTAGGAGACATTAACACATGATGAAATGAGGAAAGTACCCACAAAGACTAGTATTTCAAGGTATTGTTTGGTTACAGTATCAGCATCAGTAGATCTTAGTGATATATTGTTTATTGATACCATTTATAAAAACACACACATACACATAAACTGCATATTTCTATGAGTTTGTATATACACCCACGTATATGTATGTATGTGGGTGCATATATATTTTAAATAATTTGGAAGGATATATCCCAAAATGGAAACACTGCGAACGACAGTGACTATTTCAGAGGGGATAACATTTTGTAATATCTAATTCTTAAAACAATGTTTAAAAGGAAGAATGTGGCCAGTCATGTTGGCTCACACCTGTAATCCCAACACTTTGGGAGGCCAAGGCAGGTGGATCACCTGAGGTCAGGGGTTCGAGACCAGCCTGTCCAATATGATGAAACGCTGTCTCTACTTAAAATACAAAAATAGCCTGGTGTGATGGTGCACACCTGTAATCCCAGCTGCTCAGGGGGCTGAGGCAGGAGAATAGCTTGAACCCAGGAGGCAGAGGTTGCGGTGAGCCAAGATCGCACCACTACACTCCAGCCTGGGCAACAGAGCAGGACTCCCTCTCAAAAATAAATAAATAAATAATAAAAGGAAGAATAAATTCACATATCACTTGCATAATTAAAAATTATTTTACACCTTCTTGCCCAAATTATGTGCTTACCTCTTAATAGAGTACATTTAAGAAAATTTGTATGTGTATGTGCAAGAGATGGAGTCTCACTTTGTTACCCAGGATGGAATGCAGTAGCATGATCTTGGCTCGCTGCAACCTCCTTCTGAATAGCTGGGATTACAGGCATGCACCACCACACCTGGCTAATTCTTTTTTTTTTTTTTTTTTTTGTATTTTTAGTAGGGACAGGATTTCGCCATGTTGGTCAGACTGGTCTCGAACTCCGGATCTCGAATGATTCACCTGCCCTCAGTCTCCCAAGGTGCTGGGATTACAGATATGAGCCACTGTGCCCGGCCAATAGAGGACATTTTAACAGCATGTTCAGTGTACACTGTCTGCGTTAGTATTTAGTCCTCTATGTTCCTGTCTCTGAGTTCTGGCTCTCTCCGATTTAAGAAACAATTCTGGACTTTGACTTCAACTCCTGGAAAGCTTCTGATTCTCTAGACTGAAAGGGTTTTTTGAAAAATACATGTGTCAAAGAGGGTGTTACACACAACTGTCTGACTCATGCATAAATAGAGCCTCATTTTCATCCATACAGCCATTGTCTCTCATGGATGTGGGGTGCTTAGTGGGCGAGAATGTGGCAAAATGGGAGACACTTATGATGAAGTAAGAATGGCTCCGATGTTGTTTTTTCCCCTGCTTGGGAACTCGTCCAAATAATGTGGGTTTCTAGGAAGGATCTTTTTCCATCAGTTTTTTGTTGTTGTTGTTGCGCCAAACATTGTGGTGTTTCCTAGCCTGTGTTGTTGCTAAGATAAGGGACTCTTTGCTTCCATTCATCTCTTTCTGGCCTATCACACCATCAAGTTGTACTTTGAGTGGGAGGTAAAAAGTACCTGTGAGGTCACTGATGACAGTCAGCCCTGTGTCCCTGTGTGTCTCTGTATCTCTTTCCATTCCAGTCAACCAACAGAGAAGCTGGTCTATAAATGGAAGACCTGGCTTCAGCCCATGAGAAGATGAGGCAGTGAATACCAGTCCTGCATATTCAATGCTAATTTAGCACAGCCATGGGTGCGCTGAGCTAGGTTGAGGCACACACTTTACTCCAATTCATGTAGTAGACCTTATTTCGTGAGCGTTTGATAACTGTAATGTTGAGCACTACCATTTAAAAAAAAATTTTCTCCTCTTTTTTTTTGATTGTACTTTAAGTTCTGGGGTACACGTGCAGATCTTGCAGGATTGTTGCATAGGTACGCACATGCCACGGTGGTTTTCTTTCTCCAACCCCCGATCACCTACATCAGCCATTCCTCCCAATGTTATCCCTCTCCATCCTCTCCGACCTCACTGTCCCTCCCCAACCTCCCCACCCCACAACATACCCTTGTGTGTTACGTTCCCCTCCCTGTGTCCCTGTGTTTTCATTGTTCAGCACGCGCCTTTAAGTCAGAATATGTAGAAACACTATCATATTCTTACATAGAGAGTAAAATATGTAGACATCAATGGGCTGGTAGGTTGTCTTAAAGGTACTGTTGCTCAAAGTTTGCAGCTTAGCATCTCACTGCACCAATGAGGAAAGAATTTCACTCTTCCACAGTTTAAGAAGCTATATTTTCACGGTTGGACTATTCTTGAAAATTTCCTTCTTCCCAGTGGATTTCTCATTATATATGCTTGTTTTCCTGAGTAACCTGTTCCCCTTTCTTCATTTTATTTTTATGTAGCTACAGGGTCTCACTATGTTGCCCAGTCTGGTCTTGAACTCATGGCCTCAAGCAATCCTCCTGCCTCGGCCTCCCAAATCGCTGGGATTACAGGTGTGAACCACCATGCCCAGGCCTCAATGACCTGTTTTTCATGGATGACCCTTGTCACAGTACTTCGGCGTTAGGGGTATTTTGCATTAGGGCCCTGCTTCTTCAATGTGTGCATGTTGCCGCCAGGTAGCAGTAGTGAGTCTTGGCTCGGTACAGTAGTTGATGCCATTGCGCTTCATTGATTGACAGCAAGATAGACTATTTAGAATTGACTGAATATTTGCATCGATGAGTAGATGTTTGTGAATATCAATTTTCAATACATTTCCATGAGAAGATCTAAAAAAAATTTAAATGACTGTAATAAAGACATCTCTTTTCATAGTTAATTTTTAACTTCTGTTGGTAGCTTTTCTCCTCTTTTAAAAAAAAAATATATATATATAACTTCAGGGAGAAAAACAAGTTTCTCTTCTTCAGAGTCTGAAATCTTCCTTTTTCAGCCAGTTGTCTTCTTAGGGGTTCGTTTTTTTCCCACTCTGACATTGGTGTTTCTTCAGGAAAATGTTTTCTGATTGCTTTTCTGCTAGTCCTCATGTACAGTCTCTGTCTTCAGTTTCCTCAGCTCTGGATATCTTTTATGCTGTCAAGCCATGAGCCTCTTTTCTTTCTGGAGAGTTATGATTGCATATTTAACTTATCCGAGGACAGGAGGATTTGAAACTGACTGTCTTCATTCTCTCAAAGAACACGTTACAGGCTTGCAATGCGGTGCAGGTAGTGGCTAAATGTGTACATTCACAGGTGTTTCAAACCTCAGCAAGACACAGCTTGAGTCAGTGCCTGTATTAGTTTCCTGAAGCTGCTGTAACTGCGTACCACAACTGAGTGGTCTCAACAACAGAATCTATCATCACACCGTCTGGAGCCCAAAAATCCAAAATCAGGGTATTGGCAGGATCAGTTTCTTCTGAGGGCTGTGAGGGAGAAGCTGTCTTATGCCTCTCGCCTCAATTCTTAGAGCTCAGGCATCATCTTCCCTCTGTGTCTGTCTGCATCTGGGTCCAGAATTCTCCTCGTCTTTTTTTTTTTTTTTTTTTTTTTTTTTTTGACAGAGTCTCACACTGTTGCCCAGGCTGAAATATAGTGGCGCGATCTCAGCTCACTGCAACCTCTGCCTCCTGAGTTCAGGCAATTCTCCTGCCTCAGCCTACTGAGTAGCTGGGACTACATGCACATGCCACCACGGTGGGCTGATTTTTCTATTTTTAGTAGAGACGGCGTTTCGCTATGTTGGCCAGGATGGTCTCGAATGCCAAGGCTCAAGCTATCTGCCTGCCTCAGCCTCCCAAAGTGCTGGGATTATAGGAATGAGCCATCACACCTGGCCAGTCCAAATTTTCCCTTTTTATAAGGACACCACTCATACTGGATTAGATTCCCCCCAGTTACCTTAACTACATTGGCAAAGACAGTATTTCCAAATAAGATAGTATTCTGAGATGCCATGGGCTAGGCTTTCAACGTGTCATTTTGGGGGCACACGATTCAACCCAAAACAACGCCAGCAGAAAAGAACACTTACCTATTTCCTCATGCCTCTCAATCACTGGAATTGTATCGCATCCTAAGCATTTGCCATTCATTCCAAAGGCAGAAACTTTTAGAATATTGTATATTTTACCGTAATGTGGTCTGTTGAGGGAAATTTCTTGGTTAAGGCAATTCATATACTGCTTTAGTAGTTACCAGAATTCACAGCTAAGATATATGTATAAATGTAGATGTACTATGAACAGTTTTATATAAAAAGCTATTCCATAAATTTTGGAAAGTCTTTTGAAGTGGCCGAGTCAGGTATCAGAATTTGAATTCATTTGTATACCATTGGTTTTTCTGTTTGTTTGTTTTTGAGATAGGGTCTTGCTCTGGCACCCAGGCCAAGTATAGGCTGCAAATAATCTTCTGGCCTCAGATCCCCAAGTATCTGGGACTACAGGCACACATCCCCACACCTGGCTAATTTTTAATTTTTTATAGAGACAGGATCTCACTATGTTACCCAGGCTGGTCTTGAATTCCTGAGCTCAAGTGATCCTCCTGCCTCAGCCTCCTGAAGAGCTGGGATTAGAGGTGTGAGCCACCATGGCTGCCCACATAACTATTATTATAAAACTCATTTTCCTAATCGAACATTTTGCAAATGTTAATGTGCATTTCTCATTTGCCATTCTCTGTATTTCACCGCCTCCTTTGTCAGCAGAGCTGTTTACCCTGAGGACTTGACAGCAGTGGTACAGCAGGTGGGTGATTAGCAGGAGTGCAAGAGAAAGCATTCATGTTCAACTCTTTATTATTCAAGTAGGGTAATGATTATTATTTAGCTCAATCATTTGTTTTGAAACACAGGATTAGTGGAGCGAGATGAAGATTTTCTGAATTGATTTAGTCCCCATAACATTTCCATGGCCAAGCCTGGGGTCCTAACCCATAGCACATCTTCTGTAACATGGGGAGGATGCTCCTTTCTCCGGTAAGACCGCGCCTCGGCTCAGTGTCCTCGGGAGGACCTGCACCCAGGGTATGTCCAGCCAGGATATGAAAAGCCTGCTGCCTCTCCTAGCGCCAGGATGAAGGACACAAGCAAGCAGACAGCAAGACTTGTTTCATGATGATGGTCGCTCTTCAGGGCAGGGAGGCTTTCAAGGAAAGCCAAAAGCAGAAAAGGAGCTTTTGCTCCCTTCTCAGGCAGATCTCCCAGAGGAAAGCCCCTCATAGGGTTCCCACCTCCATCAGCAACAACCCATAGAAGCCACATGAGAGTGAAACTGGAATTCGTGCCATGAAATGTTGAGTCTGGGTTTAGCTCTCCAGAGTCTCCTTCAGTTCCTGAGTGGTAACGGAAGACATCTAGAAAATGTCATGTACTCTTGGCTGGCCAGGGGGTGACATGGTGGTAGCAAAATAACCCTTTAGCAGAGAGGTGTAGGTCGAGAGACCATGGGTCCTATTTTGTTCAGAAAAGGCCCAGTTTGTGCCTGTTATTCCAGCTTAATTGTTAGCAACTCATCTCTTCTCATGGACAAGAATTGGGTCATGTGCCCACTCTGTGCCATCCACTACTGTGTTCATCTGGGTCCTCTAAGAATCAAATGCCAATGCAGGATGAGAAGTGCAAGAAATTTATTCAGGAAATGGCTGTGAGAAAAAAGTGGGGGAGAAGGCAGGGTGATGCTGAGAGAGCTGTCAGACTGCAGTGAAAATCTGACCATGAGTAAAGGAGAGAGGGAAGGAAGGAAGGTTGGATGCAAGCATCTTTTTTTTTTTTTTTTTTGAGACGGAGTTTCGCCCTTGTTACCCAGGCTGGAGTGCAATGGCGCGATCTCGGCTCACCGCAACCTCCGCCTCCTGGGTTCAGGCAATTCTCCTGCCTCAGCCTCCTGAGTAGCTGGGATTACAGGCACGCGCCACCATGCCCAGCTAATTTTTTGCACTTTTAGTAGAGACGGGGTTTCACCATGTTGACCAGGATGGTCTCGATCTCTCGACCTCGTGATCCACCCGCCTCGGCCTCCCAAAGTGCTGGGATTACAGGCTTGAGCCACCGCGCCCGGCAGGATGCAAGCATCTTAAATGCAGTGGGTTCTAAGAGAATTCAGCAAAGCTAGAGAGGAGACCCTGAGCCAATATCATTCATCATAGGACTCCAGCGTCTCCCAGGAACGGCTCTGCCTTCAGTACCCTGCTGTGCTTAGTCACTGGCTAGGAGCATCCCATGGAAAGCTTGACCCAGAACTGGGTCTGTTGGCCAGTGACACTCTCTGCAGTTGTGTGTCGGAGCAGAACATTCTCATGGGTCCTGCCGCTAGCAAGGCAAATGTGACCATGGTGATTCATTTACAACAGGCAGGATGTATGTAAGACACAGGAGGGAGGAATGCACACGAACAGAATTGAGTCTCTGTGGAATGGAAAGGAGAAATGGATGTTGGTAGGCAATGAAATGTGTCCACTACACTAAGGATTTCTCTTTCTGTAACACATCTGGCTTAATGCCTTTTCTTTCTCTCTTTGTTTTTCTTTTCCTATTTTTCTTTTTGGTGGAAATGGAGAAGACTTAGAAACCATTTATGTTTCTCTCAGGCTTGTCTTTTTAGCCAATTTTGAAATTTACATTTTTCTAGAGAAGCATCCGATTCATCTCATTTTTCAAACTTAGCTCTTCAAAAGCAATCATGGTATTCCCTATCATTAAAAACAATCTCCTCTTTATCTATAACTATGTATTTTTCATTCCTAAACTCATTTTTTGGTTCCTCGTGTAATCTTTATTTGGTTCAGACCGTCCGAACATTATATCTGAGACATGTAAAAACTAGATTTTTGTTTCGTTTATTAGCTCAGAGTTCTTTTTACATTTCCATTTATATAATTTTTTTATTTTTCTTTATTTCTCTTGTCTTTATATGGGTTTATTTTGGTGTTGCATTTTCCGCTGATAGAGGTTAATTCTTAATTCATTCTTTTTCTTTTTTTTTCTCCATTAAATATATCTAGGGCTATCAGTTTCCCTATACAGAAGTTCTCAATTTTACTGTAATGTGGTTTATCAGTCTTTAACTTTATGCTTAGTGCTCTGTATATCCTGGTTAAGAAATCTGCCTCATCCAGAATCATGAAGATATTCTTCTTTTTCTTGTTTGTTCCTATGTTTTTTGAGTTGGGGTCTTGCTTGTTGCCCAGGCTGGGGTGCAGTGGCACAATCATGACTCACTGCAGCTTTGACCTGGGCTCAAGTGATTCTCTCACCTCAACCTTCCGAGTAGCTCAGACTACATGTGCACACCACCGTGCCTGGCTATTTATTTATTTATTATTAATTTTTCTTTGAGTCTCACTCTGTCGCCCAGACTGGAGTGCAGTGGCACAATCTCACCTCACTGCAACCTCCACTTTCTGGGTTCAAACTATTCTCCTACCTCAGCCTCCTAAGTAACTGGGATTACAGGTGCATGCCAACACACCTGGCAGATTTTTTGTATTCTTTGTGTATCATTTATTTATTGTATATTTATTTATGTATTTTCATATTTTTGTATTTTGTAGAGACAGAGTTTTACCCTGTTAGCCAGGCTAATCTTGAATTCCTGACCTCAAATTCCACCCACCTCAGCCTCCCAAACTGCTGGGATGATGGGTGTGAGCCACTGCACCTGGCCAAATTTTTTTAAAAAAATTTTGTAGTAGCAGCGTCCAGCCGTGTTGCCCAAGCTGGTCTCAAACTCCTGTGCTCAAGTCTTGGTCTCCCAACGTCCTGGGATTTCAGGCGTGAGCCATCATGCCCAGCCACTAAGATATTCTTCTATGTTTGCTTTAGGAAGCCTTGTTATTTTTCATTTCACATCAAAGGCTGTAATCCATCTAGAAATTTTGTATATATAGTGAGGTACAATAGAATCGATACATTTTTCTATATGACTGTTTAATTGACCTAAAACCATTAGGTGAAGAATCATCCATTGCCTCTTTCTCTGAAGTCTGGTAACAATAATACATTTATGGACCCTACTTGGTTTCATTTATCTGTTTATTTGTGCCAATACCATTGTGATATACCTACTGTAGCATTAAAATAAGTCTTGATATCTGGTAGTATAAGTTTCAGCCTTGTTCTTGAAGATCATATTTACTTTTCTTGACACTTCATTTTTATCATTGAAATCAGCTTGTCTGTTTTTATAAATCTGCTGGATTTTGATTGGAATTGCATTGAATTTATATGTCAGTTTAAGGAAAATTGACACCTTTCCAATACTAACTCTCTCAATTCATAAATATGGCATACCCATACATTTTTAAAGTTCTTTTAAAATTTCTCTCAATAATGTTCATAATTACCATATTATGTCTTTAATATCTTTTATCAAATTTATTTCCAGGAGTTTGTTATTTTGATGTTATTATAAATGGTATTTTTTTCAGTTTCTATCTGTTTCTGGAGTGTGGAAATATTTATTTTTCTGTACTGACATTATATTCTTACTATATTCATGTATTAATACTAATAGTTTGTGAATTCTTTTGGATTGTATGCATACACAATTGTGACATCTGCAAATAACGAAGATGGCAGCTGTCCTTCTTATGTATCTCACTTCAGGAACAATGCTCCCTATAATTCACCATTATATATGATGCTTACTATAAAATTTCATATAGATATCTTATCTGATAAAAGGAATTTTTTCTTTTTTTTGTTTGCGTCATTATGTACAAATACAGATCTTTATCAAATGCATTTTCTGCATCTTTAGAGGTGCTCACATGATTTTCAACTTTTTCCTTTTTAATGTAATAAATGACATTGATTTTTCAAATGTTAAACCAACTGTATCTTCCTGTGATGAACCTATTTGGTCATTATTCTTTTCAATTAGGATTTATTGTTAGTATTTGTTTTTTTATTGTTTGTAAAAAGGTGTATCATTTTTATATTACTGGATGTGATTTTAAATTATTTTACTTAAGGCTTCTATTTTGGTACTTATGTGCAGGAAAGGGGTTGTTTTCTTGGAATACCTTTTTCAGGTCTTAGCATTTTATACTGCTTTTATAAAACAAGTTTAGAACTGTTTCCTCTTATTCTCTGCAATAGTTTACAAACAATTGATGTCATTTTTCATTTCTTTAAATAATTTGGCAATGTGCACCAGGAAATATTTAGAATTATGCATTCAATGTCTTTGAAAGATACAGACTCTTTAGATTTCTTTAATTTCTCATGTCCATTTTGTTTCGATGAATTTATTTCAACTAACTTAAAAAGTTATTGGCCTACTTTTTTTTCATAGCATCCTTTTATTATTTGTTCACTTTCCGAACATCCTGTAGTATGTCCTCTTTCTCATTTCTGATATTGACTATTTGTGCCTACTCTTTCTCCTTGCTCCGTCATGTCAGAGGATTATCAATTTTATTAGACATTTCACAGAAACAACTTTTGGCTTTATAACTGTTTTACTCTGGTTTTCTTTCCATATCATTAATGTCTGCTCCTGTCTTTACTATGTCCACTCTTTTACTTCTTTAGATTCCATAGGCTGTTATTTTCCTGAACTTCTTGAGATGGATTATGAAATCATTAGTTTTCATCTTTTCTCCCTAAAGCATATACATTTAAGTCTATAAATTTCTCTCAAAGCATTCCTTATGTTTAATTTCATAATTTTGATATGAAATGTCTTCCTTCATTCAGTTAAATTACTTTGTAAGTTTCATAATTATATATATTCTTTGACTTGTGGATTATTTAGAAGTATAACATCTAAGCATGAGGGAATTTTCCAGTAATCTTTTAAATTTATTTTTATAGCTTAATTCTTCTGTGGTCCATATTATTTCAATTTTCAAAATTTGAAAAACTTGGTTTGTGAATCAGAATATAACAAAGTTTTAGAGAATGTAATGTGTAGTCTTCTGTTGTTGGATACAGTGTTCAACATATGTCAGTTAGGTCATGGTTAGTCATTGTGTTATTCAAAATAACACAGGTTCCTCTCTGATTTTTCGTCTGCTTATTCTATCATGAGATATGTGCAAAAACTACCCCTGTGACTGTACATTGTGCCTTATATATTTTGAGGACAGGTTGTTAGGTATGTTCACGTTTAGAATCATCACATCTTCCGAGTGCATGACTCTTCTGTTATAAAACGTTTCTTTTAGCACTTTGAGGATATCTCCGCATTGTCTTCTGACTTCAGTTTGCTCTGTTGAGAAGTCAGCTGTCAGTCTTTTTGTTGTTCCTTAGAAGGTCATTTGTCCTTTATCTTCATCTGCTTTTAAGTGTGTTGCCTTTGTTTTGAGTTTTCATCAATTGGGCTATGCTGTAACTAGTGACTTTCTTCAGCTTGAAGTCCAGGTGTCTCAGGAATCTGTGGCTTGATATCCACCATCAGTTTTGACAGATTCTTATTTATTATTTCTTCAGATTAACTTTTATCCCAAGCTATTTGTTCTGTATTTCTGGGACTATAATTTTACATTTTTCTGTATCCAATGTGTCTAATTTCCACTTTCTTCTTATCTGTCATTATACTGATCCTCTGCTCAGGTGTATCTAATTCAGGGATCAGCAGGTTATGGACAGCTGGCCATCGCTGTTTTTTTTAAATAAAGTTTTATCAGAACAGCCACCCCTATCTGTTTACATATTGTCAAGGGCTACTTTTGCACCATACTAGCTGAGTGGAATAGTTGCAGCAGAGGCCGTGTACCCTGAAAACCTAATACATTTAATCTCTAGCTCTTTATAAAATACTTGCCAAAGTCTATTTTAATCCACTTTTAAGTTCATCCATTGAGATGCTGATTTAAATATTGCATCTTTTATTCCTAGATTTCCATTTTGGTTATAGCTTCTTTGTTTCCAGTGAAATTCTCCGTCTTATAATTTGACTTCTTGAACATTTTAATCTTATTCCAAGTTCTCTGAAACACAGAGCCCAAGGCAAAGTGTTCCAATACTTATGTTGCCATCATAGGACTAGCATAAGGTGCTGCTAGGCCCCTTCTGCAGGGAAACAAGACTGAAGCCAGGGTCAGGATTGCAGGAGGTAGTAACTGTGTCCTTAAGTTTTTATATTTTCATCAGTTAATACTAACATCTGGATTTCCTGTCATTATGCTTATAATGTCTTTTTTTTTTTTTACTTTTTTGGGTTGTCATTAAATTTTGTTTTTTGTATTCTTAGTTACTTTTAAAGTTTGTGCTGTATATTATAGAAGAAAGGTTGTGGATATAATTTGAGATTGTAGCAGATTTATTAATACTCTGTTAAAATTCCCTTTAAAAATTATTATCAGATTATTTTTGCTTATAGATCTTTAGTCTAACACTCTTCCAACTGGATTATTTTGGCTGTCCTGACTAGAAGAAAGCTAGGTTAGCAGCCTGTCATGTTTATCCAAAAAGGAATTGAGGTAACTTGAACCTGGCCTTTATTCCCTTTGAAGGCTGTCCTGTTTCCAGTTTACTTTATGCATATGATAGAGCCTTCTGGGGTCCTGGGGTGGGAACCTGGGATATTTACCAACACCTGGCACCTTGGAAGTCTTTGAGTCGTAGTGCTTGCTTTCCACTTCATGAGGCTGATGACAGGTCTGTCCAGTTTCTCAGCTGCTCAGCCACCACTTGCAAACTAGAAAATGCCTTGAGCAGAAAGGTAGAGCCAAATGTCCCACCAAATTTGCTCACATTTCTGAGTTTCTTTTGTGTCTGTGATCTTAGCCCTGCAAATCCTCACTAGCATGGTAGTTTTCTGATGCGTTAAAATACGTTAAAAATATTTTATGGGTCAGGTGCAGTGGCTCACCCCTGTAATCCCAGCACTTTGGGATGCCAAGACAGGTGGATTACCTGAGATCAGGAGTTTGAGATCAGCCTAACCAATGTGGTGAAACCCCATCTCTACTAAAAATACAAAAATTAGCCAGATGTGGTGGTGGGTGCTTGTAATCCCAGCTACTGAGGAGGCTGAGGCAGAAGAATCCCTTGAACCATGGAGGCAGAGGTCGCAGTGAGCTGAGATCGCACCAGTGCTCTCTAGCCTGGGTGACAGAGCAAGACTCTATCTCAAAAAAAAAAAAAAAAAAAAAAAAGAGAGAATTTTATGCAACATTTTTATTTATTCTCACTGGGAGGATTCATCAGAAACTAACAGTCCTGCCACAGCCTGAAACAAAGCTCCTTAGCAGTGTATCCCGTCTCTGTAATACCTGTGCTGTCCCCACTCCATTACCATAACCCTGCCCCTCCCTCCATACACATCTCGCATCTGGAATTTTTATACCATTTTATAGTTAAATACATAAAACCACTATTTTACATTCAATCCTTGTTTAGATTCTCTCATAAGCTTGATAACTGATTTATTTCGCCATTTTTGCTTCTTGCATCTACTGCTGTATTTATATTAGTTCTTAGTTGGTACATTCCTTAGTAGTTTTTTTCTCTTTTTCCAGTGAATATCTCTGAGTGGTAAAGTTTCAGAATCATTTTGTGTCTGAAAATATCTTTATTTCATTGCTTAATGATTGATCACTTGATTATAGATGGATAACTGATAACTGATTAATAACTTAGTTATAGAATTCTAGATCCAATATTCTTGCCTCTCGATCACTTTGAGGATTTGACTTTGTATTCTTGAAGCCAATATTACTTGTGAGAATGTAATGTTAATCTGATTTTCCACATTTTTGTAGGTAATCATATTTTTCTTTATAATAACTTTTAGGATTTTTCTTTATGCTTTTTGTTTTATTTTTTAAATTGTCTGGCCAGAACTGAATGAGCATTTTGAAACAGAGACTTTTTCTTAAAGTCTAGGAAATTTTGAGCAATTATATCATTAAATGTTGCCTCTTCATTCTTTTTATCTATTATCTCTATTTTTAAAGACATACTGTGGCAGATTTATTGATATCTTTATTAAAATTCCCTTTTAAAAAATTAAACTTTTTTTTAAACTGTTTCTTCCACTAAATATAGCATTTCTCATATGAAATATATTTTACAATACCACATTTATTTTATTTTATATTGTGAAATGCTGTCTCGCTCTGTTACCCGGGCTGGAGTGCAGTTGCATGATCTCAGCCCGCTGCAACCTCCACCTCCTGAGTTCAAGCAGTTCTCCTGCCTCAGCTCCCCAAGTAGCTAGGATTACAGGCATGTGCCACCACATCCAGCTAATTTTTGTAATTTTAATGGAGCCAGCGTTTCACCATGTTGGCCATGCGGGTCTCAAACTCCTGATCTCAAGTGATCTGCCCACTTTAGCCTCCCAAGGTGCTGGGGTTATAGGCATGAGCCACCATGCCCAACCCACCATATTTATTTTTATTGTTAAAATTTTTTATCCTAATTTTACTTCTTGTTGTTTTTTTTTTTCCAATTGCATGTTTTAGAGATTTTTCTTTTTCTTTTTCATGGTTTTTTTTTTTTTTTTTTTTTTTTTTTGAGACAGTCTTGCTTTGTTGCCCAGACTGGAGTGCAGTGGCATGATCATGGCTTACTATAGCCTCGAACTCCTGAGCTTGAGGTATCCTGCTGCCTCAGCATCCCCAATAGCTGTAGCTAGGACTACAGGTGCATTCTTTTGGGGAGATAGGATCTTGCTATGTTGACCAGACTGATTTCAAACTTCTGGCCTCAAGTGGAAGTGCTGGGATTACAGGTTTGAGCCACCATGCCTGGTCCCCATTTCTTTTTAATTAGATACTAGATTATTCATAAATAAACATCAGGTATTTGCATACTCAAGTTGAGTTCTTGCAGTTGTGCTTCTAGAAGACTTTTTCGGAAGGATATGGTTAAAGGTATTATTATTAAAAAGTAGGACTCTCCACTGTGTGCTATATTGTGAGCAAACCCAAATCAACTCTCAATCTTTGTTGTCATGAAAATTAAAATCAAAGGTTTCATAAAGAAAAACAATGTAAAACAAAGAAACAAAAATGTCCACCTGTATTTTTTGTGAATCCATTCAGAGGCATAGAATTATCTGGAAAAATGACTCCAGGGAGATTTGCAGAAGATCACCTGTGCCCCCATTTATGACAAATCTGAATGATACATTTTCACATCTTAAACTTATTGGAATCTTCTTGCACCACAGTTTTTCTAATGGATAGGTGGTTGTCTACATATTGAAGAATATTCATCTCGTTGTGAAAGGTGTGGAAAGCACTAGCTCCTTGTTTGCGTGTGTGTTCTCACAGTTCTCTTTGTCCAGACCAGGTACACTGCGGCCAAAGACACCATGGTTCAGTTCTTCTTTTACCAGCCCATCAGTCATCAGTGGAGACAGACTGACTTCTTTCCCTGCACTGTGACGTGTGGAGGAGGTGAGGCCCAGGCTTTGTTCATAAATATTTAGAGCTCAGAGTTAGCGAAATTTACACATTTGCATTTTCGTAGCTGATTTTAAAATTGGTGTGGTCATTAGAGTCTGATCACACAGCACCTTACTCAGCAGCCTGAATTCACTGGTGTTAATGATACATTTGCTTTTATTCTTGAAGACAGGTGCAAAACTGGATTTAGAAAACACCTTTTACTTTTGGCCATAAAAAAACGGTAAACAAACATGTTTGCGTGTGTTACTGCATTTCTTGTCTTGATTGCCCTTAAAGCATGTGTTATTTTTTATTTTCTTTGAAAAATCTGAGCAGCAGAGAGATGGAGTGACTTGCCCAGCCTGATTGAGTTGGTGGGTGTGTTGGTTCTAACATTAGATTTACACCTTTCCTCTCCTTATGTGCAAGAGTAGAAGCTTATTAAAAAGAGAAAGAGCCTCTATTAAGTGTTAAGGGGCAAGTCCTGCTTATTGTCTGCTTAATTCAAGATTTTCTTTTTTTTTTTTTTTTTTTTGAGACAGTCTCGCAGGCTGGAGTGCAGTGTTGCACTCGGCTCACTGCAGCTCTGCCTCCTGGGTTCAAACAATTATTGCGCCTCAGCCTCCCGAGTAGCTGCGATTACAGGTGCCCGCCACCATGCCCAGCTAATTTTTGTATTTTTACTAGAGACCACGTTGGCCAGGCTGGTCTCGAACTCCCAACCTCAGGTGATCCACCTGCCTCGGCCTCCCAAAGTGCTGGGATTACAGGCGAGAGCCACGGCGCCCGGCCTAGTTCAAGGTTTCTATAGTCAGTTGAGGAAGGTTTGGGGATAAGTGTAATGTAGGGCTTTACACACATGCTATAAAAGAAGCATCTTTCATGCTTAGGTGGAAGATAATCGTCTGTTTAATGTGGAGAACTGGCAATTCCCTGGAGCAAATGAGGAGGCAACCAGAGCTACTGTCAAAATAATTCTCTTTTTCTGAACTGACCTTTTAAATTGAAGAATAAATGCATGTAACCCAGGAACCATGGCCTACTAGAGGGGGGTTTATGTTGATGCTTCCTATTAGAGTACCAGGCAGTGGTTCTAGGTTGTTACCATGTGTCAAGCCATGTGTTAGATGCTCATCATCACATTTATTCTTCAGGAAAACCCTACGGAAGTTCCCTTTTATTCCTGTCTTATGCAAGAACAAACTGACACTTACAAAGTGTAAAGAGCAGCTGGACTGTAATCCCAGCTACTCGGGAGGCTGAGGCAGGAGAATTGAATCCGGGAGGTGGAGGTTGCAGTGAGCCAAGATCGCTCCACTGCACTCCAGCCTGGTGACAAAGCGAGACTCCGTCTCAAAAAAAAAAAAAAAAAAGAAAGTGTAAAGAGCGTAACCGAGTGTGTTGTTCAGCTAGTAAACAGTGCAGCTAGGATCTGCTGCCAGGTCTGCCTGGTACCAAAGTCATGCTCTAAATGACTTTGCCTTTGTGCCTCCCCTAAACCATCCAACACCTGGGACCAGGTCAGGGTATACAGGCTCAGGTATGGTCTTCTTTGAAGAGCTAGAATAAATCCTCCTTCAGCCCGGCCTAGCTCCACATCTTTTCATTCTTTGAAACCTACAGAATAGCAGCTTACTTAGAGTCAGAATCTGGCCTTTCTCCTTTAAACTACAGATACGTAAAGGAGGGTTCTTCAGTCACTGCCAGGTTGCTGTGAACGTGCGTGCAGATCTCTCTCTCCTGAAATTTAGGCTCCCCCTGAAACCAGAGAGCAGGCACTTTTATGGGAAGCACTGGGCAACCCAGGCCCAAGAGGAAGTTTCTGTGCCTGGGAATGGAAGAGCAGACTGAATAGTGCCATAGAAAGAAAGTAAAAAGTGAATCTCCCCAGTGTGCCCGTGAGTTCTTCCTAGGGCCAGGGTTGAGGCAATAGACTGCTTGACTGTGACCCTGCAGCAGTGGCTCTCGCAGTGGGCTTCCTGGACCTGCAGCATCAGCATCTCCTGGGAACTTACTAGAAATGCAGATTCTCAGGCCCCAACCCTGACCTACTAAGTCAAAACCCCAGGGTGTGGCTCAATACGCCCTCCAGGTACTCCACTTTGAGAACCCTTGCCTCTTTAAGCCAGTGTCTTTGGATAGCAGCTGGAGCCATTTTGCCGACACCATTTTGCCGTATCTGTGTTATTCCTGCACTATTATTTACTAAAGGATTTTTCTTTAAGAGGAAATTTATTCAACTTAAATAAACATATTGAGAAAAAGAATTTAATCTTACTGCCCGAACTCTATCTCTTGTCACAGATAGAGCGCAATCACAAAAATAAATACAGTGAGACCAGTGGAGTAAGTTATCTTCAAGTGTCTACCAGCTCTGATATTCATTCAGTTTATTTTTAATTCCTCCTGAATTTTCTGAAATGATATAAGCATTTTTTATGAGGCAAGACCTCCTTTGCATCTTTGGGTCCCTTGTGACTCTTTGGGTATTCTTACTATGAAGAAAAAACAAATCTCTCTCTGTCTTTTTTGTTTGTTTTAGAGGCGGTGTCACTATGTTACCCAGGCTAGATTCAAACACTTTGGCTCAAGCGATCCTCCAGCCTCAGCTTCCCAAGTAGCTGGAATCATAGGAACATGCCACCATGCCTGCCTAATTTGTAAAATATTTTGTAGAGATGGGGTCTCACTATATTGCCCAGGCTGGTCTCCAACTAGTAGGCCCAAGCTATCCTCCTACCTCAGCCTCCTGAGCAGCTGGGAGTACAGGCATGCATCACCATGCCTGGCTCAAATATCTTTTTTTTTTTAAAGTGTATGTCTTTGTCCTTACACACAGTTATTCAGAGAGACATTCACATTTGGACCTGTAAGATCAAAGATATTTTATAGTGGGATTCAGCTTAGTTCAGTTGATTACATTTTTGGGAAGGGAATAGGTGTTTCTCATACGTGGGTGCCCACGGAAAGACATAGTCAGTCCTGCTGGAACCATAAATGTGCGTGAGCATTTAGCAGTGAGATCGTCTCCAAAGATAACAGTGGATGTAAGAACAGAAGGGAGATTTTAGGCTGCTTTTGGGGTGCCTGCCATTTTCTGTACACTGACAGAATTTCAGTACATTTGTTCATGAGATAGAAAGGCAATCAGCCTCATTTCTTTTGCTTTTTGTTATCTCTAAGCTGTGCTAAAACAAAAGAGGAAAATTAATTGTCTCTCCCCAAATTGTAAACACCTGTATATACCCTGTTTTCATTTAGCAGTCTATTTCTATTTAGAAGAAAGATTTTTTTTTTCTGACTCAAGGAGCTGTAATCTCATTTTGTACTTGTTTTGGGGAAAATAAAACACACACATAAAACCCACAAGGAAAGCATTACCAAAATTTAATTATATTAGTAATCAAATCTGTGTGATGTGTGTGAATGGAATTTCAGAGTTTTTTGGATAATCAAGAAATTAGTTTGTGGGTCTCTAAGGTACCAGGGGTACTTGGATGGACTTTCCTAGTCTCATCTGTAATGGTCGATGTGGGACACTTGAGATCAATCTGGAGAAAGTACTGAGATTGCCATTACCATCTGATATCATCGACTTTCTGGCAGATATTGGCACCCAAGTAACATTTTATTGACTCCATTTGGATTTTCATTCTTGTGGTTTCGACCTTGCTTTTTATAATGCATACCAATCCGTCCTTCTGCACTCAGCTTACATCCAAGCCATGCCTTGTAGAAAGCTGTCTAGTGGTTTATAAAACCAGATTCCTCTCAACAATCAGGATTTTAAATGTATTTTTAGACCTGTAGACCAACTGGCAGAGACAGAGCGCTTGGCTTTGGGTATTTTTTTCTTCCCTAAAGAGCTCATTCTAATTTTGAAAAATTACCTTTAAAAAAAAGAAAAAAAAGTTTAACTTAACAGGACACTTATGTAGTGACAGGAAACTTGGAATCAGATCTTTCAGGAAATAGAAGCATCATTTTGTCAGTTGCTTTTTAAATTTATAGCACACATCTATTTGCAATGTTCACTTTCCTCAGAGACTCTACAGATTAGATTTAATAGAATCAGGAATAAGTCTTCATTTCTTCTGTTTGAAGGCTTGTGAGGTGAGGGCTGGGGAGTGACATGGGGGGTGGATTTTGTTCCTTTTTGTATAGACAATGCTTAATTCCCCGTTTGGAAAGTCTTTTAGCATTGCATGTGCCTGCGGCATCCCAGGGAAGCAGAGGAGTAAAATGTGGTACTGTGTTTGCAAATCATAAAATGTTATGAAAGAAATATTCAACCCAGCAACCACCCGGCGCAAGGATAGTTCTCAGAAACATAATGTTGAGTACAAAAGGTGGAGAATGGAACAAGATTTAAAACACATTATCATTATTAAGTTAAAAATAGATACACAAAAACAACATTACTTAGGACAGTTGCATATTTAAGGACATATCAACAAAAAATTGAAATAGTTAATGTTGCGGGGATTGGAATGGGAGTGTCAATAAGGGAAGAAGGGAGATTATATGGAGACGAGAGATGAGCCTTGAGGAGAAAAGGCAGTGAACTGAGGGGAATGAATAACTCGCCTGCACTGGGGCTGCAACAGTTCTTGAAAGGAGACTATTGTAATTTTTTAGTTAGAAGTGCTGAGTACCCCAGTCAGTACCAAGAGTCGTTCTCAATCTTGGCCACACATTTTAGTCATCTGAGAAGAACCTGAGAATCTTTTTTAAAAGGTACTGTTTTCCTGGATCCCAGCCACAGGGCTTCTGCCTTAATTGCACCGTGAAGGAACCTGGGCATTGGAGTATATTAAAAGCTCCCATGTGGTTCCGTTATAGATCCAGGGCTGAGAACCAGAGTTAAGTTTCTTAAAGAGGAAAAAAAAGTGTGTGGCAAGGGATAACTCTGCCAAGTAAAAATGAAACGGGTACAATATTCAGACTTCCCTTTTCTACCGTTTTAGGTTATCAGCTCAATTCTGCTGAATGTGTGGATATCCGCTTGAAGAGGATCGTTCCTGACCATTATTGCCACTACTACCCCGAAAATGTAAAGCCCAAACCAAAACTGAAGGAATGCAGCATGGATCCTTGCCCATCAAGGTTTGTGTCATTGCCCACACGCCTTTTACTTTAAAAAGAAACAAATCATCTTCAACTGAGACTGATCCATCTTTGCAGGGCAATACATTTCCATTTCCTGACTTTGAGTGTATACTGGCGGCAAGTGTCTGCATTCACGTTGGTAACCATGGTCCATAGGAATGAGGACACACTTGCTAATCTGGTTACTCAGTCTAGCTTTCTTGTAGTGAACTATGTGTCCCTAAGTTGTTTTATAAGGAAACTCTTTGAACATCGCCTGCTCTCTTCATCCAATTACAGTGTCTAGTCCGACTGCCAATCATAAATATCTTTCACTCACCATTTTAGCTTTTAAACTGGGTCACCCATGATCACGTTTTGGCTTTTGAAGTGTTCACATTAAATTGAGTATAAATAATGCATTGTGCAAGAAAGTAAAGAGTTTTAATGCCAAAGCAAAACAAACAAACAAACAAACAAACAAAAAAACAAACACTATGTGTAAACTATCCTATTGCATAATTTAGTACCTGCTGACTTGGATTGCCTGGGGAAGTTTCCTGGCTTACTACAATACCTTAAAATAACAGCACAATATCAAGTCCCAGAATCCCCCAGATATCTGCCAGCTGGCTTAGGAAGAAGTGTGCAAGTGGAAAAGGAAGCGTTCTCAATGGATTTCATTTCCTGTTACTAAACTGCCCATTTCCTGTAATCGTGATTGAATATAATTATTAATAGAGACCTTTCAAAGGACAAATTCTGTGAAATAAAGTGGTTTTCCAAAGATCCTACTAATAAGACAGTGTGTTAATATCCACTAATACATTTACAGAGTAACGATTATAAAAAGGAATAAATTTATCTAAATTGCAAGATACTTATTTTCTTTGATTAATATACCACTAGTTTAGTTTTCCATATTTCCATATAGAACTGGCGAATTTGTGTTGTAGATATTCTTGAAAATTAAAGAAATAGTGGCTGAATTTTTGGGAATAGTTGATAACACTTGACATTTTTAGTATCCAATTTGAAAGAGCTCTATCTCTTTGGATGTCAAATGTTATATTAGTCAATTAATAAATGTGTTAATAGATTTATTATAGGAATGACATTCTCACAATGATTTCATTTGCAGTGATGGATTTAAAGAGATAATGCCCTATGATCACTTCCAACCTCTTCCTCGGTGAGTTACATCTTTCCTTTTCCCTTTTGCAATTTAAGTAGTTTGCAAGGAACTGTAGCATCTGTAGCAATAGCCTAAAATGTATGAGCGTTCGATGTTAGATACTTACAGAGCTAAGGGAAAACAGACTTCAACTCAATAATAGGAAAAATCTTTCTAAGAATTAGATGGAATTGGCTGCCGCAAAAGGTGATGTTTCCCATCTCTGCAGCTGTCAAGCGTATCTTGGACAACTTAGTACCATAGCAGGAGCTCAAGTGTTGCAATTAATCAGAAATTTGAATGTGTTTTATTCTGAGATGAGTAGTATGGTCCTTCCTGACTCTGAGTTTCTGTAATTCTCTAATAATATTGTCCATTAGTATTTTACAGTTTAGAGGCAGTTTGAAGATGCAGTTACACTGTATATTTTAATTGATTTAATTTTCACGATGGTCCTATGAATGGTAAATAGGGAAGGTATATGATTCCCATTTGACAAAATCCCCAGCTGTGAGGAGCGAAGTATCTTGTGACTAAAGATTGTGTATGGCAGTTAAGAGTAAAGTCTTGGCTGGGCATGGTGGCTCACACCTGTAATCCCAGCATTTTGGGAGGCTGAGGCAGGTAGATCACTTGAGGTCAGGAGTTCAAGACCACTCCTGGCCAACATGGTGAAACCGCGTTTCTACTAAAAAGTATAAAAATTAGCCAGGCGTGGTGGCAGGCACTTGGAATCCCAGCTACTCTTGAGGCTAAAGCAGAAGAATCACTTGAACCTGGGAGGCAGAGGTTGCAGTGAGCCAAGATCACACCATTGCACTCCAGCCAGGGTGGCAGAAAGAGATTCCATTTTTTATTTTTTCAAAAAAAATAAAAAATAAAGTCTCATGACTCCCAGTCCCACGCTCATGCAGCTAAACCACAACTGTTACCTTGAGGCCATACTTTTTGCCACTATCCTTGCAAACTTGAAACAAATAAGCAAACAACAAATAAATAATATGATTTCATTTTTTTGCTTTTGAGCTGGGAACATAATCCTTGGACTTCATGTTCCGTTTCCTGTGGAGGAGGGATTCAGAGACGGAGCTTTGTGTGTGTAGAGGAATCCATGCATGGAGAGATATTGCAGGTGGAAGAATGGAAATGCATGTATGCACCCAAACCCAAGGTTATGCAAACTTGTAATCTGTTTGATTGCCCCAAGTGGATTGCCATGGAGTGGTCTCAGGTAAGATTTGAGAATTTGCCACTTTTAATTAATTCTCATATTTTAAGGGATATTTTCTGTATGCCCACCATGGTACCAGACAGCACAGAGCCAAAAAGCAAATTGTCAAAGAGCATGTCCTTACTCCAAAATGCTTAGGAAGACAGCTGGCAGACAAGGTAAAAAAGACAAGCATCATGGTAGGTAAGAATAATTAATATTAAGGACATTAATAATAACATTGCTATACAATTAGCACAATTAATATGAAGTACCTCTATAAAGAACAGATGTTGAAGCAGAGTCAATCAGGAAGTCTTGGTTGCCCCTGTGGTGCTTAACCCATCTTGGAAGAATTTAATCAAGCAAGAATTAAAATTTAAATTCTTTGAAGACTGTAAACAAGCAAGAACCTGAGAAACATCACTGGGTTGGGGTTAGTGTTAGGGAGATGGTCAAGCAGAGGTGGCTGAGCAAAGGCAGTAATGACAAAGTTGAAAGGGGCTCGGAGTCATCAAGATTGAAGAGATGACCCATGACACTAAGAATTGGAAGATTAAGTTGGAAATGCTGACATGACATAAGAAGTGTGTCCTTGATCTAGTAGCTACCAAGAAGCTTCACAATTTTTGTGAAGAAATAATGTGTTTTAAGTAATTGAGGCAAGACAGTCTAACATAAGACCAGAGGTGGGTAGCCTGTTTAGAAATCATCGTGAGTTCAAGTTATATGAAAAAAAAAAAAAGAGAGAGAAGAAGGAAAACACCCCAGAGATATAACAAGGTTTATGTCAAATTATCGTAGTTTTCACTTAATAAAGAGATGACTGAGTAAGCCTCCAGAACAAATAAAATGCAGGAAAAAATTTTTGTGGTCTATCCGTCTGACAAAGGGCTAATATCCAGAATCGACAGAGAACTAAAAGAGATTTACAAGAAAAAAACCAAACCCATTCAAAAGTGGGCGAAAGATATGAGCAGACACTTTACGAAAGAAGCCATCTATGAGGCCAATAAACATATGAAAAGATGCTCATCATCACTGGTCATTAGAGAAATGCAAATCAAAACCACATTGAGATACCATCTCACGCCAGTTAGAATGGCGATCATTAAAACATCTGGAGACAACAGATGCTGGAGAGGATGTGAAGAAATGGGAACATTTTTACACTGTTGGTGGGAGTGTAAATTAGTTCAACCATTGTGGAAGACAGTGTGGCGATTCCTCAAGGACCTAGAAATAGAAATACCATTTGACACAGCAATCTCATTACTGGGTATATACCCAAAGAATTCTAAATTGTTCTTTCATAAAGACACATGCACACGTATGTTCATTGTGGCACTGTTTACAATAGCAAAGACCTGGAACCAACCCAAATGTCCATCACCGATAGACTGGATAAAGAAAATATGGCACATATACACCATGGAATACTATGCAGCCATAAAAAATGAAGAATTTGTGTCCTTCATAGGGACATGGGTGAATCTGGAAACCATCATTCTCAGCAAACTGACACAAGAACAGAAAACCAAACACCACATGGTATCACTCATAGGCAGGTGTTGAACAATTAGAATACGTGGACACAGAGAGGGGAGCATCACACACTGTTAGTTGGTGGTGGGGCTGGGGGAGGGACAGCAAGGGTGGGGAGGGATAACATGGTGAGAAATACCAGATATAGGTGAGGCGGGGATGAAGACAGCCAACCACCTTGCCATGTATGTACCTATGCAACAATCCTGCATGATCTGCACATGTACCCCAGAACCTAAAGTACAATTTTTTAAAAAAGATGAAAAATGCAGACATTGGTATTTAATAATTTAATATTCTTTAATTTTCTAGAGAGTGAGATGTAGAGAGTGAGATGTAGTTGCCTCAAGTTTCTGCAGCTCTCTTAAGTGATCTCCACATACTTAGCTCATCATGTACATGTATTAATATATCTACTCATCTGTTTATTCAATGTGTCAGCTACTGTACTAAGAAGTAATACAACTTGCTCCTACCACCCAAAAGCTTAGAATCTAGTTGCACAGACATGCATGCAAACAAAGTTGTGATACAATATAGTGTTGTGCATGAGTAGTGTCATGTGCCCAGTACTTCAGAGGCACAAGGTAGAATGATTCACTCCACCTGAAGGTGTCAGGAAAGCTTCAGAAAGGAGTTAGCACTTGAACTTTAAGTGAGTGTCAGGTGAAGAGCGTATCAATCTTTTTCTGATATCCCCAGACTAAGCATAATCACCCTGGAGAACTTTACTCAAACTTGCTAGGGAAGAAGTTATCAATTAATTTTTGGTCACATATTCCCTAAAAAGATTAGAGAATCACATACCTGTTCACATATATGCAGGTTGACATCTAAAATTTCCTATCACAAGTTTAAATAATTAAAAAGAATATCATTTCAACATGTTGTGAATGTTAACATTTTAAAATAAAAGTGTTGCAGCATTTTTAAAAATCTGTCTAGTGGAATTTAAATGCCATGATAATTATGTCTTTGCCATCTTTCAATTAAAAAATACACAAGTGAGCTCTTCTTTAACAATTTGGATGTTGTGAATATTTTTCCCTTTGAACTCACATTTGCAATCTATTCTTTTCACAGAACTTTAATATAATGTATTTTTATGCTTTAAAGTTTTTTTTTTACTACACAATTCTTCTCTCTGAGAAAATATATATGATCACTGATATTAATTTATTTTACTTTTCTGTGGCCATAAGGCCACAAGTGTTTAAAATAGTCCTCTGAATTGAGTTAATTTTAGTATACCCTCAAAACAACGTATATATTTCAAAGTTGGGTAAATAAGAAAAACACATAAAAATTACATTTTCATTTAAATACACACTTAGTTCACCATGTACATGCATTAATATCTTGCAGAAGATAAGTGGATCTTTAAGAATAGTTCATATATTAATCACCAGAATGAGACATGTGTTCAGCAATGATTTTATTGTTAATTTTTGCCATTGGTTTTTAGTTTTGTTTTCTTTGGCTTTGCCTGTATACACTGGGAAAGCTTGTTCATGTGAATAAATAGACCAGGATGGAAGAATTTTATTTTAACAAGGTTATTTATGTCTTTGAACTCTTGAGTTATGTGGCAAAATTCATGTGATGGTCTATCATCAAAATTATTTTTAAGGATCTGTCTGCTGGCAACTTAAGTCCTCTATTTGGTTGAAAGCAAAGAATATCATCTCAGCTGTGAAAGTATTTGTCATCAAGACATTGGGGACTTTCATTTTTTCAGCCTCCAATCACCATTATTTCTACAACTGCAGAGCCTGTTTTCAACCCTCATAAGCCATGTGTTCTGTGTTGGCTTCAGAGCTTTTATATCACCCTCCATCCCCATAAATATCATGACTTTATCATTTTGTCTATTACCAGAATAGAGGATGTTAACTAGCTCTTCTCATTTACCATACCTCATTCTTAATATTTTTCACTTTTCAAAAAATCAAATATATTCTCAGTGGTGAGGATTTTTCATCCTTGAGGACATATGCAGCTCCATAGATGAGTTCTGAAACGTTGTAGACACTGACAATGCCATTGGGGGAAGTGTCCAGCTTTCCAGAAGGGTGGTTTAAAAGCAGAGGATACTCCTTTGGATTAACCAGCTGTAGTATTATTACATCTTATATTGTTTTCTTTCTCTTTGGGTAGGTTTTTTTCTTTCTTTCATGGCTAATATAAAACAGCCCCTCAATGTCTTATATATCTTAAGTTGATAAATTTGGGGGTAGTTGAGTCAATTTTCCAGAAATAAGGTAATATCAAACTTCACTGAACTCATTAAAGTATTTGTTCAGTGGTTTCAAGAGTGGTATGATGAACTGGAGAGGTTTCCCAATATTCTGCCTGATGCGTGTGCGCTGAGAAAAGCCTCCATATCCTCAAAACATGTCTTTGAAACTTGGCCCCAGGGACACGCAGGTACAAAGTGCTTAGGGGGTCAGAAGAGAATTTACAAGCTTTTCATTTTTATTTTTATTTATTTTATTGCATTGCATTTTAGGTTTTGGGGTACATGTGAAGAACATGCAAGATTGTTGTATAGGTACACACATGGCAGTGTGATTTGCTGCCTTCCTCCCCATCACCTATATCTGGCATTTCTCCCCATGTTATCTCTCCCCAACTCCCCACCCCCCCGTCCCTCCCCTATTTCCCCCAACAGACCCCAGTGTGTAGTGCTCCCCTCCCTGTGTCCGTGTGTTCTCGTTGTTCAACACCCGCCTATGAGTGAGAACATGCGGTGTTTGATTTTCTGCTCTTGTGTCAGTTTGCTGAGAATGATGGTTTCCAGGTTCATCCATGTCCCTACAAAGGACACAGACTCATCATTTTTGATGGCTGCATAGTATTCCATGGTGTCTATGTGCCACATTTTCCCCGTCCAGTCTATCATCGATGGGCATTTGGGTTGGTTCCAGGTCTTTGCTATTGTAAGCAGTGCTGCTATGAACATTCGTGTGCATGTGTCCTTATAGTAGAACGATTTATAATCCTTAACAGTGGCTTGGCCATGGCTTTGGCAATAGATAGCTCTGGGAGGGAATTTCACTCTGCCTGTTAGGAACTGTGTGACCTTGAGCAAGGTCCTTAGATGGTGGGCTATTCGCTTATCTGTTCAATGAGCCTGAAGCTACTGATCTGCAAGGGGATCAGGAGGATTCATGAGATAACAAACAAAAAAGATTCCTGTTCCATAGCAAGTAACCAAAGGCAACCAAGAGCTGTCAGCCCCTCCCTGGGGTGGATCCAGAATTGGTGAGGTCTGAAGTTTGTACAGATTGGAGGGGATGCCTCAAAAACAAAAAGAATATAAAACATAATTATTAGATATTAAAGAGAATGTTTATTTAGATAAGAAAGGAAATTACAAGAAATTACAAATTTTAAAAAGCTGACAGCAACCACAATGTGAACTCTGGACTTAATAATGATAATATTTAATAATATATTAAGTGATAGTTATGTTAATGATATATTAATATTGATTCATCAGTTGTAACAAAGGCACCACACTAAGGCAGCATGTTAATAATAGGGAAAATCATAGGGGGAAAAAGGGGTGAAAAGAAATATGGGGGCTCTCTGTACTGTCTGCTCAATATTTCTGTAAACCCAAAATGGTTCTCAGAAAATATTGTCTATTAATTTTTTTAATGCATACACGTATATGCATATATATACTCCCCAACATGCAGATTGTATTAGTCCATTCTCACACTGCTGGAAAGATATTACCACAGACTGGTTAATTTATAAAGGAAAGAGATTTAATTGACTCACAGTTCCACATATCTGGGGAGGCCTCAGGAAACCTACAATGATGGCGAAAGGCGAAGGAGAAGCAAGTACCTTCTTCACAAGTTAGCAGAAGAGAGCATGAAGAGGAAAGAGCCCTTCATAAAACCATATGTCTTGTGAGAACTCACTCACTCTCTTGAGACCGTTATGGGGGAAACTGTCCCCATGACTAATCACCCTCCACCCAGTCCCTCCCCATGGGAATTACGGGGATTACAATTCAAGATGAGATTTGGGTGGGGACACAGAACCAAACCATGTCACAGATAAATGAAAAGATATTCTATATTTTTGTATGACATGAAAACATTCCACTCATAGACAAGAGTAACTTTTAAATCCTAAACAAATAATCCAAGAAAAACATGCTGACAACACAAACTTCACAGAAACTCAGAAAAAAATAGCATAATGTTTTTATTAATTTTAACTGCAGGTGGTTGTAGTTATAGATGAATCAGGATACATCTATGGTATTTTTTTCTCCACTGTTTGGTGGAATAGTCTTCGATGGCCTTCTTATATGACAGCAGTTTTGCAAGACTGACTTTTATAGACAGAATAGAAACATAATCCTCTGGCATCATTGGTCAGAATTTTATTATATTTTTATTGACAGTTCAGAAAGGTTTCATTCATCTTCAAAAATTGTTTTAGGCAGGATCACCTAAACTTTTAATCAAGCTTGAGAGAACTTGTAACAAATTTCTCTGATATTGGAACAGTAAGATTTCAGGGCATTTTTAATTTTCTTGAACTATGATCTCACCTTAAATACCCTTTGAATTGAGAAGTGGAACAAGGTTGTACAAAAGAGGGGCCCTGAAATACAAGCATCACAGAATATTAGCCTCTGCACCCTTCCTTACATAATATTTGTCTAAAAGTCTTTTATGTTTAATATTTATGTAGTTCAATGACTCTCCTTTGCATATGATAAAATAATGCCTTTGTGGTTCTCTTAAAAGAAATGCATTGGCTTCTTTTTTCTTCTTTGAAGTGCACAGTGACTTGTGGCCGAGGGTTACGGTATCGGGTTGTTCTGTGTATTAACCACCATGGACAGCACGTTGGGGGCTGCAATCCACAACTGAAGTTACACATCAAAGAAGAATGTGTCATTCCCATCCCATGTTATAAACCAAAAGGTAAGTCTGTGGTACGTTGTAAATTCAAATCAAATATTTTCCAACTCTCATTCCAATATTGTAGCACTTCCCTTTCAACTTACCACTTTCTTATAAAAATTGTTTTATTGACAAATTGCAATAGACCTTCCCATCTAGATTAAAAAGTTGGATATATGTGAATTACTCATCCGGAGGGAAAACAGCTCCTGTTGATTCAGCACAGATAGAGTAGCTCCTGTCTATCTAGGTTTATACTAACAGTTCTTGGTGGACATAAGAAAATTAAATGTAGTCCTTCCCTTGAAGAAAAAGAAGAATGGAGGAAGGAAGATTTAAAAAAAAAAAAAAAAGAGGGGAAGGAAGGAAAAGTAGAAGGAGGAAGAGAAAGAAGAGCAGGAAAAAGGAAGAAGTAGAGGAGGAGAAGGAAATTACTGACTTTTCCCAAGATTCTCATTCTTCTTTGTACCCACCTCTCCACTAGAGGGTAAGATTTTTGAGGGAGGAATGATGTCATCTTTATCATGTGTACTAATGCCTGGAATGAATGAAAACTTCCAGTTCCCAGTGGAGATCTATGGATGCATTTAAAATCTCTCCAATAGTTCATGTTTGTTCTACACGAAAGAGCAGATATGGGTAGCATCCATGGATAGGATTGTTTGGCATCACTCTCTGGTTTATGGTCTTCTCTGTACTTAGTTTTTTCCATCTTATTTAGTGTTAACTATTCTCATGAAAAGTATCTTACATCTTGAAATGGAAAAAAAGATTATTCCCAACTATTAGTAAGAAGGGCTCTTCCTTAGTACTTGAGAGAGAATGGTAAAATTCTCCTTTGTTACTTCTGGGTTCATTATTCATACAAATAGCCTCATAATTAGCCATTCAGTAAATATTCTTTCAGTAGGTCTATCTTGCAGAAAAATCACTAGTTGCCATGACAGGCACAAACACTGACTATATAACTCCATCAGTGAAGTCTTTTCTCCTTCCTTATGCGCTAATGATACTTTCATTGCCACTTACATAGTGTCTGTAGTTTCCTTGAAGCATCCCAAAGTTATTTTTATTTCTCACTTCATAGATAGGTTATTTCTTTCTTCACATCAAGGAGGCTTCAAAGGACAGAAAGGGGCAACGGTTTGTTCCTCCATGCCAAATGTCATGGGTAATCTCCCTCAACAACTACAACAGTAAAAATTTGAGTAAACTACAACACAGACTCTCTCATCCTGCCCCAGCTTTCTTAACTTCCATGTTATTTGCTTTTCTCTGTTAATTTTTGCATCCCATGTGCAAAAACAAAGTGTGACCAAAGAGAACAGGCCGATATGGCTGAAGTAAGAGCTTCAATGTGTGAACAACAGAAATTGGGACTGATTTGTAAAAGGCATTTTTATGTTAACTTTGACAGCGTATTCAGCTGTATCATGTGATCATTTTGGTTGCATTTTAATAATGTATTAATTTTTTTAAAATACAGCAGAAATGTTTAATTCATTCCAGAAGCCACCTAATGTACTGTGCTAAGGAACTCAACGTGCATTTGAAAAACATGACCTCTTTATAAATGAGATCTTCAGCCAATAGAATCATATGTCCAACTCCTCAATGATTAATAGTAATTAAGCTCATTGTTTATGTTCTCTTTTTCTTAGAAAAAAGTCCAGTGGAAGCAAAATTGCCTTGGCTGAAACAAGCGCAAGAACTAGAAGAGACCAGAAGAGCAACAGAAGAACCAACGTGAGTCCAGGACCTTTTATGGGAATAATCATGGCATAGCCAGTTAACATGATATATGTAATTTTTGTACTTATTGGAGTACAACGATACATTTAATATCCAAATGACCTGGATTTACAGACTCTGGAGAGCTTGAGCTGGCTAGAATTTGTCTTTATTTCACAATTCAGCAGTCCTCCTTTGGCAGTATCTCTGAGCAGCACAGAAAAGAACAGTGTTATTTAACTCAAAGCAGATCCAGTGGTCTGTTACACTTAAGATATTGGGGATAATTTCTAGGTTTTAACACCTGTGATTTGACTGAGAACCATCATCACATCATACAAATAAACCAGTCGTTCCATGGGTAAGTCATAGTCAATCTCTGTAAAGTCACTTAAGTTGGCATGCATTAGTGGCCTGAGTGATCATAGGGAAATGGAAATAGCAAGGTATGAAGAGTATTGGAGCTTAGAACCACCCCTGCTAACTACATGACCCTAGACAAGTCTAACTTTTCTATGTCTTATTCTCCTTACCTATAAAATTAGCAGGTTGGGCTTGATCTCTCCAGGGTTCATTCCAAACTCAAAAATCCAGTGACTACCATCATATGTGATTTGATGAGTCTGGACTGTAATGGTGCCAGTGGAAATTAAGAAGCAAGAGCAAATCAAAGAGGCATTCTGGAGGCAGTTATATAGGGACAAAGAGAGAGCAAGAAATCAAAGGTGCCCTGAGATTTCTAGTCCAGGAATCTGTAAGACCAACAGCACCAATGACAGCCTCAAGTAATTGGACAGAACAGCTGATTCCATGTCAAACACGTGAAGTCTTTGGTGCTGACAGGCTGTCTATGAAGACAGCAATTCCCCAAGCATCAGAGGAAAAAGGGGTCTCAGCAGTAATCTGGCCACTTTCCCTCTTGGAGCAGGCATTTCTTCAACACGTCCAGCAATGGGCAGAGTTCATTGCATTAAGAGACACCTCATTCTTGTGTTAAAAAACCCAAGGTATTTGCAAGATGTTTTTCTTCTGTTGAGACACAATAGACTTCCTAATTCGTGTTCTCTGAAGCAGAAAAAAAAAAAATGCATCTATGCCCCATCCCATGTGACAAGTTTTCACAAATATGAAGAAAGCTGCCATGGATCCCGGGAGCTTTGTCTTTCTCAAGCTCATCATTCTTAGCCTTTTCAGCAGTTTTCATCCACTGTTATTTTGAGATCCCTTCCCAACCTCCTGTGCTTTTCAGAATCCGCTCTCATTTGTCAATCTCCCTTTTAACTGTGGTCCAGCCCGGTGATGAGCCCCAGGGCAGTGTGGGTTCTCTGAGAAGGCACACGTGGCAGAGTGATGTGGGCCAGCATAGCTGGCACATCACGCTCATAACAGGCACAGACGTCTCCACGTGGACCACTGTCAGTGCTGGCTGGAACCACAGAAGAAACTGTGGACCGTGTGAGGGCGAATGGCTTCACAGTATTTGAGTAAAAAGAGGAGAGTGTTGGGCTCCTGACTGAAGCTTGGGGATCTGAGGAAGGGGGAATCAGAGGAGGAAGGTGGTGACGGAGTCAAGTAGTGAAGAGAGGGAGGAGTAAGACCCAGGAAAGCTTATTTTTCCAGAGACCAAAGGAGGAAGGAGTTTAAGGAGGCAAGCCACAAATAGGATTCAAATCTCACAGACAGACAGGGAAAATCCATGAGGAATGAGAAACGGCTGTTTTATTCACAAGAAAGGCTTTGTCGGTCAATTTTAGAGTAATATTATCCAAAGGGTAGAGAATAAAGCATTGTGGAGATTTCAGAAATAAATTTCCAAAAAAGAAGGAAATGGAGCAATGGGTATTTGAGTTCTAAAGGAAGGAGTAAAGATGGGTAGTGAAGCTTATGGAAAAGTGCATGTGTATGTGTTTGGTTTTTTTGTTTTTTTTTTTCATTTTGAAGTTAGGACAATCTTAAACAGATTAAAAAGACAGGGTTTTGGACCAGTAGGTTAATGTCTGTAGACCTTCCAGCTATACAAGGAAGGCATTAGGATAAATGCTGCTGGAATCTTCTCCCATCGCTGATCGCCTGCTGCAATCCCGTAATGGAAGGAGTCTATAGAAAGAAAAGGGTTTGAGACACTTGAGAGAGTGTGTGTAGTTGTCACAAAAGGAAGGTCGCGGAGTCTTTTGTCTAGAATGGTGGGGCCTGCCAAGATCTTTTGTTTTCAAAACACAGTTAGATGACAGTTGATAATCCTTCTGTATGTCCTCTCTTGGTTAATAGGATTATTGGCTCCTTCCCATTCTTCTCTGAAGTGTAATTAGCCACTGACTGGTGCCAGCTACATTTACTAAAATCTTTCTTGGTTCCGTCTCCTCCTCTCCATCCAAGCTACTGTCCTTGTACAGGTCCTGAAATCAATTCCCAGGACACCTGCAACAGCTTTCTAATTTTCTCCTCAATTGCTTCCCTCTCGAGGTAGGGCACAAGTCTGATTCTTTCTCTGCAATGTTCAGAGTATCCAAATGTCTCCCCATCACCCAGATTATGTGGGTTCACATGGCCAACAGGACTTGGCAGGGTATTACTTTTCTGGGTCCCCAGCCTCGTGTCTGGCCACCTCCCTGTTTTGCCTTGAGTGGGATGCTTCCGTCATACTGACTTGTGGGCTGTTTCTCGCCCACCGCAAGCTGCCTCTTGGCTCCTTTCCTTTCATCACACTCCCCTCTTAGTTGGGAATGACCCCACCTGTTAAGTCTTGTTTTGTAACTTTCTTTTTAATCGTAGAAAATTTCAAACCTATTTAAAAAAAGGATAAAACAGTGTAATGAACCACCACGTCGTGTTCACAACCCAGTATCAACAATGATCAACCCAGGGCCACTCTTGTTTCATCGAAACCATCACCACAGCCACTACACCCTGATCATTTTTGAAGCAAACACAGACAGCACATCATTTCATTCATAACTGTTTCAGTATGTATCTCTAAAAGAAGTCGTTCGAAAAAATAACCAAAGTACCATTTTTGAAATGCTGTCTTCAATACTTCTATCAGAATCACCTGTGGTGCTTTTAAAAACGTGGCGATTTCCGGGCCCCACTGAGCCAGATACTGTAGGGCTGGGGCTCCATCACCAACATTTTCTTTTTCTTTCGGCTCTGCCAGATTTTTTTTTTTTTTTTTTTTCTGGTAAGAGATACACACCCAACACTTACCATTTTACATTTCTGGTAAGAGATACACCCAAAAAACTTTTTTTTTTTCCTTGAGACAGAGCTTCACTTTGTCACCCAGGCTGGAGTGCAGTGGTGCGATCTCAGCTCACTGCAACATCCACCTCCCGGCTTCAGGCGATTCTCCTGCCTCTGGCTCCCGAGTCGCTGGGATTACAGACACACGCCACCACGCCCAGCTAATTTTTGTATTTTTAGTACAGGTGGGGTTTCACCGTCTTGGCCAGAATGGTCTCGATCTCTTGACTTCGTAATCCGCCTGCCTTGGCCTCCCAACATTGTAACCATTTTACAGCATGCAGCTCAGCGGCTTTAAGCACATTCACACCATGGTGCATCCATCACCATCTCCCATCTCTAGAAGTTTTTCATCACCCCAATATAAGCTCTGTTAACTCCCTACTCCCTCCCCCTAGACTCTGGTAACCTCTATTGTACTTTCTCTCTTTCATTAACTAGCATTTTCAACAAACACCCCAGATAACTATGGCAGGGGAGTGGGCGTATCCAAGTTTGGGAACCACTGGGTCAGATAGTCCCTTTAAAGGTCAGAAAATACTGTTTACTTTATTGAATTAGAAAAGGGGGATGTCAATCAGACGAGGTTGCTTACCCCTGTAATCCCAGCACTTTGGGAGGCCGAGGTGGGTGGATCACTTGAGCTCAGGAGTTCAAAACCAGCCTGGCCAAGATGGTAAAACCCTGTCTCTACTAAAAATACAAAAATTAGTTGGCTGTGGTGGCGCATGCCTGTAGTCCCAGATACTCAGGAGGCTAAGGCAGGAGAATTGCTTGAGCTCAGGAGGTGGAGAGGTTGCTGTGAGCTGAGATCCTGCCACTTCACTCCATCCTGGATGACAGAGCGAGACCCCACCTCAAAAAAAAAAAAAAAAAAAAAAAAAAAAAAAAAAAAGAAAAAGAAAAGGAAAGGAAAGGAAAAGGGGGATTAATCGAAGCTACAGTGAGGTTCAGGCCCCATATTCATTCCAAACCTGCCTTTTCTGTCAGCCCCACCTGACTTTGCTGGGGCTGGGGGGCCGGAGGGGGGGAGTTCCTCCTCTTATTCACAGAGCAAAGCCAAAAGGCTCTTTACTCCTGAAGACACCACCGTTTCCTCCCCCATGTGGCAGGCTGAGCCGACAGCACCTGTTCCCTGGCCCAAGCAGCCACCTCTTCCCACCTTCCGCCATCTCTCCCTCTGTGGTCCCTCTGCAGTTTTCCTGCGTAATTCACACTGCCTGGCAGTTTCTGGCCTGGTCCTGGCCATCTACTGTGAAGTTTATAGTTTCCTGCCACCACTTCTGACTCTTCATTCCCTTGATTTCCAAACAAAACCACAACATATCTCAGCTTCCAGTGCATCCTTTTATTCCCACTGTCTTTTGTGGTTTGGGGATGCTTGCTTGTTGACAGCAAAGGAGAAGATGAACGCAGCTGTATTTTACATCCTTCCCGGAGAACCTGCCAAGCCAGCCTGGAGGAGATAAATATTTCTGCCTCTGTGGTTTACCATGGCTCGAGCTCTGAATTTACATAGGGAGTGGATGTTCAGAGGGCTTTTTTGCTTTTTTTTTTTAATTAGGAAAATAAAAATTATAGTGTATAAAGCTAAGCCAAGGGAACTGCAGTGCTGACCTTCTTAGCTTTCAGCTGTGGAATGTGTTGACAGTTGATACGGTTCCTTGATTCATCGTTGTTTTAAAAGTTCTTCCCTGGAGCCTCTTCGTTTGTTTCTATGGGATTTTTAACACTTCAGCAAACCTGTTGCCCTCGCTGTCATTTTTCATATACAAAAACTAAGAAAATAGAAGGGACTTAGCACACCTGGTGTGTTTCTTTCACTGCTGTCTTAGCTTCTCCACTTGTGGCAAGTGGATTTGCTAAAGTCAAATTAGGTGGCATTCCAGGAATCTGTTTTTCTAACAACAGTGTCTAACAACTAATATGAGGAGTGCTTTCGTGCCAGACCTTGTTCTGAGTATTCTATATGGATTAAGTTGTTTCATGCTCACAACAACCCTATGAGAAGGTGCTTTTCTTCTCTTCATTTTGAGGCTGAGGAAACAGACGCACAGAAACATAAAGGAATTATTTTGAAGATAATAAGCGGTGGACAGTGGTTTTCTGGCACGTGACTCTAGAAGGAGCTGCAGTTTCAGGTCCGATGTCCTGAATTCAAGTCTCACCCATCCTTGGGTTTTTCTAGTGGAGTGGACAGGGAAGTGAGTGACTGCATGATGGTATCGTAAGGTGGAGATGTATTATAATCAACTTTTGATGTTGTTTGGGTTCAGGGATGGTTTCCAGAAATAGAAGGTACATGAACTGAGATGGTAGAATGTCCTACAGTGTCAGAAGAGCAGCAGGACAGGTATTTGGAATAGAGGCTTGCCTGCAGGCTCACTGGCCATGTGGGTCACGCAGGTTGCTGAGGTGGTCTGAGGGTGGAGAGGGGCCTGGGGATGAGCAGGGGAGCAATCATGGCAGCAAGGATGCAGCTGGAGAGACCAGCAAGTCTTCAGGGACGTCCATGGTTCATTAAGGAGCTTGGACTTTATCAGGGTACAGTGGGAGCCATTTAAGGATTTTAACCAGGGAAGTGACATAATCTCAATTACATTTTTGAAAGATCCCTCTGATGGTCTGCAGTTTGTTTCGAATTACTCACAATAATAAATAAAACTGCAGCAAATTTCAAATTGCACATCTCTAATTGTCTCATTGGATACATTTTCTGGAGTGGAATTTCTGGGCCAGGGACAGGCATTTAATTTCTATTGTCAAATTTCCGTTTAGAAAGCATTCAGTGCTGGCTTCTCTTGCCAGCAGAAATACTCCAGCTTGCCTTTCCCCATACCTTCATCAAAATCAGGAGATTCTGTTTTTAAATGTTAATTTCTAGTATTTTTATGGTTCATGTTTTGTGTTTGATCCATGGGAAATTTACTTTAACATGTAATACATAATCTCAGTCTAACAGTTTTTTCCAAACAATTAACCAATTGCCCTAGCACTCTGTTGAGTAAACTACTCATTTTGGTTTTCAAATGACATCATTGTACAAACAGGACTCCAGTGCCAGTACCGTATTGTTTGAATTACTGTGTCTTTTAAATACTTTTATCTATTAAACTGTGCAAGTACTCTGTAATTGTTGTTCTTTTTTAAAATGTTCTTGATTGTTCTCACCTAATCTTCCATAAAACTTTAGAGTCGTATGGTTTGTTTCCAGCTCCCCGCTCCCCGCAAAAACATTGCTTCAGCAGTTTGGCTCAGAACTGCATTTTTTTCTGAATTAATTAGGGAAGAATAAACATCTTTATAAGCACGTGGCCTCTCCATTTAGGTCTTTAGGCTTAGAATCTCTTTAGTCTTTTATATCTGTTTTCCTCATCTGTAAAATCGGGAAAATAATGAATATTTATTCATAAGATCATGCTGAGATTTGTATTAAATCATACATGTAATATGCTTAGTATAGTGCCTGCCAGCTAACACCAAGTGTGGCTGAATTCTGAGAAAACTGGTAATTTTAGTATATGTGTCAATATATTTATATAGTGGAACACAGAGAGAGAGAGAGAGAGAGAGAGAGAGAGAGAGAGAGAGATGTGGACTACTTTGTTGAACTGTTTTGTTTTTTTTCCAAACTTTTTCAGTTGATTTTAGTACTTTTCATAGCTACATCATTTTCAAATCATGATAATTTTGCCTGTTGTGTTTATTCTTTCCTAATATTTATACCTGTTTTTCACTCTTCCACTTTATTTTCATTTATATTTTTCTTATCTCATTTTGTTTATTTTTTTACTTTTGACATCTCTGAAGTCATTTCATGTTATTTGTATTGTCTATGGGTTTTTAAATTACCAGCTGGGTGCAGTGGCAGACACCTGTAGTCCCAGCTGCTTGGGAGGCTGAGGTGAGAGGCTCGCTTGATTCAGCCACAGAGTTCAAGGTTGCAGTGAGCCATGATCCCACCTCTGCACTACAGCCTGGGTGACAGAGCAAGACCGTGTCTCTGAAAAAAGAGAGAGAGAGAAAGAGAGAGAGAGAGAGAGAGAGAGAGAGAGAGAGAGAGAGACTGTATTTTTAATAGGAAAGTTTAATTTATTTAAATAGATTTTTATTACTGAGAGTTGTGTTCTCCATTTTAAATTTTTCTTTATTTCTGATGTTTTCCTACATGATCTATATGAACTTGATTTGTTTTCTGTAATAGCAGCAGATTTATCTACTATAATTTTTTAACAAACTCAAACATATATGATTTTTAACATAAATGTCTAGAATGATGCCATTTCTGCTGATTTCTCCAGGTTTAAAATGAGTAAATTGGCGTTTGTTGTTGTTTTTTTTTTGTTTTGAGACAGAGTCTCGCTTTGCCACCCAGGCTGGAGTGCAGTGGTGTGATCTCAGCTCTCTGCAACTCCACCTCCTGAGTTCAAGCAATTCTCCTGTCTCAGCCTCCCTAGTAGCTAGAGCTGCAGGCATGCACCACCACACCTGGCTAATTTTTCTTTTTTTTTAATAGTGGATACAGGGTTTCCCCACTTTGGCCAGGCTGCTCTTGAACTCCTGACCCCAAGTGATCTACCCACCTTGGCCTCTCAAAGTGCTGGGATTACAGGTGTGAGCCACCATGCCCAGCCAGATTTCATTGTTTTTAATGGCTTAATGGTATTCCATTGTGTATATAGGCTATATTATCTTTAACCATTTATCTGCAGGTGTGCACTTAGATTAATTTCATATATTTACTGTTGTGACTAGTGCTTTGATAAACATATAATGATTTATTTTCCTTTGAGTAGACACCCAGTAGTGGAAGTGCTGGATCAAAGGATAGTTTTATTTTTAAGTCATTAAGAAATACCGATAGAGGTTGTCCTAATTTATCTGCCTACTGACAGTGTTTAAGTGTCCCAAGATATGTTTTTCTTTCACTAATACATGCTGCCTTCTTCTCTAATGCTGAAGAATGATTTTAGCAGTTGGATATTTGTGTTTTGTTTTCTTATTCTGGAAATAGAAAAATAAATTCTCTAAAAGAGCATTGTCAATTGTCATTTACTGTCACCCTGGGTGATCTTTAAGTGCTTCTGTAACCTCTGATACAGGTGAAGCCATGTAGAATAATGCTAGCAGTGGTTGTATACCCTTTGGTTACTTCTGTGTACCTCAGTTTTCTCATCTGTAAAGTAGGCATAATAATATTTCCCGATAGGGTTGTTGTTAGGAGAAAATGATACAGTTTGTTTGAAGCACTGAAGACAGTGTCTCACAGGAATAACAATGCAATGAATGTCTGATGTTACTATTTTTATTTTATTGTACTTATTGAGCTTTTAACTCAGACAGCATTATGTTTCATCCTTACCCAGTCCCATTAGGTAGGTACTATTATTGTTCTTATTTTGCAAAAAATTATTACCTTTGTGTTTGAATAACGATTTTACTAGACACAAGGGTCTTAGGACTCAGATCCTCTCTCAAAACTTCTACTCCATCTTTTCCTGATTTTGAATGTTGTGTGCATCTGAGGTACCCTTGACTTTTTTTGTAGGAGACTTGCTTTTTGTGCCTAGACACCTAGACAATTCTTTTTTCATGCTCAGAGTTTTGTTAACCAGGTATATTCATTTTCCATAGCTTCCAAGACCACAAACTTAGTAGTGTAAAACAACACAGATGTATTATCCCACAGTTCAGTGGGTCAGAAGCCCTTGGATTCAGCAGGCATCTCGGTTCCAGTTCCCAGTAGGCCAGGATCAAGGTGTCTGTCAGCCTGAAGCCTTCTTTGGCAAGAGTCGACTTCCAGGCTCATTTGAATAATTGGCAGAATTCAGTTCCATGTGGTTATAGAACTGAGATCTTCATTTCCCTGCTGGCTGTGGGCTGGGAGGTTGTTCTCAATTTCTAGAGGCCACCTGCATTCCTTGGCTCATGGCCTCTTCCATCTTGAAGCCAGCAACTGCGGGTAAGTTCCTCTTACACTTCAAATCCCTCTCACTTACTAGTTTGCTTACGTTTCTGACTCCAGCCAGAGGGATGTCTCTATTTTTAAGGATGTCTGTGATTATATTAAGCCCACCAAAATAATCTGGGATTATCTCCTCATCTCGAGGTCACACCTGTAAAGTCCCTTTTGCTGTGTATGGTAATGTATGCACACGTACTAGGGATTAGGGCATGGGAGTATTTGCTGGGGTGAGGAGCCATTATTCTACCTACAACTCTAGGTTTTTATGTTAATCATTTTTATTACTTTTTCCTGGAAGACAGTGTACCTTTTTGGAATGTATTTCAGTCATTTTTTTCATTTTATTTCTGAGCACCTTTTCTGTTTCATGTATTGGAATCTCTAAATGAAGAATCCAGTTATCATCAATATTGGATTACCTATATTCTCTTCAATTTAGTTCCTTAAAATTGTGCTTTAGAAAGTCAATTTTATAAAAATGTAGTTTACATACAGTAAACTATGCCTATTTGAAGTGTACCATCGATGAGTGGTTTTTTGTTGTTGTTGTCATTGTTGTTTTTTGAGGTGGAGTATCACTCTGTTCTTCAGGCTGGAGTGCAGTGGTGTGATCTCAGCTCTCTGCAACTTCTGCCTTCTGGATTCAAGCAATTCTCCTGCCTCAGCCTCATGAGTAGCTGGGATTCCAGGCATATATGACCATGTCCAGCTAATTTTTGTATTTTTAGTAGAGATAGGGTCTCACCATGTTGGATCTCACCTGGTAGGGTCTCACCTGGTCTTGAACTCCTGGCCTCAGGTGATCCACCCACCTCGGCCTCCCAAAGTGCTGGGATTACAGGCGTGAGCCCCAGTGTCTGGCTGATGAGTTTTGACAGATGTGTATACCCCTTAAACTCTAGCCCCATTCAAGATCCAGAACATTTCCATCCCCCTAAAAGTTTTCTTTGCAGCTTCTCTTTCTCTCTCTCTCAACACTGCATCTGCTTTCAAGTCTGGCCTCTATGTCATTAATTTGATCTTCAGTCATGTTGCTTCTGTTTTTTCCTAGTTCTGAATTACTTGTTAGATTTGTGACAATAATATTGTTATGTTTCACAGCCGGTTTCCTCAGTTCTGCCATTTTCCATTTTACTCGTTTTATCATCTCATCTCAAAGCTCTCACATTAGTGACGTGATATTCTTTTTAAGTTCTTCCATTGTGCAAAGATCAAGGGACCACAATCTGTTCCTCTGGTTGTGTTTTGCCCAGACATGGCTCTTTGAATGTATTCCTTTCTTTCTTTTTTTAAAAAAATAATAACTGGGGAGGAGAGACAAGATTCAGAATTCCGTGAATACTATATCTTTAATTTAAATGAAAAATAATACCTAGAAGGAAGTCATTCTGGATTATGTGTAATTATTTTTTAGTTGCCATGGCTTTTTAATTTTAAACCTCTAAGTCACTTGTTGTTATTTGGATGGAACTAACATCTACTTTTTAAGAGGATTTTTTAAAAGATCGTTGAAAACCAACTTGAAATATACAGAAAACCTAGGAGAACAATGAATATAACCATCATTCCCTGCTGGGAATTGAGGTGAACTTTCTTTCTTTTTCTTTTTTCTTTTTTTTTTTTTTGAGATGGAGTCTCATTCTGTCACCCAGACTGAAGCTCAGTGGCATGATCTTGGCTCACTGTAACCTCCACCTCCTGGGTTCAGGTGATTCTCCTACCTCAGCCTTCCAAGTAGCTGGGATTATAGGTGTGTGCCACCACGACTAGATAATTTTTTTTTTTTTTTGGTAGAAATGGAGTTTCAGCATGTTGGCCAGGGTGGTCTCAAACTCCTGACCTCAGGTGATTCACCCACCTCAGCCTCCCAAAGTGCTAGGATTACAGGTGTGAGCCACTGTGCCTGGCCAAGGTGAACTTTTTTACTCGAGGTGAACCTTGGGTAAAAAGGTTCTCAGTCACCAACACATAGAAGTCTAATTGAATGAAAATATTTATTTCCCATGCATACATACATACATGTACATATGGGGCAGTTCATATGCTATGATCTATTTTGTCTAAAATCAAAAAATAGTATATAGGTATATATAGATAGTATATGTTAGACTACACGGTATGTATGTAGCATATATGTATAATATATTTATTTCAGTTAACAATCTTCAAGAAAGACTGTTCTTTATCAATTCATACCTAGACCCCCATCTTTGTAATTGACTGCATATTATTACCCTGTATGGATTCCTCATCTTTAAGTAGTCTTCTTTCCAGTTCTACCATGAGAGTGGCAAAGAAAGAAAAGAAACATCAAATATTAACTCCAAAATTGTCCCATCCTGGGAAGTTGAGGAAGCCCTCACATGGAATCTGAGAACTAGAGAATAGAGTTCCCCACTAACAATTTTCAGTACAACGAACAACATGTTTTATGTTGATTGATATTTCTTTGCAGGACTTGTATATAGCAATGGTATTTCATTCTGTTGATTGGGGGTGTGCTTTTTTGGACAACTATAGTTAAGTCTTGCCTGGGGAAAGAAGGTTAGATGACTCTGTGAGAACCTTACAACCCTGTCTTTCTGAGATTAGAAATATTAAGCTTTGGAACTGTGTCTTAAATAAACATCTTAGCAGTGTTTTCTCAAGTTATTTAGTAGAACATTATCCCATGGATAAGGGTCTATATTCACTTAAGTTTATGAAATGATGCATGTGATATTTCTCTCTTAAGCATTTGTAGTATGCATTTATAGATCATAATATTTGGAAAAGCTTTGCAGTGGATAAATCTGTTGAACATTATTGAGCCCAAAGTTTTCAAAACGTATTCTATTACTGAACTCTTTTTCCTCTATCACTTAATATCTCATGATACAAAGTGTTGCTTCAGAGTATCTTAAATATATCTTAACTATATCTGTCCCTACGGAATCCAGTTTTCAAAATTCTGTGCAAGGGTCCAGTAAAGGACAGAATACTTGCCAGATAGTAAATATTTTAGGCATTGTAGGCCAAATGGCTCCTATTGCAAATGTTCACTTCTGTTATGTAGCACAAAAGCCATAGACAATAGGTGGACAGATGAGTGAGGCTATATTCCAGTACAACTTTAGTTATGCACAGTGAAATTTAATTTTATATAATTTTCACATGTCACATAATATCTTTTTTTCTCCCAGCAGTTTAAAAATGTAAAAATGATTCTCAGCTGGTGGGCTGTACCAAAGATAGGTGGGCCAGATTTGACCCATTGGTCATAGTTTGATGACCTTTGATTTAGTGGATAATAATTCAGAATAAGAATTAAATGCTAGGCCGGGCACGGTGGCTCAAGCTTGTAATCCCAGCACTTTGGGAGGCCGAGGCGGGTGGATCACGAGGTCGAGAGATCGAGACCATCCTGGTCAACATGGTGAAACCCCGTCTCTACTAAAAATACAAAACATTAGCTGGGCATGGTGGCACGTGCCCGTAATCCTAGCTACTCAGGAGGCTGAGGCAGGAGAATTGCCTGAACCCGGGAGGCGGAGGTTGCGGTGAGCCGAGATCGCGCCATTGCACTCCAGCCTGGGTAACAAGAGCGAAACTCCGTCTCAAAAAAAAAAAAAAAAGAATTAAATGCTTTGTTCAGCCAGATTGTGTGATATTTCTTTTGTTTTAAAGAAGATCCAGAAGCTTAGTGCCTTTGTATGTGAAGCATAAAAGAATATTAAAGCTTCATCCACTCTGTAAAAAGTATTTAAGATACCCTAAAATTTAGCTATTAAACTTGAGACAGTTTAATACTACTCTGCCCATTACAGAGGATAAGCTCAGTACTAATTTACTGAGTAAATATTGGTGAAGATCTCCATACTATAAATGAAATCAGATTAGAAATTATCTCCACGTGATGGTTTTATTTATTACTAAATCTTAAAACCTTTGTAGTTTTGTTTTTTTTTTTTTTTGAGACAGAGTTTCGCTCTTGTTACCCAGGTTGGAGTGCAATGGCGCAATCTCGGCTCACCGCAACCTCTGCCTCCTGGGTTCAGGCAATTCTCCTGCCTCAACCTCCTGAGTAGCTGGGATTACAGGCATGTGCCACCATGCCCAGCTAATATTTTGTATTTTTAGTAGAGATGGGGTTTCACCATGTTGACCAGGATGGTCTCGATCTCTTGACCTTGTGATCCACCTGCCTCAGCCTCCCAAAGTGCTGGGATTACAGGCTTGAGCCGCCGCGCCTGGCCAACCTTTGTAATTTTTGCAAAGGCCATAGCACAGATTTGAATTATAAAATGGATGTCAAAGTAGAATATATGTTTAGTGAATTAGTCTTTATGTTGCTAGTAAGATTTGAAAGTTTGTTAGCTGCGTTATTGACCATCAACAAAAGTATTAAATTCCAAATGCATGGAATTCCCCCAAGTGAAACTGGTTATTCTTGTCTTCGTTGAATATGTCACTGCTTTTCTGGCCTATATTTAATGACCCTCAGTGTCCTTTTCTGGTGGCTCCCTGGTTTTCCCCAGGTTCATTCCAGAACCCTGGTCAGCCTGCAGTACCACGTGTGGGCCGGGTGTTCAGGTCCGAGAGGTGAAGTGTCGTGTGCTCCTCACGTTCACGCAGACCGAGACTGAGCTGCCCGAGGAAGAGTGTGAAGGCCCCAAGCTGCCCACGGAACGGCCCTGCCTCCTGGAAGCATGTGACGAGAGCCCGGCCTCCCAGGAGCTGGACATCCCTCTCCCTGAGGACAGTGAGACGACTTACGACTGGGAGTACGCTGGGTTCACCCCTTGCACAGCAACGTGTTTGGGAGGTATTTGAACCTTTGCTTAAGGGACAGTTATGTTGTGTGTTGCTAGTGGATTGAGAAATTGCTGGCCGGGCGCGGTGGCTCAAGCCTGTAATACCAGCACTTTGGGAGGCCGAGGCGGGTGGATCACAAGGTCAAGAGATCGAGACCATCCTGGTCAACATGGTGAAACCCCGTCTCTACTAAAAATACAAAAAATTAGCTGGGCATGGTGGCGCGTGCCTGTAATCCCAGCTACTCAGGAGGCTGAGGCAGGAGAATTGCTTGAACCCAGGAGGCGGAGGTTGCAGTGAGTCGAGATTGCGCCATTGCACTCCAGCCTGAGTAACAAGAACGAAACTCCGTCTCAAAAGAGAAATTGCTAAATCAAGGAAGTCAAATATGCAAATTAGCAGACGTCTAAAGGAGGTGAAGTCATTCAAATAACTGAAAACTATACTTGTTTCCTTCCTTCCTTCCTCCCTCCATCCCTCCTTCCCTCCCCTCCCTCCTTCTCTCTCTTTCTCTCTCTCTCTCTCTCTTTCTCTTTCTTTCTTTCTTTTGTGATTATTTTAGAAGGTAAAGGAGTGTAGGACTCTATCCTAACCAAAAGTATGTTTCTTTGCCTGAGAATCGATCTGCATAACTGGGATGGGGGCGGGAATCACTGGTTCACATGGAATAACTAGAAGAATGCAGAATGGGTAAGTTAAGGCCATCTTGTGCGTAAATCAATCTTACAGATTGAAGTAGCTTGGAATTGCCATTCCTGATACAACTCTAGATCGGAATTTGTTCTCAGAAAATATTTGGGTTCATATCTGCACATTGGGCCAGCACCTAGGGGAAAACACTCATCACCCTGATTTATGTTTGTGTGCCTAGAGGGCGGCACACACAGCCAGGAAACCCTGTTAGGATTAGAAAGTGGTTGTATGGCCAGGTGACCCCTTTGGGGTGAAAAGTTGGCCCCCTGATGATTTGTGCAATCTAGGATCCCAAAGGAAGTGGAGCAGCAGTTAGCAGGAGTCCAGATAGCCGCTCTCGAGGACTCTATTGAAAGTAAAAACATAGAAATAACAAAGAAGAAAACTGTATCTGTTACTCATATGAAGGAGACTGGGTCTGACCAGGAATCCAGAGCCCCTGTTACCCTGTCCTTTGACCCCTGACTGTGCCTTCCAGCCAGCTGCCGTGTGCAGAGCTTGGTGCCTGAATGTGCTCTGCTCTCAGTCCACCCAGCGGTGGGAAAAGCACAAGGAGCTCCTGGCTCAAGAGCATGCTTTACTCCTCGCAGTAGGCTTCAGCCCATTACTTGAAACTCCCTATCAGGTTGTGGAGCTCGTGGCCCGTTCATTGTGCCTGAACCCCTCACTCTCTGTTTCCTGGGCTCTTGAACCTGAATTCTCAATCCTTGTCATCTCTATGACTTGATTCTGTCTTTCTCTTTTCTGTCTAATTCAACTTCTATACCTGCCTCTCCTTGCCACTTTTGTCTAACATTGCCAGCCTGGCTAAAGTGGCCTGGGCCTTATCCTCAGACTGCCCCTAAACTACTGCCTTGCAGACAGAGTTGCACATGTGGACTTTGCTGCCTCTGGATTCTTTCTCCCTCTTACTTCTGTCTGGTTGCTAGAAGTCCATGCCATCTAGCCAGGAATTTAGACTCTGGTTTACTTGGACCTCAAATGCCTGCGTTATCTCTTCCCTCTACAGCACATTGTCTCAGTGCCCCCCACACTGCCATGTGTCTGTTCTTGCCCAATCCAAACTCCTGCCCACTCTAGAATTCAGAATCCTGGACACTTTCTCTTTCAATGTCTTAGAAACCTTAACTCTAACGTGCCCTTGGCAATTTGGAAACTGGCGCTTTCTCTTGATGAGTTTGGGGAATCCCTCTAGAGGTAGCCACTGAGATGCAACGATGGTCTCCTATTCCATCACAATAATACATGCCTGGAACTTTCTACTGTATGACTACAAAATGGCAGTTGTCTCCACCGCTTCTGAGCCACCACATTGCTGCAGTTGCGCTAGAGACTTGGAGCTGTGTCTTTCATTAGGAGAGCAGAAATGAGTCCAGCTATTGCTTGCACACCCCAGCATCTACCTTGTAATCTCAAGCTTTTAAATGCTCTGGGTAGAATCCCTGTTTCATCTTCTCCTGACTAGTGAGATCCCCTCAAGTTGGGAAAGCATAGCATGTTGGGTACTGGGAACTCAACAGGCCAGTCAGAGTTGCCCAAAGAGAGATGACCAGGTAAATTCGAATTCAGCTGAGAGAGACTGCTGTTAGGCTTCATTTTGGGCGCCTTTTGCTAAAATACTAGAATCTGCCTTGTGTTCCCGGTACTCACTGAGATGGCCCTAGATTCAACCTGCAGGGTGACTGAACCCACAGGATAATTTTCTCTCTTCTTTTTTTTTTTCAGTAACAGCTTTATTGATATATACTGCACACACCATATAATTTTTGCGTTTGAAGTATACAATATAGTGATTTCTAGTTCCAAAGTTGTGCAGCCATTAACACAATCAATTTCAGAAACTTTAATTGCCTCCCAAAGCAGCACTATATCTGTAAGCAATCATATCCCATCTTCCCTCAAACTCTAACCTCTGGAAACCACCACTCTTCCATATAATGTACAGAATGGAATTATGTAACATGTGGTCCTCCTTGACTGCCATCTTTCACTTAGCATAGTGTTTTCAAGGTTCATCTATGTTGTAGCATGTGTCAGTACTTCACTCGTTTTTATGGCCAAATAGTATTCCCTTAGTATATGGTTACACAACATTTTATCCATCATCGGTTGTTAGAAATTTAGGTTGTTTGCATATTTGGCATATTGAGAATAGTGCTGCTGTGAACATTCATGAATGTGATTTTGTATGGACATACATTCTTATATCTCTTGGTTATATATCTTGGAGTAGATAGAATTACCTTTGAATCCATGTAAAACATACAAGTTTTTTGACAGTTGACTAATTGAGTTTGATTATCCTTAGTGGCTCTGTGTAACTTTTGACCTGCTATGAGAAGAGAAACTGCCTTGCATCTGTCAGAAATGCAATGCAGTATTCAGATGGGTGACGTTAAGGTGCCCATTTGCTTTATGATATATTCTTATGTATCTGAAACACATTGCCCATATTTTAAAAGAGCTCAAGTTGGTAGCCTTTCACCACTCAGTTAAGCATCAATTTAGCCTTATAGAGTATATTTTATCATTTAATCCTGGAATAATATATTGAAATGAGCCTTGGACACCTACTAACCCAAATGTTATAGTTGGGGAAGCTGAGACTCAGATTCCATTATAAAATCAAAAATAAAAGACGAATAACTTGATTCTCATTCATTAGAGAGGGTTGGTTAAACTCTAAGTACATATAATAAGCTTCCTAACTTTACAAAAAGTGACATTTTTTAATTTCTTGGGTTCAGGATTAAAGTTCTTATAATAAATAACTAAATTCTATAAAAACTGGCCAGGCACAGTGGCTCACGCCTGTAACCCCAACACTTTGGGAGGCCGAGGTGGGTAGATCATGAGGTCAGGAGATCGAGACCATCCCTGGCTAACATGGTGAAATTCTGTCTCTACTAAAAAAATACAAAAGTTAGCCAGCATGATGGTGTGTGCCTGTAGTCCCAGGTACTCAGGAGGCTGAGGCAGGAGAATTGCTTGAACCCAGGAAGCAGGGGCTGCAGTGAACCAAGACCGTGCCACTGTATTCCAGCCTGGGTGACAGAGCAAAACTGTGTCTCAAAAACAAAAACAAAACCAAAAAACCTGAAGAGCTAAGTCATAAAACCAAAATCCTTTAGAAAGGCTGGGATGAGAATTGTGGGGGAGGTGACTCATGCCTGTAATCCCAGAACTTTGGGAGGCTGAGGCAGGAGGATCTCTTGAAGCCAAGAGCTCAAGATCAGCCTGAGCAACATAGCAAGACCCAGTCTTTAGAAAAAAAAAAAAAAAAGGAAATAAATAAAATAAAATAAAGGCTGGGAATTGGGTACTAGCTCTGTGTTACAATCCATGGTCCTTCACCAAGTTCGACACTAAATCGTCAGGGATGTAAAATAGACAGAACATACTCTTTGCCTTGATGAAGCACAGCTTTTGGTTTTTTGGCTTGACTGTCCCAACCACACTGCTTATAATCAGTGGTACTTGCCTCTGTGATCTACTTCAATGTGGTTCAGTAAGCTCAGCTTCCATAAGTCCACTAATGTGTGAGTTATGAATGTGGGCTATTAGCCTTCACCCTGGATAGCAGAGAGGGTAAGTCTGCAATGACTGACAACCACAATAAAATGAAATTTACACAGGCATATATTTATTTCTTCAACATTCTTATTTCTGCTAGAAAAGTAATACACAGAAATGACAAGTTTCTGAAAAGATCAAATTTGGTCGCATTCTGATATTCTGTATTTTCTAACCTATTTTCACATCATACAGGAAATAAGAATAAATCCATTTGTTGTAATTACGGATGCTTAAGATCCTTGCGTAAGTCTGTTTTCACATTGGAGTAGCAACAGAGAATTCTTTTTTAATTCCTAAAAGCATGAAGAATCCAGACACCAATCTCCAGCTTCCAAAGTATATTATGTATGTATGTATGCATGAAGCAGTGTCTGTGTGCATATAAGTAATGTGCACACAAACACACACACGTGCATCCTGGAAGATGTGCCTACCTTTTTAGTACCCTCTGGTAAGGATTTATGATTTATTACATCATAAACATTCCTTACCAAAGTTCTTTTGTATTTTATATTGTTTGTTGTTTTTCCAACCTCATTTTTTCACCTTTATATTTTCCAGCAACATAGGCTAGGAATATATATGTGGACATTTGAGACCTAACCCCGTTATGAACCTCAGCTCTGCAACTCTCTTTGTGCCATTTGTTTAAATTTGTAGAGGTGTGGTTTATTTTGCTATAATGATAGGAGTCATACCTACCTCATTAGGCTTAGTGAAATAATTAAATGTGATTATTAAATAAGGTGATATTTGAAGAGTGTTTAATCACAGTGTGTGCTACATTGTAGGTAATAAATGTTAGTGAGATGACTATTTTACGATATAATAATAGAGCATTCCTCTTATATTGGAATGCTATTGATTATTTCTCTTTTTAAAAATCTGACTAAATTGCTGAACACCTTAATACTTCTAATCATTTTTCAGCTTATTTTTATGAGTTTTCTAAGTAAATGATCATCCGCTATTAATGATGATTTTATCTTTCCCTTTCCAATAGTCATTTAAGTTTCACATTTTATTGCATTGTCTAGAATTCTAAGAATAGTTGTAAATAATGTGGCTAATGCCAATCTTGTCTTGGTCCTGGCAGTAACAGGAATCTCTTTATTGTTTCATTTTAAAACAATGTTCTGCAAATATTTATTGCATGTTTCTATGTGCCAGGCACTGGCCTAGGTGATAGTGACTCAGTAGTTCCTAGCTTTGGAACTGAACTCTAATAGGGAAAATGCATTCATCATATAATCATACTCACACATATATAGAGTTACCACTGGTTACAGCAATTGCAAAAGAAGTATATGGTGCCATGAAAAGGGACATTTGACCTAATTAGAGAAGTAAGGAAAAGCCTCCCTAAAATAGATTACATTTGAATTTAAATATAAAGGATGAGGCATTAGCTACGCAAAACGGGGTTTAAAGGGATAATTTCCAGCAGAAAGAGCATATGCAAAGGCCGGCAGAAGGCTGCATGATACATTCCAGGAATGGAAGAAGCCAGGCACAGTTGGAATACTGCGAATGAGACAGGGTTTAGTGTGGCATGGTGCTAGACAGGGAGGCAGAGGCTGGACAATTATGGCCTTTCAGGCCATGTTTTTTTAAGTCTATCCCAAGATCAATGGGAAACCATTCAAGTGATGAAAGTGGGGGTTACGTGACCCAATTTTTATTTATTTCAAAAAGGTTAGTCCAGCTGTATTGTAGAGAATGGATTCGAAAGGATAAGGATGGTGTGAGAGAGATCACATAGGAAGGTATGCCTATTCCAGGCAAGAGCCTGAACTGGAGTGGTGACTGTGGTTAGAGACGGAGTATGGCAGATGGCTTTGAGAGAGGAGATAAAAGAATCCGTCAGTGGAGTGGGTAAGCAGGAGTGTGATGGCAAGTCTGAGTCCTAGAACTGTTTTCTGAGATGGCGCGTGCTAAACGTTGGTGAGGGAACTCATGAGTTCATTTATGGACATAATGCTTTTAAGGTGCCTCCCAAGTTCCAAGTGGAGATGCTAAGTAGTCAGTTGGATGTGTGAGTCTGAAGTGAAGAGGCACTGTCTGAACTGGAATTGTACATTGATGCATCATCTGTGTATCCAGGGATTAAAAGCCAGGAGAATGGATGAGAATTTTCGGGGGAATACCTATGAGGAGTGCAGAGGGTCTAGGACTAAGTCCTGAGGAAATGCAGCATTCAGTGGCTGGGTGGAGGACACTGAGCCACCAAGGTCTGAGAAGAAGATCAGCGAGATTTGATGAAAATGGAAGGCTGTGGTGTGGTGGGAACCGAGGCCACGTGTGTTGTGTGCTATGCAGCGGCGGAGAGGCGAGGGTTCAGAACTGGCACTGGGTTCAGCAATGTGAACCACTGGGGACCGAAGGAAAGGTCATTTCAGTGGTAGAGCAGAGATAGAAACCAGATGTGAAGGGGCGGAGCAAAGAATGGTAAGTGACAGAGTGGAGATGAATAGAGGAGATATATATATATATATATATATATATATATATATATATATATATATTTTTTTTTTTTTTGCAGCAAAATTTGGCCGTGTTAAAGAAGACAGAGAGGAGATGACTAAGATGGCCTTGTGGGTTGAGGAGATCTGTGTGGGTGTGGGTGAGGGTTGGTGGTATTTAATGTCGCAGAGCCTTGGGCACATTTAAAAGGCAACAAGAAAGCCCCAGAATGAAAGTGAAAGGCAAAGGAATCAATCAGTTCTCTCAGAAGATGGAAGGGGATGAACCTTCAAGCACAGTCATGGAGATCGGTCTTAAATCATTGGAAGGGCGGCTTCTGATTGTAATAGGCAGGGAAAAGGCTAGTGAGGCTATGAGAGTAGGGGGGTTTGTATGCTTAAAAAAGGAAGTTCCCATCTGGTTGTTTCTGTGTTTTTGTGCATAGGAATATTTGCTGAAAGTGATTGGTAGGTGAATGACAGATGTTTGAGGTAACGATGTAATTGTATACTGCTGATTATAATATGCTATTATTTACTTTAGGGGATATATATATGTATGAGTGACACTGATGCATATAAATGTACTCTATTTTGGATAGTGGAGTACAAGAATTCCTTTCTACAAATGGTAAAATAGGAACAAAGATTGCATTGGCCCACTATGGGCTTATTTGAGCGTACTCCCAATAGAGACGTGTTCCCGACATGGTACATTAGCAACTGCCGTTCTGTTTTCTCCGAATCGCTTCAAACCATGACAGGCCTCAAGCCGTAGTTTCTTCCAGCTCCTCTTGACATAATTGGTCACTTCCGCCCAGGCTCCAGTGGTTTACGATGCCCTTCCTAAGGCCAAATGGCTTTCAACAATCCTTAATCTTTACCAGCTGTCCCCTCGACTAGTTCCTAAAAAGAACTCACCTATTCGAAGTGCTACAAAATTTGCATTTTAACACCAAACAGGATACCTTTGGATCCGTAACATATTATGCTTCACTCTTTTTCATTACCCGGGACTTTGCAGTAGTACCCCTTCAGTCAAATTAGCTAATCAGCAGAAAGAGAAAAATATTAACCGTTCTTTCCTGTATGATCCTAGGCCTGTGTGTATGTCTGTATTTCAGAAACAAAGAGCATTGTTATATATAATATAGCATTATACAAGCCAACACTGTATGAGGTAGATCTATTTTTTTCCTCATGTAGGTTTAGGTATCAGGTTTGAGTAGTTTTGTGGATGAACTGCCATTTTCTATACCTTTTTAAAATAGTTTACCTCATAGAAATCACCTGTTTAAAATGTTTAGCAGCACTAGTTCCTACAACTGTCTAAATCCTTCCGTGGTTTTGGGATTGAGGGGAAGCATCATGGCTCCACGTTCAACATTATTTTCAAGTTCCCCCCCACTTACTGTGATATTCAGTCCATGTTCTTAGAATAATTTTTAAATAAATTACATCATTTAGATTCACTTGGGACAAAACCCATTTCATGGGGATACGGAAATTCATTATCTAGAGTTGTTCATCAAGTCTGAAGTTGCTGTAAGCCTCCCTGTTCTCCTTTTTTCTGCCACAAATAATCTGTGATCTATCTACTGTTTGGCCTAGGGCTTTATAAAAATTCTAATGGGTGGAGTTGGGGAGTATAGTTGTTTATTATTCACTTATGTTGGACTATATTATAGTCAGAGAATGTTACCTGCATCATTTATGACTTTTGGAACTGACTGCAGTTTTCTAGACTAATAGAGAATCCGTTTTTGTTAGTTCCATGGGTGCTTCAAGAAAGCATGTCGCGTCTATTTCTAGGGCCCAAGGCTCCTTAATTTTTAAATCAACGTAATTTTCTTACACAAATTATTTTTTCTTTATTTATTTTACAAGTCGATGTGTTAAATGCCAAGTGGCACATAGAAGGCTCTGCCTACAGATTTGTAAAATCTCTCCTGGTATTTGTTACGCTCTGTGTATATGTGTGTGTTATGTTCTGTTGACATGTTGAAGTCGTCAAGACTGTTGTTTGCAAATGGCGGAAACCCAACCAACCAAAAGGAACGTGTCAGCTAGTTTACCGACTCTGCTTCTTTTCTTGGAGACTGTGTTTTTACCTTTTAAATATTAATTTATTTCTTGATGAAGGCTAAAATGTATATATATATATATTTTGAGACAGAGTCTCTGGATTGCCCAGGCTGGACTCCAGTTGTACAATCATAGCTCGCTGCAGCCCCAACCTCCTGGGCTAAGGTGATCTCACCCAGCCTCCCGAGTAGCTGAGATTATAGGCGTGCCCACTACACCCAGCTATTTTTTGTATATTTTTGTGGAGATGGGGTCTCACTATGTTGCCACAAGCTACGTATATTTTCATTTTTCTTAAAAAAAAGAAAAAGGCTCTTTCATGATAACACTGCAAAAGTCAAATGTGAAGTAAGGGATGTTGCCTCATGCTACGAAAGGAACTTATTCAAAAAATGATGCTAATATTTCAACACTTACTGTATTATGTTCTAAATTCATAGTTGTAATTATTACCTAAATTTTGTTATAAAATGAGGTAAACTTATTTTTATAATTTTTACTTTTGTAACTTTAATTTTTGAAGGTAAATGTTTAATCAAATATTTTACAGTGAGAGGTGTCAAAGTAACTTTGTAGGGCCAATGGATAGGATGGGAGCTATTTTGTGGCCATCTTTGGGAAATATACTGTACTTCAATGAGTATCCTAAATCGTCTACTAAACTTCTAGATTCTTTTCAGTAAACTTGCTTTAAGACAGAAAAGTGTGTCATGAGTATTGTACAATTACATCCAGAATGGGTTATAATGGTGCTTTAAGGCCCACTCATTGAGAAAGTGTTCCAGAATAGTCTCCAAATTAAAAATTTGTAAGGAATTTTTATTACAAGTTAAAGTATATTTGAAAGATAACTGGATTTTTCTCAGATTTAAAAAAATGGAACATACTAGAAAATGAACATTTAAACCTCTGCAAGGTAACTAAGTTTTGATATTTGCAAATAAAACCCAGAGTTATTAAGTCGTAGCAATGCCTTCTTATATCTCAGGTTAGCCAATGTTTATTTTAAAAGTTCATAGAAGCTACGTGCAGATTTAATACTGCATCCTGCCATGGCAGGGAACATAAAATTACAACTGAAGACAGCAGGAGAAAATTTATTGGAAAGAACTGAACATCACAAATATATATTTTAGAAGTATTTTTGGCCAATACTACATCCTGTAAAATACTGTAAAATGGTTGAATTGAAACGTGGCATTTGGGAAAAGACCCACAACCTTGTGACATGATGGAACGCACATTTTGGCATGAAAATGAATGCATTTGCATATTTCAGATAACGTAGTTGCTATTACACTTTGTATGTGATGGTTTAATCAGAACTTTGATTTACATTTCGTTCCATCTGATCTCCCAATATTTTTGTGTGTGTGTGTCTCAACAAAGAATGCTGGTTGAGAACATGGGCTTTGGAGTCCGACAGACCTGTCTGGCCTCAAAGGGAAAATATGCCTGTGAAAGTTCCTATTTTCACAAGGAGTCGTCTTGTACTTTTTGGCTGTATTGTATTTTAGAATCCCTAGAGTGTGTACAAAAGAAAGAGCACTGAATTAGGAGGCAGGGAATTTAATTTTTAGACTTGAATCTACCACATTTTTGCTGTCTCAACTTCTCTCTAGACCTCAGTTTCCTTATTATCAAATTAATAAAATGAAGGTAATGACACTATCTTTCGACCTCACAGATTATCGTGAAAGCAGTTTGTACACTTTTCAAATAGGATGTATTATTATTGTTTTTCCTAGCAATAGGAAAATATGGTCATAGTGAACAGGAACTCAAACCATAAGTAAAATTTTGAAGTTATGTATCTGCCAGATTTAGCACATATGCAATGATGTAGAGAAAATGTTATTCTTTAGCAGCTGGTTCAAAAATTCCTCTGAGGGAAACTATTGTGACTGTTTGGAAGGAGCACCTTGATGGCTTATTTGGGGGAACTCCTAGCTTTGAGTACATTTGGAATGCAGGTAAGTCCAAGGGTAGATGGGGAGTCGAGATGCTCTTGAATGTTTCAAGGGGCCTGGATTTGGGAGAGAGGGAGTAAAGGGACTGAATTTAAAAGGTGAATGAGAGAGTATCATAGACTGGGAGACTTTGGATATGCTAAGTTATTTGCTCCCAGGTGTGCCCTGAAATGTAGCCTGCAGCCCCATGATAGTCAAAAGGGCAGTGGGATAAGAATGACAAGACCTAAGACTCTATTTTTTTTTCACAATGAATTATTCTATGTTAATTGCATTTTTTTTCCTCTTTCCAACCTCCAGGTCATCAAGAAGCCATAGCAGTGTGCTTACACAGCCAGACCCAGCAGACGGTCAATGACAGCTTGTGTGATAGGATCCATCGTCCTCCAGCCATGAGCCAGGCCTGTAACACAGAGCCCTGTCCCCCCAGGTATGTGTTGATGTGTTGTCTTGTGCTCCTGTGTATACCATATCTGGGTGGTAATGCCTTTCCCTGCAGAGAAACTCATCTAAGTGCAGACTTGTGGGTTCACCCAAGGTAGATGTTCTAAGCCTGTTTCAGAATTCTCTTCTCTGCTCAAGTTATGCTCCAGCCAGATTCTTGCCTAGGTGCTCAGATAGATACAGCCATGTTGAACAGGAATGCTCTTGAGGCTGACTTTTATTGCATCAAACACAAATGAACATAAACTGCTACCCGCAAAACCATGAGATCAGCAGATTTGTTTTTCTCCTCCCTGTTTCCTCCAGGACACTTCTTCCCTTTATATCCCACCAGAAAGCACAGGATTTGCATTAGAGTTAACAATGGTACGCAGTAGGTGCTTAATCCGTATTTGTTACGTGACTATGTGATCTCCTATTTGATACCTAGCACTCACACTGATGTGTTATGACCTTTCCCACTGACTTGCCTTGGATCTCAGATTGTGGGGTGTAATGTTATAAACCCCAATGAGTAGGTGAGGGTGTCCTTCTTTGATCTCTTCGGCTGATAGGTTTACCTTAATAATTAATCTGCTTCGTTGCTTAAGTCCTGGTAAGATCCTGAGGAATTTTATCAGAAGAGAAGTAGGTTGTTGTCATGTTCCTGTGTCTCTGGTGCTGCAAGCTACAGAGGGTGATAACTGATCACCACCGACTTCTCACACAAGACCTTTCTGAATAAAGCCCCCAGTCTTTTCCTTCCTCTCTCCTTTACCTTTATTATCTGGTGACCCCTCTTCTGCGAGAAGAATTAGTTGCCAAAAATGTTGAACATATTCCCCGTCACCTCCCTTCTCTCCTACCTCTTGGTCATCATGTTGCCCCACTAACGGGGTCCTTTCATTTGCTAAAGCAAGTTCTGCTATGTTTAGGACTCTCGGTGATTGAGGAAGGTTATTGTGTCCACCTGCCTTATCGATCTAAGGATAAGTATATTTTATGTTTATTCAGAAAATAAGTTGTGCTTCTGGAATTCTCTTGACCCTTCTGATTTTGATTCCATGCAATCTGTTGGCTATGATGTATTTCCTGCCTCATGGCATAAGGGTGGTGAAGGTGGGGATCAGTACATGAGGCAGCCCTAGAAATGCGGTCCTCCACATCCTGGAGATGGGCACCCCTTCCTTGAGAGTCTTGTTCTCCAGCCTGCACAGTCTCAGGAGGCGGCCAGCTTCTGTGTGCCTCGTCCTTGGTGAAACCACACCTGCCATGTGATGGGCACAGTGTTTTGTATCCATTACCGTATTTCTCACTTCCGCTGAGGTCTGCAGAAGTACTGGGAGCTTGTTGGCTTTGCGTTAGAGCCATCTTGCTGTGTGTGGTTGAGGCGATGCAGTAGTGGCCTGTAGACTTACCTTGGTGAGCAGAGCAAGGCCCAGAAACAGCCCTGGGACATCTGCTTCGCTGCCACCTCCCACTCCCACCCCCAGGTTTACGGCATTCCAGAGTAATCCACGCTAGAATGCGGATTGCAGACGAGACAGTAAGGAGGGGTTTTAGGAAGGTTTGATCCAACCAGGAGTCAAGACATCTACTTTGTCAAGTACGTCCAGACTTTTCCAAGAATAGCAAATCTATCAGAGCAGTGTTAATACATATTCACTTGAAATGACCCTTTTATCTTTAGAGAAATGGCGCTTGCGTAATGGCACTTAGTAATCGGAATTATTTATCTATGTTTCTCGGTTTTTTCTATTCTGATATTGGAACCACTGAATTAGCTACTTTTGGAAAAGCCAGGGTTTCTGTTTTCCGCTGCCACATCCCTCCCCTGAGGCAGCGAAGATGGAAAGAGATGACCACCTTCCTGAACAGGAGCAAGGCACAGGGGGAAATACAGGGAGGGATCAAAACATTTTGACTTCCCCACATTTTTCTCCAATAGTTACATTTCTCCACGTATTTTCCCAATAGTTACATTTCTCCACGTATTTCCCCATGACATTGGAATCGTGTACTACATCATTTTGTAAACTGTTTTCTTAAACTTAATCTGGGGATGAGGCACGAGGCAGATGTTAAAGAAACAGCATCTCAAGAGCAAGAATACTATGAGGACCTAAAATACATTGGTGGGGCAGGGAAGTGGGGGAGGTTGGTGCAGTGGTCAGGGAAGTCCTTCCTGAGGAAATTATTGAGGACGTAAAACACAAGCAGGAATAGGCCAGGATGGGTATAGAAGAATGAGTGTTCTGGCAGAGGGGACAGTATATGCAAAGGCCTTGAGGAAAGAAAGAGCTCAGTGTGCTCAAGGAACTGGAGAGAAAGGAAATCAGTGTGTCGTGAGATGAGACAGGCATGGGCAAGAGCCACAGTGAGCACTTGGACTTCATCCAGAGAGTCAGTGGGAAGCCATTGGAGGGTTTGAGCAATGAAGTGGTACATCAGATTTACGTTTTTAAAAAGATTACTCAAACCCTGAAACGGGAGAACAAAGATGGATACAATTATATCAATTATAAAATTTTTTTTGAGTCGGAGTCTTGCTGTGTCTCCCAGGTTGGAGTGCAGGGGCCCAATCTTGGCTCACTGCAACCTCCGCCTCCCAGGTTCAAGCGATTCTCCTGCCTCAGTCTCCTGGGTAGCGGGGATTACAGGCACACACCGCCATGCCTGGCTGATTTTTGTTTTGTTTTAATAGAAATAGGGTTTCACTATGGTGGTCAGGCTGGTCTCAAACTCCTGACCCCGTGATCCTCCTGCCTTGGCCTCCCAGAGTGCTGGGATTATAGGTGTGAGCCACCGCACCCAGCCAGTTATAATGTTTTTTAAGAAAATTACTTAAAACTAGGGATTCAGCTCCCCACAATTCCATCTGAGTGTCCTGCATTTAAAGCTTGCTTCCATGTGAATCTGCAAATCACATCATTTCCTTTTTACTGTTTATATGACACCAACAACATTTTTTTTTTTTTGAGACAGAGTTTCACTCTTGTTACTCAGGCTGGAGTGCAGTGGCGCAATCTTATGGCTCATTGCAAGCTCTGCCCCCTGGGTTCCAGCGATTCTCCTGCCTCAGCCTCCCAAGTAGCTGGGATTACAGGTGCCCATCACCATACCCAGCTAATTTTTTGTATTTTTAGTAGAGATGGAATTTCACCATGTTGGCCATGCTGGTCTCCACCTCCTGACCTCAGGTGATCTACCTGCCTCAGGTGATCCTCAGCCTCCCAAAGTGCTGGAATTACAGGCATAAGCCACTGTGCCCAGCCACCAACAACATTCTACATCAAAATAGTTGAATCCCTTTCTATATTTGTAGCCATGAATATCAATGCATCTCTACTGTCTTTTTCAAAAATGCTCAGTGTTTCCTTCAGAAACATTGCTTTCCCAACCTTGGCCCCATGCTCCAGCGTTTTACAGAGCAGTTTTAAGAGTTCTGTAATCAGTAAATCCTTTTCTCTTTTTTTTTTTTTTTTTTTTTTTGAGATGGAGTCTTGCTCTGTCACCCAGGCTGGAGTGCAGTGGTGCAGACTTGGCCCACTGCAACCTCTGCCTCCTGGGTTCAAGTGATTCTTCTGCCTCAGCTTCCTGAGTAGCTTGGACTACAGGCATATACCACCATGCCCAGCTAATTTTTATATTTTTAGTAGAGATGGAATTTTGCCATGTTGGCCAGGCTGGTCTCAAACTGACCTCAAGTGATCTGCCCGCCTTGACCTCTCAAAGTGCTGGGACTACAGGCGTAAGCCACTGCACCTGGCTCCTAAATCCTTTACTATGTACTGTTTTATTTAAAACAATGGATGAACCCGTTCATGACATTTCTGCACTATATCAGGTGTTTTGCTCTGCAAAAAATTTGAAAATCACTGCCCTAGGTAGTCTCTTTTTGGTGAAAGGTAGCTAGTACTATTATGATTAATAGCCTCACATTCTTTCCAGAAATGTGCTAATAAACATATAGTGATTAAAGGCTCTTATTTTCTGTCTATGAAAACCGAAATTTAGCATTTTTAGGTAATTGGTTGGTTGTCCATGAGCATGCACTGAATAAATTGCATACTCCAAAATAAAGCCCCGACATGGAGCGTTTCTCATGAGATGTCATCTAGTTCAAACCTGCCTTCTCCGGGTGGCCAAATGGAAGCTGTGGGAGCCCACATGTCATGCTACCCGCAGAGCTGCTCTCCTGACTTCCAAGCCGTCCACTAGCCATCCCCTTTGTCCACGCTAGCTAGTACTGTAGTATTCTAGAAAGATGACTACAAAAAATACGGTTTAGAATTTGCACAGACTTTAAATTGTGACTACAATTTGGCTAAGTGTGATTTTTTTTTTTTTTTTTTTTTTTGGGACAGGGTCTCTCTTTGTTGTTCAGTCTGGAGTGCAGTGGTGTGATCACAGCTCACTGCAGCCTTGAACTCCTGGGCTCAAGTGATCCTCCTGCCTCAGCCTCCCAAGTTGCTGAGATTACAGGAATGAGCCATGTGTGTCACTAATTTTTTTAAATTTTGAAATGTTTGAGAGACGAGGTTTTTCTCTGCCATCCAGGCTGGAGTGCAGCGGTGCAGTAACAGCTCACTACAGCCTTGACCTCCTGGGCTCAAGCCATCCTCTCTCAGCCTTCCAAGTCTCTGGGATTATAGGCATGAGCCACCACACCCAGCCAGATATGATGCATTTATAGCCATTAACGAAGAAAAGTAAAAAGAAGAAAATACAGCCCAGTGTGTTGGGGTATATTTTATTCCTAGATTCAAATATTACCTCAAATCGACATTAAGCTAGTCTTCACCAGAGTCTGCCCTCTGTTTCTAGCCAAGTAACAACTAAAACAGAGAAAATGAAAATAACAACATGAAAGGCGCTTTGAATGAGAATGATTTGCATATCACGGGATGAAAAGAGAGGCCCTGAGAACACTGATGAAACTCTCAATTTTGCTTTTGTAAAAATAACTGTTACACTCTTGCTCTGGAAGTGAAGATAGCCATAATGTGTCATCAGATAATTTTTTTCAGAAAAGAAAGCCAAAATGTGAAACAAGTTACAATTCATTCTCTGTCATTCGAAGAATTAGTACGTAAAGTTGGCATTATAACCACAATTATGTTCACGATAAGATAACTTGATTTTATAATTTTTAATTTATATTTTCAACCTGAAGTCCAGCTCATTTGCCACCACTTTATCATGAAATCTGAGCTGCTTTTTTGAGTGGAGTCACATAAAATGGCCTTTTATGGTTTTAGTTCTCTGATAATATGCACCTGAGATTCTTGACAATTTACTTTTCAATACCTGATGAATTTGTCCTAATCATGTGTAACTGCCACTGCCTTAATTCAGATGTGTTTTACCTGAACTGTTTTAACAGTTTCTAAATGAACTCTTCCCTCACGTTTCCTGCGCTGATCTATGTGCACATGCATGACTATGAAAGATCTTTATTTTTCTAAGTTGCAAAATGACTGTGTGCACCTCTGCGTGAAACCCTTCCACAACACTCCTTTATCTGTGGATTGAAGTCCACATTCTCTCCTTCGGAGCGTGTTTGTTTCCTGGGGCTGCCATAACAAAGAACCACAAACAGAGTGGCTTCAAGAACAGAAATTTATTTCCTCCCAGATCTGGACACCAGAAGTCCAAAATTAAGGTGTCAGCAGGGTCGATGCCTTCTTAGAGCTGTGAGGGAGCCTCTGTTCCATGGCTTTTTCCTGGCAGGTAGTCTCTGGCATTCTTTGGCTTCTGAATGGCATTGTCCCTGTGATTTCTTAGGGTTTTTCTTCACTGTGTCTTTGTGTTCACACTTCTCCTTTTCGTAAGGGCACCTCTCATTTCGGAGTAGGGCCTGCTCTAATGACCTCCTCTTGATCATCTTCAACGAACGTATTTCCAAATAAGGTCACAGTCACAAGTACTGGGGATTATAACTTCCGCATTTCTTGTGGGGAGGCAATTCCACCCATAACAGTATGTAAATTAATGTCTTTGTGCCCTGAATCCAACTCTTAAGCCATACCTCCTGTCACCTCTAACACACACACACACACACACACACACACACACACACACACAAGCACTCACACTCAAGTTCACCCTAATGAACTTGTTCAGCAGTCACAGTAAATTATGCAATATGACCCACACTCCTGATCATTCATACCATTTGGACCTTTGCACGCACTATGCCCTCTGCCTCTTAGGGCCCTGTTCTACTATGACATTAGTTACTTCTCTCCCATAGAAGTAATCATTGGCTTCCTTCTCACTGGTAAAATGAAGTTCAACATACTGTAAGATAGGATCCTAACCTGAGACACTTGATAGCAAAGAACTCTGAAAAGTCGAAAGAAAACTGGAAATGGATCAGAAACACAGGATAGAGCCCCGGTTCCATGTCTCTCAAGGAATTTCAGGCAAGTTCCTTGGCTCTCTGGGCCCTGTTTCTTAATATGAATGATGAAGAAAGGTGTTGGACTTTATGATCACTGAGGTCCCCTAACTGCCAGTCTTTCATTCTGAGTAGTGCTTTCAGGTTGCATTTTTCACTCACATCTTCAAATTATGTCTAGTCCTTTTGTAGGAATCCTTACACATGAGTAGTGGGAAGTGCTCGGGGTTTGTTTTAGTTCTAAGAATCACAGCCTTGGTTTGACCTGCCCAGGAGGTCAAGACAGGGTTGAGTTTAGTGTGCAGTGCTCTTCCGTTACTCACCAACCCCGAACAAGATTTAGCAACAAGTCTAGAAATGCTTTCTTAAGTTTACTGGAGAAAGCTTGCTGGTTTATTCATGCATCGGCCTGTGTACAGTATCCCCTTTCTCTCATCACTGTGCCTCAGCGAGAGTTCTTACACATTCTCTTCCTCAGCAGTCTCTTGCCCACAGAGCTTCCAAGCTAGGAATAATAGAGCAGACAACATGTCTTGGCCACTTTGCAAAATTAAGAGTCTGTTTTTATGTGAAAGGAAATACTATTCCTCATTTCAAAGTTGCAAATTTAATAAACTTTTCAAAGGTTGAGAGTTATATTGGAAAAAAACCAGCAGAGACAAAGGTTTGATGCCAAAATAAAGGTAAGTTTACAAAAATGTTTTAGGTTCTAGAAACTAGTAGTGTAGGAATAACAGGAACAGGGTATTGCATAATATTTTCCATACAAATATTTACTGACTCCAAGGGCAATAGCAGTAAAATATCACCCCAGGGTGAAACTTACCACTGAGATTGGGTTAGACAGCCAGTGGATCTTTATTTACCCAAAGGCAAATGTATTTGATGTATTAGCCTGGACTCTCCAAGGTGGGGTGTTGGATGTTTATTTGCTTTTATGGGGTTACTCCCCCTGATCTATCCTATAAGTGCTGAGTGTCTGCTATTTGTGGAGTTTGCTTTTTCCAGGAGAGAGCCAGCAGCTTGTAGAAACATGCTGGGTTACATAATGGTCCTCCTAGTCTGAGGAGAGCCTTCTTCTCTAACAGGATTCAGCACTGCTAGGCAGGAAAGGAGGAAAACAAGAGGCAAGAATGATGTGTTTCTGTAACAACTTGTTACCTGTTTCTTAAGATAAAAAACAAGTCTTTATTGAGTTCATTGTCTGTGATAAGAAATGGTTACCCATTTCTTAAACAAAAAGCAGCTTAATCTCCAGTTCCTTGTGACTCTAATTGATTTGTCTAGCTATACACTTGCTTGAAAGAGGATCATCCTGAAGTCACGTTAATAAACTTACAAATTTAAGCTGAACTGTTTTAATCATGAAACAGAAGCCTTCTAATGATTTAGCTACGTAATCCAGTCGTCATCAAATATGACCTATGTATCGACTTTTGGTGACTTCTCTCACGTTCAAAACTTCTGGAATTTAGATGTAAGTAATTAATAGATTTCCAGGTAAGATGGTGTTGGAACATCACATTCTGCTCCAAATACAGATCAATGGTAGATGCAGAAAAGGAGGCATACCAAAGACACAATTAAGAAAACAACTGGCTAGGAAAGGGAATGGAAGCATAGGGTGGTGAATGAAGCTGCAGCTGTGATTATTTGGAGCTTGAGGTCCCAAAGCAATCGGGGAAAATGACAGTTCAGTTTCTAAGATCGAAGAAAAATAGTTGATGATTTTGGGAAAGGGAAGAAAATTAAGAAATCTGGAAGTAATGTCAGAGAAGCAAGATAAGAAGTAAACTCTTTACTGAAACTTAAGAAAAAATATCCACTCCTCGTATCAAGAGAAGCAAATGAAAATAAATCCCCACAAAGATGCGTAATAGTGAAACTACAGAAAATCAGAGATGGTAAGAAAATCTGAAAAGCTACCACACATGAAAAACAGATTAACTACAAACAACTTATCAACAAGTGGAGTTTCCAGAAGACAAAGGAATAATATCTTCAGGATACTGAGGGAAAATCATGATCACCTAGAGCTAAACTTGCTGAACTATTATTTCAAGTATGTGATTATATACATCAATTTCTAACCACATGATGGACTTTGATATCCTGAAAGGCTTTTTGCTAAATACCTCTAAAATACTGGAAATGCAGAACTAAGCTTATAATAAAGTAAGCAATATCCTCAGAAGCCAAAAACAAGCGGAAGCATTGCCTCAGTTGTCAGTCTCAGTAATGGACACTTTTGGCTTTAACATCTTTTGCCTGACAGACAAATCCTTGGACCTTCAGAAGGTAAGGAATGGAGATTCCCCATATAAAGCCAGGGTCTACCTCCGTGAAAAGGCAAATTCAAAAAATGAAATCCATCCTGTAAAGAGAGATTGCAAGGAGAACTATCTGTCTCAGCTCTGCCTCTGTATGAAAGGAATCAGAAAGACTCCCCTGAGAATCTAAGAGCTACAAATAGCCCTTTATGTAGGAATGTGATTTATATTGACTCTATGTAATCCAAAAAATTAATTCATGCTAGTCTTGATAGAGGTGATGTAAATCCTGTGTGGAGGGTTGTATCTTCTATCCAGATCTTAAAATTCCCACAAAGACATAATGAGCATAAGCTCATAATCAAAAATGAAAAAAAAAAAAAACCACATGAATAAACATGTGTGAGAGTCAGTGAGGAAAAAAGAGCATCATAAATTGGAATTATCAGGTATAGAATATAATGTAAGTTTATTTAAACTATTTACATATATAAAACAGGAAACAAAATCTATGATACGAACAATAAACTATCAAAACTACTTGGAAGATTGTTTAGAAGAACCAATTATCACATTGAACCATCTAAAACTTCCTATTTGGTCAAAAATGGTCAAATATTGGCACTTTATATGGGTCAGCTGATAGAATATCTAGAAGTTAAAAATATAATGATAGAAATTTAAAAGTTATGTGTTGAAGTAAACAGGTAAAATAGAAGAGAGAGCTGAAAAAATTACCCAGAATAAACCATGGAGAATAAATAAAATGTGTAAAATATGCACAAAAGGTAGATACAGTGGAAATATTGAAAAGGTTTATCACTTATAAAAATGGAATTTCAAAAAGAAAACAAGAGGTGTTATTTTGCCCTCTCCTAGAGATTTGTGGAACTTTGAACTTGAGAGAGATGATTTAGGGTATCTGGTGGAAGAAATTTCTAAGAAGGAAAGCATTCAAGTGGTGACTTGGGTGCTCTTAAAAGCATTCAGTTTTATGCATTCACAAACAGATGATTTGGTTTTGGTACTTATGTTTAAAAGGGAAGCAAAGCATAAAAGTTTAGAAAATTTGCAGTCTGACAATGCAATTGAAAAGAAAAACCCATTTTCTGAGGAGAAATTCAAGCCTTCTGCAGAAATTTGCATAAGTAACAAGGAGCCAAATGTTAATTGCCAAGACAATGGGATAAATGTCTCCAGGGCACATCAGAGTTTTTCATGGCAGCTCCTCTCATCACAGGCCCAGAAGCCTAGGAGGAAAAAATGGTTGTGTGTGCCAGGCCCAGGGCTTTGCTGCTTTGTGCAGTCTCAGGACTTGGTGCCCTGCATCCCAGTCATGGCTAAAAGGAGCCAACATACAGCTCAGGCCATTGCTTCAGAGGGTGCAAACTCCAAGGCTTGGTGGCTTCCATATGGTGTTGGACCTGCAGGTGCACAGAAGTCAAGAATTGAGGTTTGGGAACCTCTGCCCGGATTTCAGAGGATGTCCAGGAAGAATTTTGCTGCAGTGGTGGAGCCCTCATGGACAACCTCTGCTAGGGCAATGCAGAAGGGAAATGTGGGGTCAGAACCCCTAGACAGAGTCCCCACTGGGACACTACCTAGTAGAGCTGTAAGAAGAGGGCCACTGTCCTCCAGGCCCAATAATGGTAGATCCACTGATAGCTTGCACTGTATTCCTGGAAAGGCTGCAGAAAATGCCAGCCCATGAAAGCAGCTGGGGCGGGGGGGGCTGTACCCTGCAAAGCCATAAGGACAGAGCTGTCCAAAACCATGGGAGCTCACCTCTTAGACCAGTGTGACCTGTATGCAAGACATGGAGTCAAAAGGAGATCATTTCAGAGCTTTCAGATTTTACTGCCCAGCCAAATTTTGGACTTGCATGGGGCCTGTAGCCCCTTTGTTTGGGCCAATTTCTCCCGTTTGGAATGGGTATATTTACCCAATGCCTGTATCTCCATTGTATCTAGGAAGTGAGTAACTTGATTTTGATTTTACAGGCTCATAGGCAGCATGGACTTGCCTTGTCTCAGATGAGACTTTGGACTTGAACTTTTGGGTCAATGCTAGACCAAATTAAAACTCTGGGGGACTGTTGGGAAGGCATGACTGGTTTTGAAATGTGAAATAGACGTAAGATTTGCGAGGAGGGATGAAATTATATAGTTAGGCTTTGTGTTTTCACCCAAGTCTCTTAAATTGCAATCCCCATAATTCCCACATGTCAAAGGAGAGACCAGGTGGAGATAATTGAATACAGTAATGAAAATTAAATCTCTTTCCTCCAAAACTTAATAAGTAAAAGAATTCATTCAAAAATATTCCAAAAATATGCTAAGAAGAGAGAATCACCTATTCAGCCATAAAAGAAATGAAACCATGTCTTTTGCAGCACATGGATGGAACTGGAGGCAGTTAAGAGAAATAACTCAGAATTGGAAAGTCAAATATCACATGTTCTCACTTATAAGTGGGAGATAAATAGTGTGTACCCCTGAACATAGAGTGTGGAATAGAATTTGGAGACTCAAGGGTGGGAGGGAGGGTAAGGGATGAGAAATCACTGATGAGTACAATGTACACTATTCTGGTGTTGGTTGCAGGAAAAGTCCAGACTTTATCACTTTGCAATATATCCATGTAACAAAACTGCACCTGTGCACCTTAAATTTCCATAAATTCAATTTTTTAAAAGAAGAGAGAATCATATTAAATTCTCCCACTTTTTAAGTAAACAAATAGCGGCATTCCCCAGTGGCAACAGGTTCAGAAAGAAATAAGGAAACGTTCTTATATATAAGCATCTATCATTCTGATGAATCATTACTAATTCATTCACTTGTGATTCCTTTGCGTTGAAAAAAGAATGATATTAAAAGAAAAAAATAAGTCCCTTATACTGTGAGAAAATGATAAAAGGATTTCATGATTCTAAAAAGAAAAAGAGAGTTATCAAAGAGATAGTAGTAAGGAATATTTCAGAATTAATGGAAAAAATGTGAAACCTAAGAATCAGGAGTCACAGCTAATTCCAAGGAGGGAAAAAAAGTACACACTCAGATACATTGTTGTTAAACTTTAGAACTCTAAAGACAAAATCTCAAAGTCAATACAGAAAGATCCAGGAAAGGAACAATAACAAAAACTGACAACATTTTCTCTTGTGAAATAATGAAGCATTATCTTCAAATGGCTCAAAAAATAAAAAATCACTATCAGCCTAGAATTGTATACTTACTAAAACAATCGTTTAAAGATTAAATAGGGATATTTTCAGACTGTGATAGTATCACCTATGCAGCAGACGTCAACCAAGTACAGTCTTATGGTAAGGTTGTACGACAATTAGATGAGTTAATACAAATAAAGTACTTTAAAAAGAGCTTGGCACATCATAGGTAATCAATAAATATTTACTAATATTATGCTAGGTATTCTAGGTAAACAAAACCAGGAAACTGCACTATCAGCAAATTTTCACTAAAGACAATTTTAAAGAATGTATTCATTGAGCAGGAAAATGATCCTAGAAGGACGAAGGTCTGAGATATAAGAATGAATGATGATCGAAGTATATTATAAAGATGTTTAAGAAAAATTAGTGACTATGAAAATCAATAATAATTTCTGATTTGTTGATTTGAAAAAAAGAAATACTGTCCAGTAAAGCCTTGTAAAACTCAGAGAGGCTGATTAATGAAAGTGCTTTAGGCCGTTGTACCATTTGTTAAGATGGAAATGATTTTGGTTAAGTCTACAGTTGTTAAATAGGGCCTTTAAAATTCCAAGGGTAAACCTAAGAATAAAATATGACAGAGGGGAAAATAGAATAAAAGGTACAACAAGCAAAATCAATACTCACAAAAACACTGGAAATAAAATGAGAAGTATGGAAAAGTCAGGAAAAACAGAATTCTTAACAGTAACAGATGAAAGTAGTTCAAGATAGCTGAGAAATCCTTTCATCTTGATCAGTAAAAGGGTGGACATACTGAACAACTCTAGACTTTTGTTATAAACATTTACAGTTATGCTATAAAAGCTCTGGAAGGTAACCTAGGAAATACCATTCTAGACATAAGCCCTGGCAAAGACTTTGGGATAAAGACGCCAAAAGCGATTGCAACGAAAACGAGAATTGACAAATGAGACCTAATTAAACTAAAGAGCTTCCGTACAGCAAAAGAAACTATCAACAGAGTAAATAGATAACCTACAGAATGAGAGAAAATATTTGCAAACTATGCATTCAGTAAAAGCTTAATATCTAGAATCTGTAAGAAACTTAAACAAATTAAGCAAAAAAACCCAACAATCCCATTAAAAAGTGGGCAAAGATGTGAACAGACACTTTCAAAAGAAGACATCCATGTGGCCAACTGGCATATGAAAACATGCTCAACATCACTTATCACTAGAGAAATGCACATCAAAACCACAGCGAGATACCATCTCACACCAGTCAGATGTCTATTACTAAAAAGTCAAAAAATTACAGATGCTGGTGAGGTTTCAGAGAAAAGAATATTTCTAAACTGCTGGTGGGAATGTAAATTAATTCAGCCATAGTGGAAAGCAGTGTGACAATTTCTCAAAGAACTTAAAAAAAAAATTACCGTTTGACCCAGCAAGTTCATTATTGGGTATATATCCAAAGAATTATAAATCATTCCACCATAAAGACACATGCACACATATATGTTCATCGCAGCTCTATTCACTATAGCCAAGACATGAAATCAACCTAAATGCCCATCAAATAACTGGATAAAAAATGTGACACATATATGCCATGGAATATTATGCAGCCATAGAAAAAGAAAGAGATCATGTCCTTTGCAGCAACCTGAATGGAGCTAGAGGTCGTTATCCTAAGTGAATTAATGCAAGAACAGAAAACTAAATACCACATGTTCTCATTTATAAGTGGAAGCTAAATATTGAGAACACATTAACACAAAGAAGGGAACAGACACCAGAGTCTACCTGAGGGTGGAAAGTGGGAGAAGGGAGAGGATTTAAAATGTACCTGGCAGGTACTGTGCTTATTTACATGGGTGATGAAATAATCTGTACACCAAATCCTCATGACATGCAATTTACCTACTTAACAAACCTGCACACGTACCTAAAATAAAATGTTTAAAAATTATAATGATGTATGTTAACATTCAAGGATAGGTGCTAAATGACTAGAAATCCTAATTTATATATTGATTTTGTCTTTTTACATATTAAATTTGTAAAATTTCTAGAATTCAAAAGTAATCTAAAACTTGTATCACTTTATATTAATCAGGGTTCCTAGATATAAGCAGTGTAAACTAATTCTGCTTAACTTGAGCTAAAAATAAACTTATTAGAAAGATATTAAGTGGTCCATAGGAATAATAGGCTGGAGAACTAAGTTTATAAATTTGTCAGGAGCCAAGGGAGATTAGATTCAAGGAAAACACAATTACAGTCATGCCAAAGTCGTGTCTGGTTAGGTATTTCTGGTCACTTGTGGCCATTACCAACACTAGACTTTTTACAATGATCCACTCACCACTAATGCCTGGTCCCATATACCACTTCCACTCAGTGGTATGCCACCGCTGGTCACATCTAACTATATGAGTTTGTAGGTAGATAATGCCTGCTTTATGATAAGCAGCTTGTCACATAGTCATTTAATGGGTCATGGTCACATGTGCCACCATCATCAGATGTTTAGTATCTAAAAATGCCTAGAGGTAGGCTAGAGCTATTTTATAAGAGGAGCTGCCCTTTAAAAGGGTAGACTTTATGTGATGTAAACTGTATCTCGGTAATGCTGCCATTTAAAAAGCATTGTACAGCTAAGACATTTAATATTTTATTATGGTTACATTTTCTTTTGGGTTCAAGTTTTTGTTTTCTCTGAAGTTGGCAATTTCCTTCATTTTTGTTTGCCTAATTTCAATGATCTCATCATTAACTTATTCTCAAAATCTCTATCAGAGTTTAAATATTCTCTCAGTACATTCGAACACATTACATATTCTGTTTCATAACTTTCTTAGTGCTTTAGCACTGTGTGTTGACATTGATTTCTGGTCAACTGAGATGTTTCGTTTGTATGGGGGAATGTCTTTACCTTTATGTCTTTCAGTAACTGGTATTGCTATTTTTTGTAACAAAGGAATGCTGAATTAGCTATTTTGCTCTATTCTCCAGCCCTCTCTCACTTTCCAACCCCCAAGCCCTTGCTTTTTTGGATGTACTGATTCAAATTAAAAATGTTTTTATCATTAACGTGTTAAAATTTACAAATGTTTTTCTGTCTCTATCGAAATGATCATATGAATTTTTTTCTATAGTTTTCTATGTCATAGACACTGATGGATTTTCCAAGGTTGAACCAATTTTGCCTTCCTAGAATAAACCCAGATTGGTCACCATGTAACATTATTTTTCACTTTATCACTTGATTGCTAATATTTTGTTTAAGATTTTTAAATCTGCTTGTTATTGACATTAGCTTAGATGAGTTGGGAAGTTTTCCGTCTTCTTATTTTTTTAGAGAGTTTCTGTAAGGTTGAAATTATTTATGCCTTAAATGTTTAGTAGAATTCCACCAAGGAAGCCATCTGACACTGGAGTTGATTTTTAAAATACTTTATTATAAATTTAATTTCTTATTTTTCATGACAAAATGTCCCCCCTTAAATTCCTGATTTTATAATGTGTGCTTTCTCTCTTTTTTCTTCATATATTTTATCAATAGTTTATTTATTTTGTTAGCCTTTTGAAGGACCAATTTTTTTTTTTTTTTTTTTTTTTTTTTTTTTACACAGAGTCTTACTCTGTCACCCAGGCCAGATCTCAGCTCACTGCAACCTCCACCTCCCGGGTTTAAGCGATTCTCGTCTCAGCCTGGGATTGCAAGCATGTACCACCACACCTGGCTAATTCTTGTATTTGCAGTGGAGTTGGGGTTTTACCATGTTGACCAGGCTGGTCTCAAACTCCTAATGTCAGGTGACCCGCCCACCTCTGCCTCCCAAAGTGCTGGGATTACAGGCGTGAGCCACCATGTCCTGCCAGGACCAACTTTTTGTTTTGTTTTCTTATTCATTCCTTTGATTCTCGTGTGTATTATTTTCTTTCTTCTACTTTTTGAATGTGTAATTGCTATTCTTTTCTTAACCTCTTGAAATGATTACTTAGATTATTATTGTCAAACTTTTTTAGTATGTCATTTGAGGCTATTGATTTTCTTCTAATCATGGCTTTAGCTGAATTCCACAAATGTTGACATTTGATGTTTCTATTAATGTGCACTTAAAAATACTATCTAATTTCCCCTTTGATTTCTTCTTTGACTCACGGGTAATTTAGAAGATTACAGCATAATTTCTAAGTATTTGGGGATTATCTAATTTAGTTCCCCTATGGTCAGAAAATATACTGAGTTAGTTACTTCACACTGCCATAACAAAATACTATAGACAGGGTGGCTTTAAAGACAAAACTTTATTTTCTCATAGTCTGGAGGCTGGAAAGTCCAAGATTAAAGTCTAGCAGGGTTCAGTTTCTGGTGAGGACTCTCTTCCTGACTTTCAGACAGCTGATATCTTGCTGTGTCCTCACATGGTGGAGAGAGAGCAAGCTCCCTGGTGACTCTTTTTATAAAGGCACTAATCCCATCATGAGGACCCCACCCTCATGTCCCTATCTAACCCTAATTACTTCTCAAAGATCCCACCTCCAAATACCATCACGTTGGGGTTTAGGGATTCAACATTTGAATTTGTTGGTGGCACAGACCTTCAGACCAGAGCACAGACCCTGTATTGTTTTAATCTGTTGATAATTTGCTTCTGTTTTATTTAGGATTTATACTTTCATTTAGGATTTAGGATATATAACCACATACAAAAGTTTGCTTTACATATATATTTGTCAGGTTTTGTGCTGATATTTTCTCTAGCTTTATAATATATATAAAATATTTTCATCTTCCTATTTTGGAGCATTTAAGATAATATGGGAATTCACCTGTTTCTTGAAAATTTGTAGGATTTGACCACAAAACCAGTGCGGTCCAGTCCCTTTCCTGAATTGAAATTTTGTAGTTCCTTAGAAAGTTATCTGTTTTATCCATGTTTTCAGATATATTATTAAACCTATATTCTTGTTAATGTCTGCCTTGTTAATATGCCAAGGGTTTAGAGAAGTATTTTAAAGGTTTTAAATTTTAAAATTATTTTCTGTCCGTTTTTCCTATATTTAACAGCTCTTGCTTTTTACAAGTTTATGTTTTATATATAATCTCCATACTTGTATGATCACATCTTCATTGTGAAATTTTTCCTTCATAAATAAAACTTGTATTCCCTTGTCCCTATTATATTTGTGCTAATACTATTTTTCATTTTCTTTTATTTACACAAGTAGGAGACATTTATAATAGAAAATTAGAAATGAGAAAAACTGAAGATTATTTTTAGATTAAATACTAATTAATTTTTTCAGAGAAATATTTTTCTGATATGAGTGCTTATTATAATAAAAACAGAGAAATCAATCAGTAAGAATAAAGAAAATAAAAATCCTATAGTTAGATACCATCACTAGTAGCATTTTAATGCATAATTATTCAGACATTTTTCTGCATGCATTTATAAATGCAAAAAAAATAGAATTATACTCTGCAAGCTATTTTATGACCTGCTTTTCTTTTTTATTGGAAATACATCATGATTATATTTCTGTGTTAATAATTATACATCTACTTTATTATTTTAATGGCTGCAAGCATTGTGCTGTGTGAGTGGACAATTATTTCCCGATTTATCGTTAAACATTTACATGATCTGCTTCCTTTTTGTAAAATGTAATTTAATTTAATTTTTGTATGTGTGCTATTACAAACTACCCCAGAGCCAGCATCCTTTTATGAACATTTTAAACATTTAAAAGTGGTTTTCTAATGATGTATCTCTACAGTAACTAGTGAAGAATTCATGTTTGCTAATTAAATATCCACAAATTAAAATTCCCATAATGTGTAAGTTTTCCACCATCAGATGGGCGGAGACTTTTCTCAGTGATATTCCCTAATGTGGTTATGGGCGTAGGCAACTAGACTCTCTCAAATGCTTCTGGTTGGAAGTGTAAATTGGGAGAATCTTCCTTGAAGACAACTTGGAAATATGTATCGAAAGCAGCTGCCCTGCTTTTTCATTTTTACAGATGTTTTATGAGAAAACCTGATTTTTCCAAGATCTTATTGGAAAGGAATCACATTATATATATGTTGTAAATCCAATCCTAACATAAAAGAATTTTCTTAGGGATATTCCAAATAATGAAGCCAGGTGCCCTGAAGATTTCCTCAAGTATGCTTTTAAACATTTAAAATTTCTTTTGATACCTATATAAATCATCATTGCCTTGGGACTCCATTCAAAACAAAACATAGGATTTTATTTTTGATATATGGTGGTAGGACAGGATGGGAACAAATCTGCTGCTTTTTACTCTAGACTTTCCCAAATGGTTAAGATATGTGAACACTTTCCTGACATTTCTTGCCTTTAAATACCACATTTCTGTATTTTAATTGCTTATATTGGAGATGCTGTGACTGTAAAATCTGTATGCAAGGTGTGAAGTCTGGAAGTGCAGAGGAGAACTTCACGTTGTTCATGCTCTGATGGTTGCACATTGGTTTATTGGATCGTTCAACTTTCCCTACTTGTTTTCTGTTTTAGGTGGCACATGGGCTCTTGGGGGCCCTGCTCAGCTACCTGTGGAGTTGGAATTCAGACCCGAGATGTATACTGCCTGCACCCTGGAGAGACCCCTGCCCCTCCTGAGGAGTGCCGAGATGAAAAGCCCCATGCTTTACAAGCATGCAATCAGTTTGATTGCCCTCCTGGCTGGCACATTGAAGAATGGCAGCAGGTAGGGCAGACTGGGCACTCCAGGGCCCTCTGTGATTATGATTGTGGGGGGCCCTGCACTGCACTAACATAGAGTAGGCCAAGCCTGCCGCCTCACCCCCTCTTGTCTTCTTAGTGTTCCAGGACTTGTGGCGGGGGAACTCAGAATAGGAGAGTCACCTGTCGGCAGCTGCTAACGGATGGCAGCTTTTTGAATCTCTCAGATGAATTGTGCCAAGGACCCAAGGCATCGTCTCACAAGTCCTGTGCCAGGACAGACTGTCCTCCACATTTAGCTGTGGGAGACTGGTCGAAGGTAAGGGCCACGCTCGACTTTAAAGTCCTTTCTTTTCTGCCCTCAAATATTTCCTCCACAAGATCAGGCTGGAACTAGTGTGAAATGAGTAAGAATCCTAGGGGACCACATGCCACCTTTAAGGAGGTGCTCACTCCCTCTCGGGGTGGTGCAGGTTCCATAGTCCAGGCCCACACACAACGATTCATTTCCAGTTTTTACTCAATATCATTCAAAGTGTTCTTATCATCTTTCTCTTGAACGGGCCCCTTCTTTTGGAACTACCAGGATCATAGTATCCCAGGATAAACTCAAATCAGTCTGGTTCCTGTCTTCCTTGTGTCCTCCCGTAGGGACTCATTCATTAAGCCCTGTCATTCCAACGTCCTGAACATCTTCCATGCGTTCGCTTCCTCTGTGCTCTGTCACTTACGCTGCTAACTTTCCCCATCATCATGGCCAGCGTGAATTAGTGCAGGGAGTAGAATTCCAGCACATCGTGTCAGTACTGGCAGGACTTGACCCAGTCTACTAATGAAGCCTTATTTTTCAGGTGGGGGAAATTAAATCCCAATAGCTGAAGTAAGCTGCCTAAGCTCCCACAGCTGGAAAAGTAGCAGAATTCACTTATTTTGACTTTATTCCAAGAGTTCTTTCTGTTTATATTACACTGCCCACTTGATCTTTCTGTATTACTCTCCCATCTCCATACTAGCTAGCATCCCATAGTATTCCCATCATGGTGTCCATCAAGTCTCCTGCTTGTTCAGGATCTTCTATAAGTCTGCAGCAGTTCCCGTTTATTCACAGGGGATACAGTCCAAGACCCCAGTGGATGCCTGAAACTGTGGATGATACTGAATCCTATATATCCTATGGTTTTTTGATCTGATAACTGAGAAGACTACTTAAGTGACTAATAGGCAGGTAGCGTGGATGGAATGATTCATGTCCTGGGCAGATGGAGCGAGATGGTGAGAGATTTCATCACACTACTCAGAACGTCATGCAACCTACAACTTACAAATTGTTTATTTCTGGAATGTTCTATTTAATATTTTTGGACCACAGTTAACTGTGGAAAGCAAAACCGTGGATAAGAAGGGACTATTGTATATGTTTCCCAGAGTAGCTGGTAGGGCCTTTCTTGCTCTCGTGGCTCTCTTATTCCAGTCCTTATTCTTCCAGCCCTTGACTCCGGCCTTCCTGTATCCTTAACATCTCCAGGCTGAGATTCTAGCACAGATTCTGAAACAGATAACTAGTTATGTTGTCAGTGTCTTGTAACATCTAGTCACTGTCACCTGGTGTGTATCTTCTTGGAGTAGAGAGCCAACCCCGACATCAGAAATAACCTCAAGAAATAAGGAAGGACAGTGAGTGACATTCACAAGCTGCTCTGAATTCTAGGTTCAGTGCCAGGCACAGTCATGACCTGATCCTCTCATCTCAGCCTGCAGTAGCCCCAGAAGCAGATATTGTCTCCCTTTTTATACATGAGGAAACAGAGGGTCATTCAGGTTCAGTAACTTGCCCAAGGACAGAGATAGATTCAAACCCAGGTCCATATGACCCAAAACTAGTATACATGGCATACACTCCCGTCTTTTATGCAAGAGCCTTACAGACCCATGCTGGAACGCCAGCTCTAAAGCCTAAATCTGGGCGTCCTTGTCAAATATTCCTAATCTCTCTGAACCCCCATTTACTTTTGCTAAATGCAATGGTTCTAGTGAGGGTAACATAAGATAGTGGACATGGCAGTGTCTAATAGAGTAGGCTCTTCCCATCCCCTCTGAGAGAAGGTCCACATTTCTGGCTGTAGGTTGGATTAACAGTATTTCTGTACCTATATCCAGATTGGAATTCTTCTCCAGATTGGGATTTTTCCTGTTTTAACTGTCTAGTTCTGTTAAGGGCTAGTATTTTCAAACTATCTTAATTGACATCCTACGAGTCATTATCCTCAATCCAGGCCACTGAAGGTCTATATAAACTTGGCCCAAAACCTCAGAAGAAGCCCAAGGAAAGAGATGAACCCATCTCTCCAGGGTCTGCAGAGCAGGAATTGCCCTAGGATCCAGCCACCAATCCCACTTCCTCTGTCTAACTCACAAACAGTTGGAGACAGTGTCCGTGGCCACAGCTCTCCTGGGAAAGTTGCCATACTGGGTCAATGACTCGAGGGGCAGAAGAACTGTCTCTTCCTGCAGTCAGGTCCTAAACAAAGAGAAAAGGCTGATCCAGGTGAGACCACCTCCCTAAAGGAGGGTGGGAAGGACAGGTAACCTCTGTCTGGAGAGCTTTGTGGGCAGAAGTGGTTTGCTTAATTTTCCTCCCGCTTGCACGTGGAACAATAGACGGCCCAATTCAGAATCATTATTTTGGGAATTCCTTTGAGACTAGGTCAGGCAGGGTGGACCAGGCAAAGGTGTTAGAGAGGTGGGTAGCCTGGGTAGGCAGGTGGGTAGACAGTATTTATGCCGTCACCCAGCTAAGCCCCAACAGTGAAGTCTTACCTTTTCCCATCGTCAGGGGAGGTGAAGGATCCAGTTACTGCTTCCATAGTTAGGGACAGAAGGAAGGGCCACGTTTTTGTGGAGAGAATCTTGTCATTGTGAATGCTTAATTCTGTTTGCTACATTTCCTGTGGCCAAAGGACTAGTCAAACTGTCATCAGCAGGGAACTTAGAAGAAATGAGGAATCTCAAGACCCACCCAGACCTAAGGAATCAGAGTATGCATTTCAACAAGATTCCTGGGTGCCATAATGATACACCTGCAGTGTGAGAAGTATTTCCTTACTTGCCTCTCATTCGGATTTGGGTGGGTTAGCCCTTACACGTGTCCACGGTGGGAGTGGTTCCGGGTACTGACTTCTCTGAGCAAGCGCTGCCCTGACCTAAGGGGAAGAGGCAAGAAAATGGGAAGACAGCAAAGGAGCAGATGTCAAGGAGAAACCAGGCGGCTTGTTTCTGGATGCAGTGAGGGAGCACCTAGAACGCTCTAAAATACCCCCGCTCTGCTTCTGTCCTTGCTTCTCTCCTCTAAGAACAAACAGGCCTTCACAGTTCTGTCCTGTCTTGTGGAACAAACGGTTGTCATTGGTGTCATAGAGTGGAGGCTAGTGGTGACATGACCACTTTCCTCCCTGTCCACTCTCTCAGTGAATAACTGAATTTACAGCTGCCAGTTGCGTATCACTAAAGTAACACCACTGCACATCTGCGTGGGCTCGCTTGTGTGTCTTTGCTGTTGTGGCTTTCAAAGCCTGGGTTCAACTGTAAGCGTCCCTCTTCTGTGAAGTTTTCCGCTTCCTAAAATCAGCCAGCATTTCCCACTTTTAAGTCACAGTGACCCTAATTTTCATTGTTTTTCAATGGTAGCTATTTCCTGAGCGGTCACATGGTTGTCCCACCTGGTTTATGTTGGCCTTGAGGCCAGTGGCCGTGAGATTGCCAGCAGATCCTTGGGTTGTCCAGAGCTCTGTGCGAGTGAATTCTATTCCTCAGCAGTCTCTGCAGAGTCAGGAAACACGCAAAGTGGGGTTGACAGCGATCTTTCGAAAAACTCAGGTCCGCTAACACAGGAGAGGCAGATCATTCACTGGAAGGGTTTTTGTTGAGACAAAGAAGAGAAGGAAACTAAAGAGGAGGCTACCCATGTGAGCTGGCTTGGACTGGAGGCTGTTTCGTTTCATAGGCAACCATTCAGGGCAAAGAGCAAGCTCTTCTGTGCTCCAAGAGGTCACCCCAAACTCAATCACGACACTGTCTGGCTTCCAGTCAAGACCTCACATCCAGGAAGCCACTCTCTGGGAGGAAGAGTAGCCATACACACCACACACACGCACACAAGAAGACAGAGGCAGCCGCAGCCTGTGACACCAAAAGTCGATGCTGAGGCCTGAGTGCAGTCAGGCTCACAAACTGTTGTACAAAAGTTTGAGTTTCTTACTGGGTGGAGCTTTCTCCTGTTAGTTAAAATTTCCCCTCATCAGAGTTGTGTTTTTTTGTTTGTTTGTTTTGTTTCGTTTGTTTGGTTGTTTTTTTTTGGGCAGAGACTGACCTCAAATTGCCACCCTTCTTAAAGCTTCCTGCCAAAGTAGTCCCTCTGCCGTGGGATGGCTCACTTGGGGGCAGCCATCCATCTTGTGGTTCTGGATAAGGTCCTTCTACATTGAACCTGGCCACTAAGCCTGGACACAGAAGGGCTGAGCAGCCATGCCAGAATTTCCATTCTTCGTGGAGCCAGGCCTCTGGCGTGCAGCCAGCATCGTCCTCTTCCCCGACACTAGCTCTATTCATGGCATGTTTGAGCTTTGTCCATTCATTGACTTATGAGTTTGCCGTGGTTCCTTAGATCTGGACCAAGCCTTGGGCAGAAAGGAGTCTTCGGTTCTTACACTGCTTTTCAAGTTATAAGAAAGGAGCATTGATTCGTATCAGGCAGTCTTCCCAAATGGTGAATTTCTGTGATCCACATACCCCTTGTAGCCTGTTTTGTGCCCAACCCTTTGGCTGAAATAGCCTTTATTTTCTGTACTTTGATAGAACATTTGATTATTTTGTTTATCTTCCTCTTCTTCCTTCATTGTGTTTCTTGGTGGTTTTTGTCTGCTTATCTGAATACGTCTTTTCTGTTGGCTTCTCTTCTTCCAAATCTCAAAAAGCCCAAATATTTGATACTTGGATTTCCATTGCTACACTTTGCCACTGTGTTTGATTCTCTGTCCTGAATTCTTTAACTTCCATTGGTGACTCTCAACCTCCAGAAAGTCTCTAGCCTTCTAACCATGTCTCTCCACCAGTTTATATCCAGCTCTCCACCTAGTTTATATCCTCATCATGGGAAAGTAAAGGGACAACCGCTTCACTCTCCCAACCAATTCTCCCCACTTCCTGTCTCTGTCCATGTACCACTTTCTTCCAATACTTACAATCATCTCTGAGTTCTTCACGTCCTGTATCGTTATTCGTATCTGCCAACTCTTCAACTCCTGAACTATTAATATATCTAAAATACTAAGTATAAAGAAAATAACTCTATAATGGAAAATTTATAAAGATCAACTCAAGATATGTCCAAGATACATGGATTTTAAAATATGGCATTCCCCAGTTTTCCATAGAATTATTAATTACAACTCATAAGGGAAGTAGTGTGTTGAAGTCAGTTCTTCCTGGCCAGTGAGAGCCACTTATGATCTCATCCCAGCTTGTGCTCGATCACATTGGGTTGATACCTGGAAGTCACCAGCACCACAGAAACTGGCAAAACAATCATGGCTCTTTCCTCCAAGAACATGTTTTGAAACATTTACCAGCACACAAGTACACAAAAGCTTATTTACACACACGCACGCGCTCGCTCTCTCTCTCTCTCTCTCTCTCTCTCTCTCTCTCTCTGTCTCTCTGTCTCTCTGTCTCTCTCTCTTTCATGAAACACTTTCAGCTTATCCCTGGTGCTTAGGATGAACATGCCCTCAAGAAGTCCCCATCTCTGAGCTCTTCCATACAAAGTCTAAGAAACTTGGCTGGGCTTCCTTCAGACATTTTTTATCTTTATCTTCATAATTGGTGTTTCGCGGGCCCAGTAATACCGTACTTCTTGAAGAGTCAGAGATGTCACTTGGTCTTGGATAAGATCTGGAAGCATTCTCTGGATTACCAGGAAGTACCAGGAAGAGACTCTTGTTCTCTTCCCTTACTTTCTCCCAAACAGCATCTTTCTGTCTCCGTCTCTCTCTGTCTCTTTTTCTCTCTGTGCTGAGCCACCTGGTGCTGGGAGTGGGGTGATGCAAGCACCCCTGTGGCCACCGTCACTGGAACTGCCCTGGGTCAGACCTGAAGCCAGAATAGCACTGGGTTTCACCCAAGACCCACTGCAACCACTGTCTGGTTACTGCCTTAAGCCCTACTCAAGGCCTTAGGGCTACAGTCAGCAGGTGGTGAAGCCATCTAGGCTTATGTCCTTCCCTTCAGGCTTATTCCCTTCCCTTCAGGGAGGCAAGTTCTTTCAGGCCCTGGGCATGTCCAGAGATATTTCTGGGATCCAGGGATTTAAGTCAAAAACCTTAGAAATCTACCTGGCATTCTATTCCACTGTGGCTAAGCTGCCACTCAAACCGTGCAACAAAACCCTTCCCCCCTTCCCTCCCCTTTCCACAGGCAGAGGAGCTCTCCCCATGGCCGCCATCACCAGTACCCACAGAGCGTTCTGCCAGGCTACCATTGCTGATCACCTAATGCCCAGGGGCTCTTCAGTCAGCTTGTGAATGCTGCCCAACCTGGGACTCACCCTTCAGGCTCCCACCTCTGGCCCAGGGGAGGTGTAGAAATGCTGTCCAAGAACCTAAGCCTGAACTTAGGGACCCCTGAAGCCCAGTAGGTCCTCTGTTTACTGTGGCTCGGCTGTTACCTGGAGCCAGACTATCTCAAAGTCTCACCCAAGGCCGATGGCATACTACCTGGATACCACTGCTGGTTATTCAGGGCTCAAAGGCTCTTCAGTTAGGAGTTAATTAATCCTGTCAGGACGTGGTCTTTTCCTTCAAGGCAGTGGGTCACCTTCTGGCCTAGGGTGTGTCTAGAAATGTCACCCAGGAGCTAGGACCTGGGATGGGGGCTTCACGACTCTGCCCAGTGCCCTATCTATGGCTGACCTTGTGTCCAGTATGTAAGACAAAGTACAAAGCCCTCTTGACTGGTCTCTCTCCTGGCAGGCACCTGTAATCCCAGCTACTTGGGAAGCTGAGGCAGGAGAATTGCTTGAACCTGGGAGGCGAAGGTTGCAGTGAGCTGAGATCATGCCACTGCACTCTAGCCTGGGCAACAGAGCAAGACTCCGTCTCAAAAATATATATGTATTCACATGTTCATAGACAGATGAATGAGTGAAGAAAATGTGGTACTGTATACACATTCAATGAATATTTTACAGCCTTAAAAGACTAGGAAATCCTGCCGGGCGCAGTGGCTCACGCCTGTAATCCCAGCACTTTGGGAGGCCGAGGTGGGTGGATCACGAGGTCAGGAGATCAAGACCATCCTGGTCAACATGGTGAAACCCCGTCTCTACTAAAAATACAAAAAATTAGCTGGGCCTGGTGGCGCATGCCTGTAATCCCAGCTACTCAGGAGGCTTAGGAAATCCTGCCATTTGTGGCAACATGGATGAACCTAGAAGACATCATTATGCTAAGTGAAATAAGTCAGTTACAGAAAAGCAAATGTTGCATGAGTCCACTTACATAAGGTATCTAAAATTGTAAAACTCATAGAAGCAGAGACTACAATAGTGGTTTCCCCAGAATGAGGAGTTGTTTAATGGTTATTAAGTTTCAATTATACTAGCTGAATAAGTTCTAGAGATCTGCAGTAAAACCCAGTGCCTGTAGTTAACAAAAGGTAGTGTGCAATTCAAAATGCATTAAGAAGGAAGATCTCATGTTAAGTGTTCTCATCATAAAACGGGCAACAAAAAGCAGAAAGAAAACTTTGGAAAGTGTTGGATATGTCTGTTACTCCGATTACGGTAACGGTACCGTGGTGTTTGCATTCAGCCCAAACCCATCACATTGCACAGATTAGACATGTGCAGTTCTTTTTATCTCAGTTATGCCTCCATGAAACTGTTAATAAGGTCAAATTTAATAGCTAAAAAATAAACTAGATATTAATTGCAATGCCAAAAAAAAAAAATCCTACCACAATATATTACTGGAAATTCTTTACTATCTCTGAAAGAAAGAGTGAGAGGGAGGGTCTGGGAGGGAGGGGAAGGGTGATAGAAAGAACATGACTGAAGGAAAAAAGAGAAACAGAGAAAGGCAAAGGAAAGAGGGGAGGGAAGCAGAGGAGAAGAGGAAGAAACTCTCCATGACGTAAAAGCTGTTCAAGCCTAGGAAATGGCTTTCTCATTGGCACATCCGTACTGAAAATTCCCTCTTGTTTCACCCTCGGGGACTTTGCTGTTGTTGGCTGGGTCTGCTTGCTCACGCTCCATTTGACTCTGTCGCACAACTCTCGTTTCAGTGTTCTGTCAGTTGTGGTGTTGGAATCCAGAGAAGAAAGCAGGTGTGTCAAAGGCTGACAGCCAAAGGCCGGCGCGTCCCCCTGAGTGAGATGATGTGCAGGGATCTACCAGGGCTCCCTCTTGTGAGATCTTGCCAGATGCCTGAGTGCAGTAGTAAGTATGCAGCGTCCGCGCTTCACCAGCATATGCTGATTCTGTTCATTTTGTCCCGATGTCTTTATTTTCCATATGTCAACAGATTTCTCATCTGTGAGTAAAGCAACTCAGGCGGAACGCAGTGTTGTTTACGGCAGTGATCAGTAGAATGTGGAAGATCAAGACATAGCTCTAAAAAAAGTCCGTTTTAAGAAATGTCCACCCACTTAACAAATGCATCCTTTAGGCTTTCTCACTTGGATTTATGTCTTCCACTTTACCATAATTCCTTCTGCTTAGAGTTCAGGAGTATTCCTTATAGAAGTTAAGCCAACTACCTCCGGGTTCACTTTCCTAGGAATGCATTTGGACTTCATTAGAAGTAGAGCTACATACTTTTAAGCATTCAAGTATTTTTTCTTGTGTATCATCTAAAATCGGTAAGGATAAAAACATAAAATAACTTTGATTTTTAAAATGGCAGTTTGTACACCTCAGTTAATTATGAATAATGAGCTTACCATAAAGAGTTAATATTAATGGCTTCATTATAGCCAAAGCTAATATGCATGCAGCATTCATCGGTATTTTCAGTGTACATGATAGAACATATGTTTACATATGAATATGTATGTTTCATATAAGAGTTGTATGTTAAAACGTACGTTGAGGGCTGTCATGACATCACTTGAAAAGCAGGCAACAGAGTGGGGGTGAGAAGTTTGGGAAGGGAGGTAGGGAGGCAGGGAACAGGCATAGTAGAAATAACAGCTTTGGAGTTCAGTTACCCCTTTTTCACTGTCTTTAATTACTCACATGTAAAATCACATTCATTATCTCAGGTACCCTTCTGAACTTTCGGTAAGGAGAAAAAATTACAAATTACAAATGAACTATTTTTATTTTTGTGCTGTATATATATATGTATATACATGTATTATATGTATATATGTATATATATAAATTTATATATCTATATATACATATATGTGTGTATATATGTGTATGTATATATATGTATATATATGTATATATATATATGTGTGTGTGTGTGTGTGTGTGTGTATGTATATATATATATATATATATATATAAAACTTCAGTTTACCAAAAACTTTCCTGGAGAAACTCACAAAGCAAAATAAGAAAAATACTGTTTTTTTTTTAAATAGTGACATTTATTGAGCAATTACTATGTGGAGCTATTTGCATGCATTATCTCATTTAGTCCCCTGAACAGCATTGTGAGGCAGATACTATCTTCAGTTAGAGATGAGAAATCCAAGACATAGAAAGGTGTGAGACTTGTCTAAGTCTCCCTGGCTGCCATTTGAACCCCTTGACCACAAGTCTGTCTGATTCTTTGGCCCACGTTTTTAGCTGCCTCTCTATGCTGATTCATGGACAACATTAACATTTTTTTTGAAGAACACATTTCCAAAATCTTAAGAGTCCAAAAACTTGAGATTCCAAGTTGTAAAGTCTCCTGGAATTCAGGAGTGTCTGTAGACTATGGTGCACTATCATGCTTCGTTCAAGCTGCTTCTGTATCTGATTTGTATTCATTGTGGATGGTTGCATAGCAGTGTGGCTAGATGGTAAAAACTGCCTTAGAGGAGAGTGAAATTAAAGTGATACTGGCAGCTTCCTCTAAAATAATAACAGAATAACATGTGAGAATACATTGTGGTTATTAGGGCATGCAATGTGGTACAAGATGAAATTATAAATTATTATGGCATGCACTGAAGAGCAGAGAAAATTCCAAGTTTTCGGGAGAAAGAAAAAACACAAGAACGAAAAAGATAGTAATATTTCTTTACCCCACCCGACTCCTGCCTGCCAAACATGTAGGTCATGAATGTAGACGAGAGACAGAAATCCATGCTCCCAGCACAGCCAACACACCCTGAGCTAGGCCCCCGCTTCAGCGACAGCCCCGCCTCGTTCCGTGATCTCTGATCAGTGGCCCTTGCACGTGGAAGTTTAGGCTCTGCTTCTACCATCTCATGTAGCATCCTTTTCTTTCCACCACCATATCACAGAGCAAGAGATGAGGTTGCCACGCTCTTATCCTCCCTACCCATCTGTCTCTGCACCATTTCCCTGCTGTCATGACATACTTAGCATGCAGATTGCCCCGCCTCATACCTTCAAAGGCACCTTACAAGACACTCGGCACCTTTCTCAGGACGCACCACCAGCAGGTGCATGAGTCCTCTCCAACATTTTCTAACATCCAAGACAACCAATATCTGTGTTGATGACCTTTCTAACACCTGATATCCCAGTTTCCCAACCTCGCCAGTTCTGCTGACTCCATCACGTGGCGTGGTAACCCCTTAGACTTCCTCACTACTTGGCGCTCAGAACTAGCTTGCTGCTTCTCTGCCTTATCCTCATCTCATTCCTGCGTATTTATTTATTTAGTGCCTCACCATGACCTCGGGTTCTTCCGTGTCTCCCTCTTATCCCCAGACCTTCTGCTCTTGCACTGGAAAACTTAGCCAGCATTCCTTAGGTTCCCACTTAACCGACTCTACCACCGAATCTTTATGCCTTTCATTAACCTCCTGCACTTAGCCCTTTAGCTTCAGCCCTGGTATTACTTTTCAAGTGATGTGTTTATTGGTTGGTCGGTTGGTTCCCTAGCCTGAGCCACTGGGATTTCCTAAAGAAAATAATATTACCATGCTAATTTGGCATGTTTCCTATTTATGCTATCTGAATTTGCTGTGAAATAGCAGCTTTGTGCTCTATTTTCTCAGAACGCCCTAGAAATTGGCCATAGCAACTATTTTCTAACTACTGCACTGATCCATTTCTCTATCAATGAACTTTTCTTTCATTCCTCTAGGAATATCAAGACTATGGTGGCATAATGCCCTTCTGATTTTACTCTCTGTTTCACCTCAAATCTACCCCCTCTCCTCCTCATGTTAGAAACGTATGAGCTACCCCATCCATTACGAAAGGGGTCCATAGACAAGAAAATCAGGCCCAGTAGTGCTGTGAACTTTATTTTCTTCCGAGGTTTCAATTCTAGAAAATGTGTGTTAATTGGTGCCTTGCGTTTAAGCAAAACCCCTCCTCTTCGGAGGGGTGATTTTTCTTGGCCTATTTTGGTGTGCGGCGGGTCCAAGTCAGGTGGGAAAGATGTCTTGTGCTCCCCGTAGAGGCCAGGGGCGCACCTGTCATCTAATGACAACCACTGCCTGCTTCTCCCCAATCCCTGGACAGTTCTCTTGTTCAAATTATTTCCTTCCCGATGTCTAGTGACTGAAGTTCTTCCTGCTTCTGAAGGCTCAACACAAGCTCTACCTTCCCCAATAAGCTTTCTCAGTTGTACTTCATGTCTGAAGGGTAATACGACATTGTAGTTAAGTTAATAACTCACCTGATTTCAAATCCTAGTTCTTCCAGTACTTCATCCTGTGACATTGAGCAAGTTATTTAATCTCTGTGGGTCTCAGGTTTCTCATCTGTAAAATGAGAACAGTCTTTATTTCACAGGACTGTTCTGAGAATCCCGAATTAATACCTATAAGTGCTTAGAATCAATGTCAGGCACAAACAAAAAGCTCAAAACTATTGATTACTTTTAAGGTGTTTTTCTCTAATTTCTGTTATAGGTTTAACACACGATAAAATGTATTAAGTAAGTTGTATTGTATCTTCTGGCCTGTTAGGGTATGAGCTTTTATGGGGTAGGTGCACAGCCCCTCCAGATGTTCCGTTTTGTCTTTTTCTATATAATCCCCCAACATGTTTATCAGAATGAATTGTACTCATAGGCCGAGCATGGTGGCTCATGCCTATAATCCCAGCATTTGGGGAGGCTGAGGCAGGTGGATCACAAGGTCAAGAATTGTACTGATAGTCATTCTCTTTAAATACGTCAGATGTGGTTCATTCTCGAAGTGCTGTTAGAAATCTACCTGTCTTGGTTTCCATTAAGGCATCTGAAGAAAAGAAGGATAACAGAAATATGTAGTGCTTGATTTTAGAGTTTTTAAATTATGACTTTTAGGGTTCCTCAGCTTTGGTTAAAAAAAAAAAAAGTTTTTATTTTTCCCCAGAGTACTGAGATCAGGATGGATTAGGCATTTATTGAAATGTCAAGAAAAATATGCCTCAGCCCTTTCCCAGGGCTATCTCAAATTACTCTCGTCCCTCCCGCCGGTGGTCTCCCTCCTTGTACCGGCATGCAGCTTGTCTCTTTAGTTCTCTCAGCCTCCTATACACCTCTTGGACTTTGCCATTAGAATATGGCCTCCCCTGCTCTAACTCTTCCTCTAGCTTTGCTACTTCTGGCTGCTTCCAGTAACATCCATTCCTGACGTAGCTACAGTCACGGAAACCAGCCAGGCACAGGCCCACCTCACCAGCATCCCTCTTGGGTCAGCACTTCCTGCAGGGTCCCAGGGCATACGTGTTACCTGTTCTTTTACTCATTCATTGGCTTACTCATTCAACAGAAGGCAGTGGCCAGTGACACTGGGTGGGCAGAGTTCAGGAAGACTTTCACAGAAGAGGAACCCTGGAGCAGACTTCTGAATGACATGTCTGTTCCATCGGGCCCACATGTGTGTGGGTACAGAAGAATGTGGGGAAAGGGGGCAGTGTGGATAAAAGTAGGAGTTGTCAAATGGAGTGGTAAGTTTGAGAGAATGTCAACAAATTCCATAGGACTGGAACGTGGGTTCAAGAGAGAGCTTGCAAAGTTAGCTATAGAGACTCTTGAACTCCATGCCAAGGAGTTTAAGTTGTATCCAAGAAGAAAGTGACTTGGCCAGGTTTGATTTTAGTTCATTTACTCTGAGACCTATATAGATATATTGGGTAAATAGGAGACTACAGACCAGGAGTCTAGTGAAGGGAACACCAATATCTCGGTGAGAGAGTGCGAGAGTAGAAGCAACGGGGATGAATTATAATGACATTTCGGAAGTGCCATCTGCATTCCTGATGCCTGATGAGAGTTGGGAACTGTATGACGGGGAGAGTGGGGCATTTGTGAATGTTTAACAGCCGGCTCCGGGGGTAGGGTGGTGAGTGGGGAGAGGCAGCTATCAGGGTACCAGTAAACACACTGTAGCCAGTGCCAAGGGCCTGAGAAGGCCATGTAAGAAGAGTCTCAATCTGTTTCTCCTCCCAGCCTGTGTTACAACAAGGAGGACCTGTAACTGGGGTCCCCACGGTGAATGAGGTCCCAACTGCATGATCTTCTGAATCAGCAATACTCCTGACATGAGTCCAGTATCTCTTCTGCCACTCCCTGATGCCTCCAAGCCCTCCAGCCTACACTCCACAATCTGCTCAGGAACCTAAATACATCATCAAAGAGGAACCCGCCTTCCACCCACATCACCATTCTCCTTCTCCCATGCCTACCCAGAACACATTGAGCCTTCCCTCAGATGAACCAAGGAAGAGAGATACTTCTCTTGGGGACAAGATCTGAGAATTAGTTTCTTTGGGCCTAGTCGGTTAAGAGGAGTCGATGCTCAGGAACAACTGAAAGCCAGCCCTGTCTCTGATTCCCTCTCAGTCTGCCCTGCTGTGTGTTAGTCGCACCTGCCCTTGTCACCAGGTCAGTGGTCACAGCAGTTATATATGAGAGCTCATTATGTGCCGGCTACTGTGCTGTGCACCGGATATAAACAATCCGACTGCATTTTCACTTCCTTCCCAGTGAAAGCTGTAATATCCACATTTCACAGGTGAGAAAACTGAGGCTCAGAGAGATTAAAGGATCTGTCCAAGTGGCGGAGCGAAGATTCAAACTCAGATTTGTCTGGCTCCAAACTGCCTGTTCCACCTGATCTTTTTTGATCACGGCTCCCCATTGCTTCCTCAGACCCCCATGCTAGTTTAATTGACATATTTGGGTGATACTCGGCAGCTAGCCAACCTCAGCCTCCTTTCAGACCCTTCAAATACATTCACTCACATTCTCATTCTTTCTTCCCCTCTCAGATTTGGGGTACCCATGGCTCCAAGCCAGAGGGCCTCTCTGCCAGATAGTAGAGACCCGACATATCAGACCCTTATTGATGGAAACATGTACCCAGAAGCTGGGTAATCATGGAGCCATTATATGAGTATGGCCTAGAATAAATACTCCTCAAGTCTAGAAGTAACTATTCCCTACATTTCACCAAATCATTTAACCTCATGCCTCCCCAAATCAGTGTTTTGTCAAATAACATATACATTTTATATGCAACTCATTCACACTTGCATTCTTTGCCACTAAAGTACTAGATGGTTGTGAAATTTACCCCAGTCTGTGGATGTGTAATGTTATTCATGGTTTTATTCTTGAATGCTTTAAAATAGTAAAAAAGACATATTTGTTAGCCTATATCAGCCTTGAAAGATGACTGTCAAAAAGTCTGTATTTTTATTTGTTTGTATTTTCTTTTCTTTCAGATATCAAATCAGAGATGAAGACCAAACTTGGTGAGCAGGGTCCTCGGATCCTCAGTGTCCAGAGAGTCTACATTCAGACAAGGGAAGAGAAGCGTATTAACCTGACCATTGGTAGCAGAGCCTATTTGCTGCCCAACACCTCCGTGATTATTAAGTGCCCAGTGCGAAGATTCCAGAAATCTCTGATCCAGTGGGAGAAGGATGGCCGTTGCCTGCAGAACTCCAAACGGCTTGGCATCACCAAGTCAGGCTCATTAAAAATCCACAGTCTTGCCGCCCCCGACATCGGCGTGTACCGGTGCATTGCAGGCTCTGCACAGGAAACAGTTGTGCTCAAACTCATTGGTACCGACAACCGGCTCATCGCACGCCCAGCCCTCAGGGAGCCCACGAGGGAATATCCTGGGATGGACCACGGTGAAGCCAAAAGTTTGGGAGTCACATGGCATCAAATGAGACAAATCTGGAATAACAAAAATGAGCTTTATCCGGATGATGACCACACTAATAACCAGCCTTTCTTGAGAGCTCTGTTAGGCCACTGCAGAAGTTTTGCAGGAAACAGCAACTCCTGGGAGTTGAAGAATAAGCAGTTTGAAGCTGCAGTGAAACAAGGAGCATACAGCATGGATACAGCCCAGTTTGATGAGCTGATAAGAAACATGAGTCAGCTCATGGAAACCGGAGAGGTCAGTGATGATCTTGCATCCCAGCTGATATATCAGCTGGTGGCCGAATTAGCCAAGTCACAGCCGACACACACGCAGTGGCAGAGCATCCAGGAAGAGACGCCTCCTGCTGCTCAGCTCAGAGGGGAAACAGGAAGTGTGTCCCAAAACTCGAATGCAAAAAACTCAGGCAAGCTGACATTCAAGCCAAAGGGACCTGTTCTCATGAGGCAAAGCCAACCTCCCTCAATTTCATTTAATAAAACAATAAATTCCAGGATTGGAAATACAGTATACATTACAAAAAGGACAGAGATCATCAATATACTGTGTGACCTTATTACCCCCGGTGAGGCCACATATACATGGACCAAGGACGGAACATTGTTACAGCCCTCAGAAAAGTAAGTAAAATAAGAATGCAGTATTCATTTTTGCACTGCCTTCTTAATGGCTTTCCAGTTTTCTTGAAAATATTTTCAAATTCCTCTCCTAAGCATGTGTTTCCAACATGATTCTTTAGGAAAGAAACTTTAAAATGTTAGGATGTGTTTTTTACATATGCATTGGAATTTTTAAATGAAACCACCATATCATCCCAATCACTGTCATAAAAGTATGATATAAGACTGGATACAGCAAGAATAAGTTTAAGCATATATACACTCTCCCTTTAACCAGCACTTAGCATTTAAAAAGAAAATCAATATAAGGCCATTTTAAAAGTAAGCTTACTAATGATAATCCCACATGTTGTTGGAACTGCAAATCAGAACTTACATAGCTCTTCCATATCTAGGAGATGTGGTATCTCATTTGAGCCCACGTCACCCCCATGAGGTTGGCAGGGCAGAAGTTAACCTTTCTGATGAGATCATTGAGAAGCAGAATCCCATGACTGATTCATGGCCAATCAGAACCAAGGGCCGTATCTCTTGAATACCACCAGTGGCATTTGAGTATCACCCAAATATGTAGCCTTAGCTGAAAACTTGGGTATGAGTAATTTTCTATTATCATGCAATTTTTAAATGTCAGACAATCCAAAATAAGATAAGAATCAAAGGGTTTTGAGATGTTCAAAACACAATATTAAGTCATGTATTATTCTGATCTCTATGCCAGTGTAAAAATGTCACATTTCCTTTATTTTACATAACAGATACTGATTTACTTTTGCATTCTTTATTGTCTTCAAATCTTGCTGTTTGTATACAAAGGACTGCAGACATTGTGCCTCCTTTTGATTCACATTTAAGAGCTTGAGCTGTACCTTATTTCACAAATAACACAGCAGATGTGAAACAGGCGTATCATAAGGTATTTTCAAAATGCAAGTTTTACCTTATGTCCTTTGTGCATTGAGCCTAGTATGTGAAACATCAGAAGAAATTTAGGTAAAATTCAGTTTTCTAAAATAATCATTAGGCTATTATTAAAATGATAGAAAAAATCTAATTTTTGAATTTTTAATGTTAGACCTCTGAATGCAAGAGTACAATGAAATTTTAGAAGTAGAATAAACCTTAAAACATAGCAGTTCTCAGAGCTTTTGGTTTTAGATGCTTTAAAATTTCAAAATGATTGAGGAGCTTAAAGAGCTTTTATAAATGTGAGTTATATCTATTACTATTTATCTCACTAGAAAATAAAGAAACATTGAAAATATGTCCATTAATCTATTTAGAAAAAATAATGGGCCCATAACATCTTCACACAAATAACATATTTTTTGAAAACCATCCCCCACTACCAAAATTACTGATAATAGTGGAATTGCTTTCCATCTTTGCAGATTTCTTTAATGTCTGACGTAATAAAAGAAGACAGCTGGATTCTTATTTCTGCATCTGTTGTGAAATGTTTTAGTTAAAGTACATGGAGGAAAAGAAATGTGTGTTATATAAATGTGTTATCTGGAAGAGAAGGAATATTTTAATATCCTTTCAGATAATTGTGGATACTCTATAATTGCACACTAAAACTAGACAAAGGTTAATTTCTCAAAGGGTCGTTGAAATGTGCAATCTGAAACTATATTAATGAAATGTGGATACTCTGTTTAATGAAATCGACTGTTTTTTCTTGCATTTTGAATGGATTTTTTTACCCATACAAGATTTTCTAACACCATACATGGGTCATTTGGAAAACATCGGCTCACTGAGTGTTAACTGACCTTCAAATGTTGATACATATCATTATACAATGTAAAAAACTACACACTTAAAAAAATCACCATGTATCTCATCAAAAAATTCTTTAAGTTTTGGAAAGTTATCAAGCTCACAATATTGTGAGCTGTTTGTTGGTCATTCTTTTGAGTAAAAATCATATTCTATGAAAGAGGCCACTAGTTCACTTGCAGTGCAAACAATCACACCCAGGTGCTTCAGCATTCAGCGGGAGTGCTTTGTGTTCCTTTCCATTGTGTCATACGGGATATTAAAAACATATGGCTATTAAAAACAATCTTACTAAATCTCCCAAGGGTCAGGATCTCCCAAGGGTCGAGATTTAGTAAGATTAATACCTTTTACTACTTCAGTAAGGACACTCTTTTTTTTTTCTCCTTTTTTGAGATGGAGTCTCACTCTGTCACCCAGGCTGGAGTGCTATGGTGTGATCTCGGCTCACTGCAACCTCCAGCTCCTGGTTTCAAGTGATTCTCCCAAGTAACTGGGATTACAGGCACATACCACCATGCTTCAGCCTCCCAAGTAACTGGGATTACAGGCACACACCATCACGCTTCAGCCTCCCAAGAAACGGATTACAGGCACGTACCACCACACCCAACTACCTTTTTGTATTTTTAGTAAAGACAGGTTTTCACCGTGTTGGCCAGGTTGGTCTTGAATTCCTGACCTTAAGCGATCCACCCACCTCGGCCTCCAGAGGTGCTGAGATTACAGGCATGAGCCGCCGCACCTGGCCATTAAGGACATTCTTAAGGGAAACTGGCATTTTTGTTTTTACTGAAAGTAAAACATAGTACTCAAGAACACAGTGATTACTGGTACACCTCAGTACCGCTGCCTCGGTTCACAGCAGTCTTATCAATGCTGTCTTTGCACTGTCAGTGCAAAGGTCAATACAGTTTTTAAAAAGGTAAATTTATGGTTTCATATTATTTCAAAACTAGCTTTGACCTCATGGACTTCTGGGGGGTCCATGGACCACCCTTTGAAGACTGCTAACTTGGTTCAATTCAATAATCCATTTTATAAATTGTAAGGAAATAAAGGCTGAGAAGGTTGAAGTGATCCGTTGACCTATGGCCATATAAGTACTACAGTGATATAGACGAGCCTCATCAGTTTAGAAAAATATTTGTTGAATTGAGTTCATTTTAAATAGATTGACTTGATGGAATGGAAGTAACGTGAGTTTATCCGGCCAACACTCCTGGAGCTTATATAAAGAAGATGTTTTGACATGATACATCCTCCTCAGATATGTTTCTGAATACTTTAAGGATCAACCATTCAAAACAGAAGCAATTTCAAATGTCTAATAAAAGGTTTTGTTTTTAATTTTTAAGACAATAAGATCCATTTTCATTTCTATTTTTCCTCCAAAACTTACCCAGTTAATTTGTTCGATTTATGTTTAATTTCCTTTATATGACAGAGGTTCTCATTTTTAAATATATTTTCTGATTCTCACAAATCTTTTCAACTGAAGTAATTCAGAAATGGATTTATGTTCCTGAAAGCCTCTATCCAATGAGAGAAACTGTGTGGGCACAGAGTACTGTTTGGATGACAGTTGAGTAAGAAATCTCAGCTAGGAAGAGAAGGTTGTGGGTAGATCAGTTAGAGATGGTGTTTAGAGAAAGACCAACTTTGTTATTATTTCAAGTTAAGGGTAAGACTATGCAGCAGAAGCCAAGATCAGTTCTGTTACAGAATTCAGTCTGGTGGTTCTCCAGCCCAGGGACTGATCCAGGCTAGGTACCCAGTGGCCCTACCTGACAGGTAATGTTCATGCATACTCATCTATTTCTGATCTCAATGATTTCTCACTGGACTATTACACTGAAACCTACAAAACAAAGGAAGCCTTTGAGAATTGCTAAATCGTACAAACGTATATGAAATAATTTAAGAAAACAATTTAGTGTGTTTATTTTTCATGTGTAGTCACTGGTTAGACTTTTGCCTTTAAGCAACTACTTCTCCTTTGTCGGGATTTGACAGTGAAAATCTTACCTTACTAATAGCCAGGTCTGCCAAACTTCTGTTGCTCTGAGACACTTCCGCTGTTTTGACTTCTGCCCACTTTTGTGTATTTCTCATGTGTGTTGCTGCGGGGTTTATATGCTCCTCATACCATCACTCTGTGTCATTATTTTGTACTATTCTAATCATCCAGACAGTAATCAAAGATTTTTGAGAACTTGCTATATAAAGTCACTGTGCTACGCAGAGAGAATGCACAGCTGTGAATAAGATTTGGTCCCTGTCCTTGAAAAGATCACAGTCTATTGGGAAGAAATAGATATTTCATCAAATAAATATATGACCCAGAGAAGAAGGAGCCCACGGGAGACAGAAGATAACTCTAGGAGTATTGGGGAAAACCTTACAGGGGAAATTACTTTTGATCCAGGACTCAGTGGGTAGGTCTGAATTTGCCAGAAAGGGAGAAGGGCATTTCAAATAAAGTGAACAACATATGCAAAAGCTCATGGTAATGAAAGATCATGGAATGTTCTGGAAACGGTTAAAGTTCATTATGACTGAAGCATAGAGCAAATGACGTGAAGTGACAGGAAATGAAGAAGTGGCCCAGCTCATCTCATGACGAAACATACAGTATTTAGAGGGCAGAATGGTCTGTTTGCTAAGACCTATAAAGTGAGATGGGTCAGGGGGAAAATGGTATATAAACCATTGATCTAGGGGATTTAGAAGCAGATTCAAATTATTAAGAACAAAATAAAATAAAAGGAGAACAAGCACTCTTCCCCTCGTAACAAAGGTTCTTACCTTTAGGTATATTTTCTGAGTCTCTGAGTAATTATCTAATTGGTTAGGCTACACACTTGATCAACTTTCATTCTCAACGTGGTATTTGCACACAGGATTTTAGGAGTATCAGTAATTGGGAAACCATAATGAACTCATGCAGGTGAGCTCTAATTCTTAACAGCATGGTCCAAATCCCGTGTATACCACAGACTTAGCGTTAGCATGATTACCTCCATCAACTTCTTCGTACAGAAATCATGAGACCATAATCCATTGCAAAGCAGCCTTAGCCAAAGCCCAGTCACTTCCAGTGTGAAAATCCAAACTGAAAATTCACACCTGCAGTTTGTTAGGAGGGATTTGGGCAGAAAAATGAGGGTTTAACATCCAGCAAATGAATAGGTTTGCTAGGTTGTCTTGCTTAAAATGTGGCAGATTAAGCGTTGAGTTCACCCAGAAGTCTTTTCTCATGTAAAGTGGGATGGGAAGACTGGATCTCTAAGCACTGTTCATCTCTAACGTTGCTGTTAACCTAAGGCAGGAGGAAACACTCTACCCTCCTGGTCTATGTAGATTTCTGCTTATAGGCAGGATTCTTGACAAAATCATCCTTGTGATCTTTGCCAGCCCAAAGCCTGTAATCTTTCTCTTCTTTCTCTGCAACTTACTGTAGCCCTAGGTCAGTTAAATTGTTATATCAATGTTTCCTCTTTCTAACTGTTCTACAGAATAATTTTGGATGGAACTGGAAAGATACAGATACAGAATCCTACAAGGAAAGAACAAGGCATATATGGATGTTCTGCAGCCAATCACCTTGGTTCAGATGTGGAAAGTTCTTCTGTGCTGTATGCAGGTAATGCCCCCCATTGAAACCCAGAGTGCCTGGTTCTTTATTTGTTTTTAACATTAAATTCTAGAGCAGCAGTTCTCATTAGCAGCTGTCAGAATCACCTGGAGTGCTTGTTAACACACAGATTGCTGGACTCCACCCCAACAGGTTCTGGCTCAGTAGGTTTGGGATGGAGTCAGAATCCGCATTTTCAACATTTGCCCAGATTATGCCAGTGCTGCCGGTCTGAGGACCGACCACACTGAAATCGGCTATTCGGGAACTCACTTTCTAAAAACTGGGAAATGACACGGGGTTTAATTGGCAGTATTGATATTAATGGACTTTGCATTTTTAAAGTTCTACCCGCCAACAAAAAAGAATAATTATCTTTTAGAGATTGCATATGCCTCCCAGTGGCTAACCTGCCAATCCTAAGAAACCACCTCCAGGAAGGTTGTAACTGTAAAGTAGTGTATGTCTTCCTGGGAGGTGGACAATGTCATTTGAATATTAAAATATACTTTTATTGTGAAGAAACATTTTTAGGTGCTAAAGTTGCAGGCAGAGCTACATTTGGCAAGCTCATGTTCTGGGATAAAAATAAAACATGAGGCCAAGCGGGTGGTTCTTGCCTATAATCCCAGCACTTTGGGAGTCTGAGGCAGGCAGATCACTTGAGGCCAGGAGTTTGAAACCAGGCTGGATAGTTTGAGACCATGTCTCTACATTTTTTTTTTTTTAATTAGCCTGGAGTGGTGGTGCACACCTATAGTCCCAGCTAACTCAGGAGGCTGAGGCAAGAAGGTCTCTTGAGCCCAGGAGGTCAAGGCTACAGTGAGCTGTGATCATTGCACTGCACTAAGTCCTGGGCAACAGAGTGAGACCCTGTCTCTAAAAAAAGTTAGAAAATAAAAAAATAAAACAATAGAGCCATCCTTTACCTCCCTTCTCTGTGGTTTCTCATATCTGTGGTTCAAATGGACCAACGTGAGCAGAGAGAGACAGTATCAGGAATTCAGGAATTAGAACCCAACATTTAATCCGTGTTGAGCTTTGTGGCGGGTACTTCACATCTACAAATTGAGGCGGTTGGACTAGTTGATTTTTTTTTTTAAGACAGAGTCTCACTGCGTTCTCCAGGCTGCCGTGCAGTGGCATGACCTCAGCTCACTGCAACCTCCACCTCCCGGGATCAAGCAATTCTTTTGCCTCAGCCTCCCAAGTAGCTGGGAGGACTACAGGCAAGAACAACCACGCCTGGTTAATTTTTGTATTTTTAGTAGAGACGGGGTTTTCCCATGTTAGCCAGGCTGGTCTCAAACTCCTAACCTCAGGTGATCTACCCACCTCAGCCTCCCAAAGTGCTCAAATTACAGACAAAAGTCACCACACCTGGCTGGACTAGTTGAATTTTTTTTTCAAATGGAGTCTCACTCTGTTGCCAAGACTGGAGAAGTGCGGTATTGCAATCTTGGCTCGCTGCAACTTCAACCTCCTGGGTTCAAGCAATTCTCCTACCTTAGCTTCCTGAGTAGCTGGGGTAACGGGTGTGTGCCACCATACCCAGCTATTTTTTTTTTTTTGGTAATTTTTTTTTAGTGGAGATAGGGTTTCACCATGTTGGCCAGACTGCTCTCAAACGCCTGACCTCCAATGATCTGCCTGCCTCAGCCTCCCAAAGTGCTGGGATTACAGGTGTGAGCCACGGTGCCCAGCCCAGACTAGCTGATTTTAAATGGTCCTTGGATCTGTATGGCTTGAAAATTCTTCTGAGCCCCTTCCCTGGATGCCTTCCCAAGGCAGGGCCTTGAGGCCTTGGTTTTCTCTGCCTTGATCCTCCTGGCTTTTTCTGTCCTGTGAGCATCAGCTCCTTTCCAGAAAGCATTAGTTCCAAGGTTCTGAAACTCCTGTTGGGGAATGGGAGTCCCCCTTGCAACTGTAAAGTCTCCCCTTAAGCCCATCCCAGAACAATCCACATTCCTAGTAGAGCTGCCTAGAGGTCTTCAGGGGCCAAAGGATGTGCTGTGACAACTGAAGCCATCTCCCATCCAAAGCGTTCCTATCCTTTTATTTCTTGATAGCTTTCCACTGCCCCAGCCACTCCAGGAGAGAAGAGAACATTTGGGCCCTCAAACGTGATCCTTCCTAGATTATCTTCCCCCGGAATATGTGGTTACCTGTACCAGTTCTTTCATGCACTAACTATGCATAGGTGATGAAACAGGTTCAGGGAGCATGGTCTCTCCCTTCAGGAGCTCTCCTAGTACTAAGCTTACCAAATGCCAGTACTAATGGTGGAGTAGGGAAACCAACCTTTGCAACAGTGCTAAGGGAAGAGAATGCTCTATCAAATGTCTTCTCTGGGATTTGCTTCCCTGACCCTCACATGCTATTGAGAGACCACTGGGTAGCTAGTCCCTTATCTTGATACCCACAGCCCTGCATAGTCGTGGTGTCTCCCACGGGTCTGTGAGCTCCTTGAGGAAAAGAGAGTGTGTTTTCTGACTCAGTACTGCCATTGTTGAGCTCAGGGACAAAGTATGCTTCCTGAGTGAGTGAATAAATTAATCTCATAACTAAATATCGAAATCCAAAGAAAAGAACCATTTTAAAATGGATGTTTCTTTGAGACCTTGTTTGTATTATTTTTGCATGCAAATTTTATGCATGTATTTGCTTCATATTAATTAAATGTTAACTTTGAATTTTTCTTGCAGACAGTTCTGATCCACTTGTAATAACCTCATATGGTCACATAAAGTGGGTCATCAGACATTTTCTCTCTTGAGACTTTCTGCAGTGTAGAGATGTAAATAATGTTTTAAGTAGGCTTCTTTGCAGTTAATAGTCTTTAAATAGTAATGGCTTTTCTATTTTAGATTGAAATGAGTTTATTTAAGTGGATCAGAAAAGGCCTCTTTGAACCACACATTGGGTAAGAGAACTGCAATTGGAAGAGATCTTCTAGCTCAATCATTTTTTTTAATGGGATTCAAACCGAAGCCCAGAGAGGGGAGATTTGGCCCAAGCATGCGTACAGCTTGTTAGAAGAGGCTCAGCAAGAATCATGGCCACCTACCTGTCTCATCTTTCTCCAGTATAGCTTTGAACAAGCTCTGAACCCTGGTTATATCCTGGCAACCACGTGTCAGCCTGGCTGTGGCACCATATTCAGAGATTCTTTCTAAGGATTAGGTACCACATTTATGTTGAAAATCTCCTTCTGCACCATTATACTTTGTGCTTATCAAAAGAGGAGATACTTCTCATCTTGTGTCCAGGTATTTCTCACCTGGTAACCAGATGCAGACCACAGAGTAGGCACTTGGTAAATGTTTATGTTGCAAAAAGTCTCTTACTACACTTAGCCCAGTGAGGAACAACAGAATGGCTGAGGACCTTCTAACCTGTCTTCATCAGCCCTCTCCCCCAGTATCTCACATCCCTCCTTCCAGAAGAAGAGTCAGGTGGTCAGTGCATTTTGTCCCTGCATTCATTCATTCAAGGCTGCACTGCAGAGACATCATTCCTGCTCTGCCTGTCTTTTCTGCTTTTTTTTTTTAAACTTCTGAATTCCTTCTTTTCCAAATTATCAAAGAGGAATTTATCCTCAATTTTAATTATAAAACCAAAATATCCTCGCAGTCTATATATTGTTGTTGCAATGCACCTTTGAATTCATCCAACCGTCTATCCATTCATCCATCTGTCCATATGTCCACTGAGCACCTCCAGGTCTGTATGTGCAAGTCCCGTGGTGCACCTTGAGGGATACAGAGAGAACCAGGACTCCACTTCCGCCCTCAAAGGGCCCAACAAATCTTACCAAATGCAACGTGTTTTACCAAAGAGCAAAAGCCTGAACCTAACATAGTTTCCTGCTCCCTTTGAATTAAGAGGCGCCTGTCATCTTGTCTACTGAAAGAAATATCACCAAACCGGAGCACAGCCATCTGTCTGTCACGGTTGGAGGCATCGTGGAGGCAGCCCCTGGAGCAAACATGACAATCCGATGTCCTGTAAAAGGTAAGTGTGGTGATTTCCAGTGGGAGCGTGTGTGGCCGTCTCAATGTTGCCAGGAGACACCAGCTGGCATTTTGGTATTCCAAACCTCAGCCTGATAGGCTTAAAAATCAGATTTTCCAGCACACTGTGACCTAACTCTCAAGGGTGAGCTCATACTGGCTCCTGAGACCGAAGTGTAAAACAGAATGCCAAGTTACTTGTTTCCAGCGTGGACTGTGACTGCCATGCACACTGGAATGTTCATATTGGCAAAGCCAGAATACGCCGCCCAGTGGGCAGATCTATAGAAGAGGCCAACTTTTAGTCAGAGGGTTACTTGGTGAATACAAAGTCAGAGGAGGGGATTTGTTGGAAATTGTAAGACATGTCCTCCAGATAGACAAAAACGACACTTGGCAAAGCCAGACTGGGGCGCTAGAATGTCCACGTCCCCTAGCCTAGGCTCTCTTGCTGTATTGTCGCTGGCTCGGCGTCGGCAGCCTGTGCCTCAGTGGCTCTTTCTGCTGTGTGTACAACTGCAGACAAACCTCCTTTCTAATGTTCACACTCTTTCTTTACTAGAATTAAAACTTTCAGTCTGACCTTGCCCTAACCTAGGGCCATTCTGTCTCATCAAGCCATGGATTCTTACATCTTAATCTGTGCCCATGCGTCTCTGAACTGTAGATAAATATTATATGCTGCACACATGTTCATTTTACAGGAGCCAGGAGAGGTGGGAGTGATGGGGTTGTGCGAATAGCTTTGTACTGCTTCCTTAGAGAAACTTACGAACTCCTCCAAATTAAGACTTGCTATTTTTTTGAGGAGGAGGAGGAGTTTTGCTCTTGTTGCCTAGGCTGGAGTGCAATGGCATGATCTCCGCTCCCGCAACCTCCGCCTGATGGGTTCAGGCAATTCTCCTGCCTCAGCCTCCTGAATAGCTGGGAGTACAGGAGCCCGCAATGATGCCCAGCTAATTTTTTTTTTTTTTTTTTTTTTTTTTTTTGTAGTAGAGATGGGGTTTCCTCCATGTTGCTTGGGCTGGTCTCGAACTCCCCACCTCAGGTGATCCACCTGCCTCGGCTTCCCAGAGTGCTAGGATTACAGGTGTGAGCCACTGTGCCTGGCTACGAGACATACTATTTTAAGGTGACATTGTATATGTCTGTGATTTACTCTGCATTGACTTAACTCTCTGGACAACTGTATTTCCCTAGCTTCCAAGTTCCAATTAGATACCGTAGTGGCAGTCACTTAAGATGAGTCTTGCCTAGGCTGTGACCCTGATTGCCTAGGGTGACAGAGGAGCTTTTGCTGCTACTCTGAGAAATACAGTGAAGGTACGTGTAATGAAGAGATTCTAGGACAACTCATCCAGCTTTCGGGCGCTCCCTCCACTGTCATGACCAGTTACGTGCCATGTTTCCAAAGCTGCACCTTTGGCTCTATAAACAGTGGAAATTTGCTAACCCCCAAGATATTATTTTTCATCCCTTGGAAATCCCTGCTGTGTTTGGCCTATGCAGACTTTTGAAAAATTGCTCCAGGCTCCCAACTGACCCCACCCACAAAAATGTGAGTTTTCTGGCAAAATACACCCACCATTACAGAGAGGGCCAACATTCTCTGGCCATAGCAAGGAGAAAAACAGAATGGAACTCTGCAGATGCCAAGCCACAAATGTCTAAAGTTTCTACGGCCCTACACCTGCAGAGGATTCTGAAAAATAGATCTGACTTCTATTAAGAGAAACCTCAAATTTCAACATGACTTCTAAATTTTTCACTTCCACAATAGTTCAAAATCAGACTTTCAGGGAGATGAGCCATTGAAAGGATTGGAGTGCGTTATTTGCTATCGGAAGTCAGAGACTGGATTCAGTGGAAACTGCCTTTGTGTGTAAAGCCTCCAGCAAAGACCATTAAACTCATCTTGTTTTATTATCAGCCAGGCCCAGTCAGACATGGGCTGTCTCTGACCCTCCCCGGCCCCACTGCTTTCTTGCCCTGTGATGTGAAGCCTTGGGTCTGCAGCACTGCTGCCTAGATGGAGCTAGCTCAGTGCTGGGAGTACTCATCTCCCTCCTCCCTCCCTCACCTTTCAGCTCTTACTAGGAATTGTCCCAGTTGGCCTTTCTTTACCTGGCAGTCTTCCCCTGTGGACTTAGACACCAGAACTCCTGATGAGTTCTTTCCTTTTAAAAATAAACCTTCCTCCAAATGTACCACAATCATTTTGAATTATTTGCCATTTTAAACAAACCTGTAGTGAACTTACAGTGTTTTCTTATGGGCAGAGAATTCATTTTTTTAAAGATAAATGGTGAAGTTGATGAAGGGTCAGAAAACTCAAGTTTTACAGTCTTGTCACTGGCTGGTATATAACCATAGGTGAGTCACGTATCTTTCTTCCCTCATCTCTAAAACAGGGAATATATTAATAGAAGAAGGGATTGTGGTTATCATCCAATTTAGTTTTTCATTTTATAGATGAGTACATTAAAACATAATTTACAAAATTGAACTCTGCCTTACAACTTATATTTTTATATTGCAAATTGGGATTTCTGTATATCGGTGGCATATATAATTTTTTTCATTTTTCAGTTGTCTTAGAATATTTCCCATTAATTGTAATGAAGTTATTTTTAAATTCATTTAAAAGACCCCATAACATGTATTCATAGCTTCTAGAGAAGTTCTTCTTTTTATAGCTAAACATGTTTTCCTCAACCCATGTGGTACAGATGTCAAAGGGATTATCTCTAGTCACTCTTAGATCTATTTCTAATAATGCCATTAAATAACAGAACCTAAAAGTCTGCATATTTGCCTATTTCTAAAGGTTAAAACTTCTAACTTGCAAGAGTTATTTGCCTTGCTCTTTAAAAAAAAAGGTGTTTTTCTGTCCGTTTCGGTGGGGATAATTTAAAGCGCATCTGTTTTGCCACCTTCTGGTAAGCAAGAAAAGTTCCTCTGAGGAAAATGACCAGTAAATATACATCGCTGCATGCTTTGTTTTTTCTCAGGTTAATGCGTAGTAAGAGCATTACTTATACTGTGATTTTCTGTTGTGTGTTATGTTGTTTATCTTATTCCTTAAGTTCATCAGAGATGCAGCTGATGTGAGTCCCTTCTCTAAAGTGTTTTGTTGTGTGCTAAGCTCCTCTTTAGTCTCTCAGGAACTCCCTTGGCCCACAAGGAATGGGTTTGAGCTAAATGGTGATTCCTGAAGAAAGGGCATTGGCAAAGCCATCAATGGCCCAGCCCCAAGTGTAGAAAATTTCTTAAACACGAGGTACACTGGACAACTGCTTCTTGGAGCAAACTCAATTGCCTGGAAAGATTAGAGATGCTTCTAAACTAAAGCAAAGCTAAAGAATAAAAACATCTTTTAATGGTATTAAGGGACCTTGGTGTACATCTCCTTTAGGAGGAAAAATTCTATAACTGTACCTGACATCCCACCAGGCAGCTGGGTATATGTAGGTTACACAAAAGACTCATTAACAATAAATGCAGAAGCAAATAAATGAAGTTGAAGACATTCCCAAACAAATCCAGTCATGTGGATAATTAAGGAGAGTTTTTCCCAGGAATGCAAATATTTTTTAAACTCTTAAAAATATCTACTTTAAACAGATCATCACAGGTTGACTCTTGTCTGGAAGGTATATTTCTTGTTTCTGTTTTTCTTTTTGTTTTTGAGACGGGCTCTTGCTGTGTTGCCCAGGTTGGAGGGTAGTGGTGTGATCCTGGCTCACTGCAATTTCTACCTCCCAGGTTCAAGCTATTCTCCCACCGCAGCCTCTGAATAGCTGGGATTGCATGTGCTAGCCACCATGCCTGGCTAATTTTTATTTATTTTATTTTTTTTTATTTTTAGTAGAGACAGGGTTTTACCGTGTTGCCTGAGCTGGTCCCGAATTCCGGACCTCAAGTAATCCACCCAACTCAGCCTCCCAAAGTGTTGGGATTACAGGCATGAGCCACAGCATCCAGCCCTGGAAGGCGTTTTTGTTAGAATATTTAGTAGTTGTCAACATATGCGGAAGGAAGAAAGCCAGCAGGATTAGACAGAGGGCAGAGGAGAAGGAGAACTGCCATGCAGGCCTACAGAGCCTCGCCAAGCCCAGGGAGCCTTGAAACATATGTGGCTCATCAGAGTTGCCCCAGGGTGACCCACAGTGGCCAGGCCTTCATGCCCTGCCTCCTACAGTCACTTGGTATGGGCCTCTCTGGAAGGGGAGAGGTCCTGGGTGAGCAGAGACTACCAGAAGCCGGGACACTGAGTTCCTCCTTGAAGGTTGATTTGGGTGGAGCATCCCCATCTCTACCACACAGATTTAAGGAGATAAAATTTAGGATCATCTTAATAGATGTAGACAAAGCATCTGATAAACTTTGACACAAAAATGATGTGAAAACCTCTTGGAAAACCAGTAATAGAAGGGATCATCCCTACCTTGATTTGCTTGTCAAAAACCTATTGTAAGCATCATACTCACTCTAATGGTGAGACAAACAGTCCCATTAAAATCAGGAAAAAACATATGATGCCCTTTTTCACTACATCTGTTCAACACTGCTTTAGCACTAGCCAGTGCAATAAGATAAAATAACTAGAAAAATTCGAACTATAAAAGTAGAATTTTTCTGGTTATAACTTATAACCAGAAAAATTATGGAAAACTAGAAATAAAACAAACTAGAAAAAAGTGGAAAAATTTCTTCTTATTCATAGACAATTTAATTATCCTCATTGAAAAGGGAAGAAAATGTACAAAGTTTTGGATCTCTACATTCAGGATAATTTCAATTTTTTTAAAAAAGCAATCCTGTAGGATTTCTAGAACTTAACAAATTGATCCTGTAATTAATATGAAAGAGCACATGACTAAGAATAGCCCAAACATTTTTTAAGACTAACAAAGTGGGTGAGATTTGCTCTATCAAATATAAAGACTTAGCATAAGGCTTGAGGGCTTACAGCAATGTAAGAGGGACAGACAAATAAATGGAATATGGAGCCCACGGCAGATTCAAGCATATAGTATATGGAAACTAGAATTTAATAGCAGTAGAATTAAAAACCAATAAAGGACAGACTATTAATAAATTGTTATAGGACAATTGGTTATAAATATGAAAAAAAATCAAAAATAAATTCTAACTGACTTAAATGCCAAAAATATGAAAATATTTAAAAATTAATAAAATATAAGAGATATCTTTGTGACTTTGAAATGGAAAAGATACAAAAAGTACAAGTCATAAAGCAAAATAACTATTATATAGTGAGGATGAGGTTGCACAACTCTGTGAATATATTAGAACTACAGAGTTATAAAGGGTGAATTTTTTGATACGTGAATTGTATTTCAATAAGCTGTTATAAAAAAAAATGACACAGATTTTACTGTTAAAATATAAAAGCTCTGATCCCTGAAAGGCACTGTCAACAAATTTAAAAGTCAAACCACATTTCTGGCATAAAACATTTGTTATACAGTACCAGAATATAGAAATAGCTTCCATGGATCAATACAAATAACAAACCACCCAATATAAAAATGAGCAAAATACATGAACAGGCAGTTGTCAGAAAGTAAAACCCTAATGTGAAGCCAATAAGCATTAGAAAATGTTCTCATTTCCTCACTGGTAAGGAAAATGTCCTCACTGGTAAGGACATTAAAATAGAAGTGAGATTCCATTTCATATCTATTAAATGGGCAAAAAAAGAATTTGACACTACTAAGGGTTGGCAAGAATGTGGAGAAATAGGACATCATGCACTGCCGATCACAGTGTTTATTTAACGAGCCAATTTAGAGAACAATTTTGTAAAATCTGACCAAAGATGCTCAAAACCAGAAATTTCACTTGTGGACATTGCCCTCTTTTTGCAGAGACAGTTTCAAGAGTGCATTGTAGCATTATTTGTAATAGCAGACAGAGAGAAGGATTCATACCAATGTCAGGTTTGTTGGTACTCCTGGGAGAGAAAAGAAGAAGAGTTTAGGAATAGAACCTTAGCTCTAGCTGTAATGCTTTATTGCTTAAATAAGGTCTGAAGCGGCTGCGTACAGTGGCTCATGCCTGTAATCCCAGAACTTTGGAAGGCCGAGGCGGGTGGATCACCTGAGGTCAGGAGTTCGAGACCAGCCTGGCCAACATGATGAAACTCAGTCTCTACTAAAAATACAAAAAATTAGCCGGGCGTGTTGGCACATGCCTGTAGTCCCAGCTACTCAGGAAGCTGAGACAGAATCACTTGAACCTGGGAGGCAGAAGTTGCAGTGAGCTGAAATCATGCCATTGCACTCCAGCCTAGGCAACAAGAGCAAGACTCTGTCTCAAAAAAAAAAAAAAAAGTCTGAAGCAAATATACCAACTACTAATGTCCATTAATTTTGGAGAATGGACTTTTTTTTACTTTTGGTGATCAGTTATGTTGGTGGGTTTTGTTTGTTTGCTGTTGTTGTTTTCCTCCTAGCCTTGTTTCCTGTAAGACCTTGGACCTATCACATCGTTTCCTTGCTCCTTGGTTTTCTGTGATAGAATGAGGAACGATGATGGGATGACCAGGAAGACTGTTTTCAGTCCTGAGCAGGAATCTGGTACAAAACCAAAGTAAATGTAGAAGTGCTGGAACTAAGACACCTGGCCAGCCAGGACTTGGGACCGACTGCCGAGTCCTCACCTAATACTGGGAGGGAATCTAGGGGGGAAAACCTCTTTCAAAACCGGTAGACACAATGTCCTTTACAAAGGAGTTCCTTGTAGCTGCAATAGCAGTCCATGAAAAACCCAGTTACCCATATGATGTCTCGAAAACTATAGTTGTAGTAAAAAGAAAGGAACCAAATAGGCCAGGCGCAGTGGCTGACACCTGTAATCCCGGCACTTTGGAAGACCAACGTAGGCAGATCACTTGAGGTCAGGGGTTCGAGACCAGCCTGGCCAACATGGCAAAACTGTGTCTCCACTAAAAATACAAAAAGTAGCCAGGCATGGTGGCACACATCTATAATCCCAGCTACTTGGGAGGCTGGGGTACAAGAATTGCTTTAACCTGGGAGGTGGAGGTTGCAGTGAGCCAAGATGGTGCCACTGCACTCCAGCCTGGGCAACAGAGCAAGACTCCATTTCAAAAAAAAGAAAAATAGAAAGGAACCAAATAATGTAAGCATCTGTAAAAAATGAAACCAGAATTTGATAAATTTGAAAAAGTCTCTTACGTAAAAAAAGCTAATGTTCGCTGGGGGAAAGAAAGTACAGAGGGTACTTTGGGGGGATTTGAACAGCCTTAGGTCTTGTTCATGTCCTCATGGCCTCAGACCGCACAGTTCTTTCTAGATGTCTGGATGCCAGTCAATGCCCTGTGTTTACCAGCCTTGATCAGGCCCCTTCTCGCCTCCAAAAAGGGATGAAGAATAAACAGGGAAAGAGATTTTCCCTGAGATAACTAGGTAAGTGCTTACTGAAATAAAAACTTGAGAATTAAATACGGAAGGACCTTAGGAATCCATGAGTCCAGCCCTGTTTTGCACCAAGGTCCCCAGAGAAGAGGCTTGACCAAAGTGACAGGCCTAGTCAAAGGCAGGGCCGAGCTCTGAACCCAGGTTCCTCCTTGAGTCTGGTGCCCTTTCTGTTCTGAATAGTGCTTTCTTGTGTGTTTTCTTGTCTCATAAAGATCAACACATCTCATTGTAAAATATTTGGAAAGCATAGCAAAGTATCATGAGGCAAAAAAAAAAATCCCATAATTCTGTCAAAGACACAACCATTATTTCTATTTTGTCATATTCCTGTAACCCTTTCTCTATATCTAAATCATGGAATTTTCTCATTTTATTAAAAAATCATAAACACCATTTGATGGCTGCACCCAGTGAATGTAGCATAATTAAACTGAGTGAATGTAGCATAATTAAACCATTTTCTTGTTTTTGGAAACTTACGCTATTTGTACTTCTTTACTGTTACATACAGCAGTGTAAGAAGCCTTATGCATATAACTTTTTGTGTAATTTGGATTTTTTTTTTTTTTTTTTTTTTTTATGAGACAGAGTTTTGCTCTTGTTACCCAGGCTGGAGCGCAATGACGCGATCTCGGCTCACCGCAACCTCCGCCTCCTGGGTTCAGGCAATTCTCCTGCCTCAGCCTCCTGAGTAGCTGGGATTACAGGCACGCGCCACCACGCCCAGCTAATTTTTTGTATTTTTAATAGAGACGGGGTTTCACCATGTTGACCGGGATGGTCTCGATCTCTTGACCTCATGATCCACCCACCTCCGCCTCCCAAAGTGCTGGGATTACAGGCTTGAGTCACCGTGCCTAGCCTGGATTTTTTTTTAAAAAAAGAGTAACAGGATTAGAATTTTTAGGTCACAGGACATTCAACATTTTTGTAACTACATAGGACATTACGACTAAAATATCTAGAACTCTAAATACGTTGTTGCCAAATTACCAGCTAGAAGTCTGAACCTACCAGTGGGGTAGTTTTAAACCCTACCCGCCTCCGTCATTGTTTTGCTACTCACTGATAGGAGAGAATGAGGAAAGGGAGGGAGAAGTTATAGTTTCCTAATGAACCCCACACAGGGCATGCACAAACAGATGATGGCAAGTGTGCATCTCAGTGGGTCAAAGCGGGGTGCTTGGTGCTCCAGGAGATACGTGGAGGCAAGGAGAGCCTTTCATATCTATGGGAGGATGATCAGTTTCAGAAGAAACATACCACATAAAAGTAAACATTTTCTTAATCAGGGGATTTTTTTTTTAAGGATAAAATGCTGTAGAATGTATCTAAGAATTTCATTGATGTCTAGGAAAATTATTAACTTTCTTTACTGGGTTTAATAATTACCCTTTCAGGGGAGGATCTTGAGAAAATATTTGTGGTGCAGCAGGATTATGTGGTTAAATTCCTAAACATGGTCTCATTGCTCTGACAATTATTTTCCCCTATCAACTGCTAGTTTCTATTATATAGGGTTGAATTTAGTGGTAGTGATTCTCAAATGTCTTTAAGTCGTAAATCCCTTTGGCCAAAAAAAGAGAGAGAACCATCTCTCCAGAAAACTATATTTACCCACAAATTCTTACTTATACTTTTCAGAAGACTTAAAAATAAATCTAAGATTATCTGCTTGCTCTTGTTTTATGAGCCGGACATTTTGGTGCTTTTGATGATATTCTAAATCAAAGTGAATTTATTTTCCCTGATCTGTGGTTTCTGAAATATATCCTCTCATCTATACTGTTTATGTCTTTTTAAAACTCTATGCAATCTTTGAAATAGCTAAAATTGTCATTTTACAAAGTATATTTAAAATGTCTTTCCCTACTCAAAAAGGCTCCTCCTACCCCTTTTTTTCCTACCTCTGTGATACAAAAATCTTCCTACTATCTTCCTCTCTTAACCCTATTTTCAGTCAATCATAGATGGTTGGAAATTCCATCCATCTTTTTGTCCATTCAACAAGCATTCACTAAGCATCTACTAAGTCCAATCTAATTCCTTAACATTCGGAGATGAGTATGATCTGGTTTCTGCAGCTATATAGACAAGGGAATTATGATATCATACATGCAAAAATAGAGGTGTTTGTAAAGTGTATAAAACACCTTAAAGCTGGGTACGGTGGCTCAAGCCTGTAATCCCAGCACTTTGAGAGGCGGAGGCGGGTGGATCACGAGGTCAAGAGATCGAGACCATCCTGGTCAACATGGTGAAACCCCGTCTCTACTAAAAATACAAAAATTAGCTGGGCATGGTGGCGCGTACCTGTAATCCCAGCTACTCAGGAGGTTGAGGCAGGAGAATTGCCTGAACCCAGGAGGCAGAGGTTGCGGTGAGCCGAGATCGCGCCATTGCACTCCAGCCTGGGTAACAAGAGCGAAACTCCACCTAAAAAAAAAAAAAAAAAAGAAAGCCATAAATTGAATTCAACGAAATTGTGTCAGTGGTCATTGATTGGATTGTTGGATGTAAAGTCTGCCAGTCACTCAAGATATTAAACTAACGTTCTTTGTATCTGATTTATCTAGGAGTAAGCAATCGTATCTGGCATTTAGCAATGGATGTGTCATTAATTGAGAGTGTGGGACACAGGTGTCCCAAGGCTAGGGCTAGAGTGTTGGCAGATGGAGTCACGCATGGAGGGCAGCCATACTGCAAAGAGCTGAGTATGTGCCAATAGCTGGCATGTCCGTAAAGAACACGTTGGAAAACCATCAAAGCTCACCATCAAAAATAACAATAACGAGCACCTGATGTGTGTTGGCTTCCACAGCCTACAAAGTGGGTATTGGAAGCAGACTCAGATACACACAGTTATTTCTCCTTGTTTATATACCCAATGAGTGTGTGTGCCAGGATTTAAACCCAATTCTGTGTGACTGCAAAGGAGCTAGACATAGAATGAAACTCTGTGTTTGAGACAGCAGAATAGGAACCACATAGGAGGTCTGACCAGAGAGAAGACTGTCAAAGCAAGGCAGACCCTAGGAAGTGCTGCAGCCTGGTGACAGGTGTCAGAGGCTTAGGAGTGGGCAACAGGCTCAACCTCCAGGGCCCAACCCCACCAACCCCATGATATGAGACCCACAGAGAGTATACTGGGAGTCTGGCCTCTTGCCAGGCCACAGTATGCCAGCCAGTATCAGGCCGAAGGTCGGTCCATTGTGCTCAGCCAGGCCCCAGGCTGATGGAAGCCTCACCACCTTGACGTCACTGCAGCAGTGGGAAAGAACGTAGCAAATTGTGCACTGTCTGGTCGTGACTATGGACTCCCTCACCTCACCCATAATATACTTGCCCCAATCTCTTTAGACTCGTACTTGGATTATTGATTTAGCAGATTAAAAAGACTCATTTGTAAAGCAATTCTCTGCTCTTTAAAGATCTACGTAAGCTCTATTTTAAGAGTCCTTCTTGAAAAAATAATATTCTTTTTCTCTTTTATCAATCTCAATTTCTCATGTGGCAGAAACATGGCTCCGTATACAATCAAGAAGTAGAAAAAATCTAGAATAAGGTAGCTGGACATGTAATATGAAAAAACAGGAGGGGTTATTCACACACCTATCAAGTTGTGCATGGGCTTATGGGTCTGCATGTATTGAGTGTCACCATGTCTTGAAGCATTCAGAGTACAGCTTTTGTGGTACAGTCCTATTGATAACAAAACTGCTTTCATCCCCAAAAATCTATACCCCACCGTATCTTCAGTGCCACCTGTACATTTTTCTGTCCTGAAAACTCCATGTTAATGTTCTCACCTCCGTGTTAATGTTCACCCTATCAATGGTAACAACAGACTGACTCACAGGCCCCATGGACTGTCGTCATGTAATTCCACGTTGTATGCCCACCCATTCCCTATCCTGCAAACAACCATGCACCTTTCTGCCAAGCACCATCATTAGACCAATGGCTAAACCAATGGTTTTCAAACTATGGATTCCATGGAGTCTTGTCAAAGACCCAGCCTTCCCCTTCTACCCCACCTATTCCCCGTCCCCCAACATAGAGTCTCAACCAAAACACCTCTATGCTTTGCAATTTTATGAATTAGGCTTCCTTATAAAAGAATTTTTTTAAAAACCTTGTTCTGCTCCTAACAATGTTTAAAAGTCACGGAGTCCTGTGACCACGGCAGATTCCTACTGCCGAAAGAACATGTGAACTCTCCATAAGGATCACATTTCAGATTTCAAATAGATTTCACCCCCATAACTTATCTTTTTTTTTTTTTTTTTTTTTTTTTTTTTTGATTAGAGACAGTGCTTCACTCTTGACCAAGCTTCAGTGCAGGGGCATGATCACAGCTCACGGCAGCCTCAAACTCCTGTGCTTGAGCGATCCTCCCAGCTTAGCCCCGTGAGGCTACAGCTATGCACCATCAACCACACCTGACTAATTTTTTTTTCTTGCAGAGACAGAGGTCTCACTGTGCTACCAAGGCTGGTTTAGAACTCCTGGCCTCAAGCAACTCTCCCATCTCGGCCTCCCAAAGTGCTGAGATTACAGATGGGGGCCACTGTGGCTGGTCTCCCATTGTTTCTTGGTTACCATATTTCTGATATTAAGACTCATTTAACTTCCCTAAGTTTTGACGTTAGTAAAATGGCCCTGGCTCAGTCCTGTGGAGCCTGTGAGATGGTGCACTACACACCTGCACAGTCACGAGGCGGGAGCTTGCACCCTCCTCTGCTCTTGAACTGAAGCTCTTTCCTCAGTGATCTTCTGAAGTCCAGGCTTCTGAAGAAATGAGTTGCTTCAGCCAGGCGTGGTGGCTCACACCTGTAATCCCAGCACTTTGGGAGGCCGAGGAGGGTGGATCACGAGGTCAAGAGATCAAGACCATCTTGGGCAACATGGTGAAACCCCGTCTCTACTAAAAATAGAAAAGAAATTAGCTGGGCGTGGTGGCGCGTGCCTGGAGTCCCAGCTACTTGAGAGGCTGAGGCAGGAGAATTTCTTGAAACTGGAAAATGGAAATTGCAGTGAGCCAGGATTGTGCTACTGCACTCCAGCCTGGCGATAGAGCAAGACTCAGTCTCAAGTGGGGGGAAAAAAAGAAAGAAATGAGTTGCTTCAATTGCATGAGTCTCCGAGTGGCGTCTCCTGGCTGGCCTGCATTCCCTTGGCTCCTTGTATCGGTGTCAGAGCAGGACCCAGAGGGGCTAGTCTGGAGTTTCCCAAACCTATGTGAGATGCGATAGTAATTGGGAGGCTTTTCCTATGAGACAGTAAAAGTGAAGGGTTTTGAATGCCTTGTACCACTCAAATCTACTTATACTGTAAGAAAGGCTTTTGCTTGCTCTCCGCTCTCCAGGACTCTCTGCTTTTGGCTGTGTGTGCTGAGACCCAGGCAGCAGCAGAGGGCACAGGACAGCGGTGCAGCGTGGAACAGCATCCATTATAAAGCCCAGGGAAGCGTCAGAAGGCCCGGACGGCCCCACAGTTCATTCCGGGTGCTCTGACCTAACTATGCCTTCACAGCAAGACAGAGAGGACCACAGCACCCACACAGGGTGGGGACAGGGTGGGGACTGAGGGAAAGGGAATCTGTTGGAATTCAAACCCCGGAAATAAGAAAGCATGCAAGCTTCTGAGTACAGTCTGAGAAAATCGTGCAGGGACTTGTTAATGGAAGAAAAACACTCCTTTATAGGAATAACCCCATAGGACCTGTATAGAATTTTGGCATCTCTAGCAACATCCCAACGTATATAACCCTGTTTTCTTTTCTTTTCATTCCTTTTCCCTAGTTATTAATTCAATACCCAGTTATTCATTCTGATGACTGATGCATACTACAATCAGGTCATTTTATTATTAGAGTTAATGTCAGTTCAGGCCTGGACACCACAACACCTCCCCAGCCCTGCCCTGAGAGATTCTGATTCAGTTCATCAGCAGTATGTCCTGAGAACCAAGGATTTTTAAAGCTTCCCCAGAAGATTCTCATGTGCAGCCAAGGTAAAGCAGCACTGCTTTAGCCAGTAAGTGGGGCCAGAGAGGTCCCTTGGAATTATCTCAAGTATCGTCTCAAAATGAGAGACTCTTCCTCAGGAATTGGTGGGTAACCAGAGGTGAACTAGAACTAGGAGTAAGCTAGGAATGGACCAGGAGTGGGTAATGAGGAGTAAACTAGAATTAATCAGGCGTAATCAGGGGTAAATTAGAACTAGAAGTGAACCAGGAGTGAGCTAAAAGCGGGGGCTAAATGGTAGAACCCAGGTCCATGCTCTGGGCTCATTCTAAAGGTAGAATCGGGCATGCCGACAATTGATGCCTCAGTTTTCAAAGGTTCACACGGGAGAAATCAATGTCCAAGAGGATCAAGGAAGTGATTTTGAGATGGGTCTTTAAGAATGAGGAGAAATTTTCCAGGTGGTGAAAGGGAAGTGCAAATAATCTGTAATGGAGAGAACAGCACATAGAAAATAACCTTACAGCCAGTATGGTGTGTTTGGAGAAGAGCGCAGTTCCCAGGCTGGAGGATAGCTGTCCTTAGCAGTGACACCCATACATTAGAAAGGCTTTTGTGCTTTTCTCCTCCAAGACAGGAAAGCTATAGAGCCAGGAATACTGACTCTGCCTCCCTACCTTTCCTGAGGAGAAAAGACACCTCAGAAACAGAATGAATGGTGCAGCTCACAAGAACCAAAGGCAAGAGTCAGTGCTTCGAGGAAAGGGGAAACTGAGTCCTGGGAAGTCAACACAGCCTTGACATGTCACCCCAAGACACCAGCAGGACGTAGTCCTCTGGGGTTTGCTGGTGACAGCAGTGGAACCCACTTGGAGATCTTGGTGCATGATCTCCAAATAAGTAATATTTTTAACGGGCTAATAGCTATTTGTTCATCTACATCCCAATGTTATATTGATAGATTACCAGAATTGCTGATTGTCAGGAAGGGGCTCAGGGATGCCCATGGTTCTCCCTTTTGAGCTCTTGTTTACAAGCTCTTCCCTTCCCCTTTACTGGAATCAGTAGTTTACACCACGTGTATAGCTCCAGCACATATCACTATGCTGGATTTGCACCAACTCTTGACTTTCTTATTCTTCAAGGAACCCCTGAAGACTTTTGGTTTTCATATAATGATTTTCACTGGCACTTTCTAGCCTATCAATAAGACCCTGGAGGAAAATGTCCAGCAGTAACTGTGTAGCGCTCATGAGATAGGTCTGGTGGAGTTAATGAGCTGCCTGGGCTCACACAAAGCAGAAGCCCAGCGTACGTGAGAGATGAGGGTGACCACACCAGGAGGAGGACTTGACACCCTTCTCCACGTCGGAAGAAACACAGTTCAAAAACCTTTAGGAAAGGACTTTTAATGATGGAGTTGGGGGTAGATAGATACTATGACACAGATGATTTCTGAATCCTTCAAATCAAATTGATTGGGGAATGGACTATGCCAATCTAAACATGAATTTACTAGAGAAAAGGAGGTACTTAGCTATTCAAGAGAATTCTGTAAACAGTAAAAGCCATAGCCCTATACTTGGAGACAGTTCTGGATATGGCATCACCGATGGATAGTCCATTGCATCCAAAAAGCATACACAACATACTTTTCAAAAAGAACAAAAAGGTATGCAGTTAACTCGGAAGAGGAACGTTCCTTACAAAATTTACTGTGCTGCACAGATTGGTCCTGCAGTGGAGAAGGGTACATTCATTATTCTGGTAGCTTTGAGATACTTTCTCTGACGCTGAACCCTTGAACTCTTGTTTATCTGTTTCATTTATTAGTGATGAGTCCCTTTGTGGTTTGCCTATCCTGTGTTCGATTTGCCTTTTATCTTATAAATTGGCAACATCATTTCTTCATGATTCTCCAGAGGTAACTAATGGTAGCTTAAATCTTCATTTGTCATATGTGAAAAATAATGCAGAATTCTGAGTGAGTTTTGAGTAGCTGGAAGAAACAAACAGATGAGCAAAAACATGCAGGTATAATATATATTTATATAAAGATCCAGCATTTCCGGGCAGTCTGGATAGGCCAGGGATTTTATAGTGTGGAATATTTCATGGGCCTTTCAAGGATGAAGGAAATTTGTTTTGAAACACTGGCTAGTTTAAAGACACTCCGGAGGTGCAAACTTTTTGCAACACATGTTTCACAGCCCCTCCGGCTCTGAACTTTCTTCCACAACATTTGTCTTCCAAAACAATTTCAGCATTGTGGAAACAGAATGTTGAATATTTCAGAGCTGCAAGTCTTGGGGGAAATGGCCTGTCTTTAAGGTTAGATAAATAAGTTTAAACTATTTCTGACATTTTATAGCTGTTTCAACAGACCAAATGTGTTATTTTGAAAGACCATGAAGAGCAGTGGTACAAAGAGGCCTGTCTGAATTTCCTCTGGCCTGTTCAGTTCTTTGAAAAGGTTCACACGTGTAACGATGCTTCTAGGTGCTTGTGGGGTAGGAGTCAGAGTTCAGTATGGGACTTACGGAGTTTGAGGTGCCTGTGCCGATGGGAGATGTCCAGGAGTCTTGAATTCAAGGGAGAGATTAAGATCGGATAGGGAGATGTGGGAGTTTTCAGCATAGGAATTATCATTATATTCCTCAAAGTAGATGACATGGCCCCCAGGACAGTGTGTAGTGAGAAGGAAGGACTTGCTTCTGTACTCTGGTGTGGTCGCACGTTCTTTATTTCAGACTTCCTATTTCTGACATTTTCTTTTGGAACGTAACTATGTCAGTTTGTTCTGAGAAGCTTGTGCTGGCATGGCCACTTGGCCGTCTTGGTTGTTTTCATACCTTAGTTTCTAGTCTAGACTCCCATGGTTAACAAGGAACAGAGAACCACCTCGAACTGGCTAAAGAGAAAATGGAGAAACTGTTGACTAATAAAACTGAAAAGTCCTGGAGTGTAGCGAATGGTAGACACATCTGGATTCAGGAACTTAAATGATTTAATCAAGAATCCACTCCTCAGCCAGGCACGATGGTGCACACCTATAGTTCCAGCTATTCGGGAGGCTGAGATGGGAGGATCCCTTGAGCCCAGCAGTTCGAGGCTTCAGTATGCTACAATTAGGCCTGTGAAGAGCCACTGTACTCCAGCCCAGTGTGACCCCATCACTTAAAAAATAAAAATCCATCTCTCTCTGGCTTTTTTTTTTTTCCTGTGTTTTGAGGTTGTTAGTGTATAGGTGTTGAGGGAAGACCGTGTATGTTAGCAGATCATAAGACATCATAAGCAGTTTATTTTTTGTTCCAAGTGAGATGAAAGCCATTAGAGAATTCCAAACAAAGGAATGTCATGATCTGAGCTACCTTTTAGAAGAAACGCTATGGTTACTGTGTTGAAAACAGACTGTAAAAAAATCAGAGAGTAACAGGAAGGCAAGGGTGGAAACAGGGAGATGAGAAAGGAATGCCAGGTGAGCAAAGCCATCCCTCAGCACCCTGCCCTGAACTCCATTTCCCTCTCCAGCTATCGCCTCAGGTCTGGAGTTCCGTTTACAGCAAAGTGTCTCAAGAGTAGTTTATAATTGCTGTCTTCAATTTCATTTCTCTTCATTCTCTCTTGAATCCACTCCAACCAAACATTCTCCATACCATTACCTTCACAGCTGTTGTCAAGGTTACCAACAGCCTACTATGGAAGTGTGAACTGCTAACTTCAGTGGTCAGTTTTTTTTTTGTTTATTTGTTTGTTTTTGGAGACAGATTCTTACTCGGCTTACTCTGTTGCCCAGGCTGGGGAGCAGTGATGTGACCTTGGCTCACTGCAACCTCCACCTCCCGGGTTGAAGCAATTCTCCTGCCTCAGCCTCCTGCGAAGCTGGGATTACAGGCACACACCACCACGCCTGGCTAATTTTACTTTTATTTTTATTTTTTTATTTTTAGTAGAGACGGGGTTTTACCATGTTGCCCAGGCTGGTCTTGAACTCCTGACCTCGGGTGATCTGCCCGCCTCGGCCTCCCAAAATGCTGAGATTACAGGTGTGAGCCACCATGCCTGGCCCAGGGGCAAGTTCTTAGACCTTACCTTACTTGCTCATTTGACTACGGTAGCATTGGACAGTGACTACTCCCTCCTCCTCCACTTCTAGGAACCACTCTGTTTTCTACCTACCATAGTAGCTGTTCCTTGTAGCCTCCTTTGTTCTACCTCTTGTCCCTGATCTCTAGGTTGAACTACCCCTGGCCTCAGTCCTCAGATGTTTTCTCTTCTCTGCCTCTACTCTCTCCCTCTTGATCCCATACATACACAGGGACTCAAATATGACATCTATGTGCCGGAAACTGTTAAATTTCTATTCTTAGCACAGACCTTTCCCCTAAGCTCTAGATGAACATTTCCACACGCCTGCTCAGCATCTCCCTGTGGATATGTAATAGGTATTTCAAATCTAACATGTCCGAAACTTCTCTCCTGAGTTCTGCTCCCAAACCTGCCTCTCTTAGTGTCCCCCATCTCAGTGAATGACAATGCCATTATTTCATTTGCTTGAGCCAAAAACCCTGGAGTCATTTTTGGCTTGCTTTTCCCCTCTCACACTACCCTACCTGCATCAAATTCTGTGTGCTCTACCTTCAGAGTAGGCCCAGAATCTGACCATTTCTTACCACCTTCATTGCTACCACACTGGGCCAAGTCACTGTCATCTCTAGGCTGGGTTATTTTGACAGGTTGCTCACTGGTCTTCATGCCTCTGCCCTTGCCCCTTGCAATCAACACAGCAGTCAAAGCAGTCCTTTAAAAACACAAGTCAGCTCACGCCATTCTTCAAAATCTTTGGAATAGAAACCAAAGCCTTACAATGACCTAGCAGGCTCTCTGTGACCTGAGTCCCACCTGCCACTTCTCTGACCTTGTCACCTACTGCTCTCTCCCTGACTCACATCTCTGCAGCCACATGCTCTTTTATTTTTCTCCAAAATTGGAGGAATGTGTCCTGGACCAGTCTGATGAAGCCTGTGGTACTACTTCTGAAATAATATTTTCAAAATATTAAATATAGTGCATTTAAAGAAAACCAATTATAATCAAAATATAGGTATCAAAATATTAATAAACCAAATGCATGATCAGATAATATATGTACTTCATTACTAATGCATCAAATTCAAAATCTAGCATTGGGTCCAATAGTTACCATAGTTTTGAAGCAGTGTTAGCATAAAGAATATTTTGAGAGATCTGTTCATACTTGTAATGTGATACGAAAATATCTATGACTTCCGTTGGTGAAAGAGTTAAAGATACTGCATTCATAATAGAAGTCCTGCACTTCAGCCAGAGTTGGTGAAAAGGTCACGAACCCCTGAGTCCTACCTGTGGATCCACATGAGGCTTATGGTCCCCAGGTTAAGAACTCCGCTTCAGGGCGAAGGTACATGCTGTTTCCTCTGCAGGAAATGCTCTCCCCTGAGATCTCCACACAGCTCGTTTAGCCTGGCTGGAGGCCTTTGGAAACCTCGTTTCAATGCAGAATTGACAACAATGCTTACAAGCTTCTTACCATGGCAGAATAACAAATAAGCCAATGTATCCTAAACGGTTGAGGGTCTCTCACTTTAAGAGGCTTTATGTCTTGAGAAAAACCTCACTAATTTGAACTAATTGTAAGAGGCAGTTCTGAAATAATAAACATCCCTGAGTTGTAAAATGTTTTCAAGTCTATGAATTACTTTTTAAAATGTTCAGTCATTTAAGCGAGAATTACTTAGGATCTTAAAGGAAACCACTTTAATTTATAAATATTGATTTATACTCACATAACAATTGTGTATATGTTGTGGAGGCCAATGAAGTATTTGAAGGGAATTATGAAATGATTTCAACTGTTCCCCCTCAAATGTTTAAGGAGATTTTCTTTCTTTCTAGCTAATATAACCCTTCTCCGAATTACCATAGATTCCAAAACAATAGCATCTGAGTTGATGAGGATTTTACCATACAGTCAGCACGTTATTCTCTTCGCTGCTTGGAAGAGAGCATTGGCCTGAATAACCAAAAAGGTCACGCCGATGTATCTTTGGGATAGAATATGGTTTTCTTTTAGTAAATGCATTCCCTAGTGTATTCATTTATGCATTCAGCAAACATTCACACATCTAATCTTTGCCAGGCCTGCACCCATGATCTACTGAGGAGGCCTGAGATTAATATAGTAATAATACTATAAAATAATACTGGTCATAGAGGGCAAATAATAACAATGAAATAATATATGAAAGAAGAGATGGATGAATGAATGAATTGATCACACACATATTGTAGAGCTAAAAGGGACCCCAAGAGAAAATTTAACATGAAGTTAAATCACAGAAATGTTTTTGGGCTCTGTCATTAACTTGTTAAAAGTTGGGGGTAGGTGATACAGGTAATACATTCAGTCAAAAAACAAGGCACCATGCCATGAAAAGTCTGGCTCTTGCTCCTGTTCCCATGCTTTCCCACATCTGCACTCCATGTTCCTCCTTACAGGTGTCTTCCCTATCTCTCTAGTCTACATGAGGCACAGCTTCTGTGCCTCAGCGGCATCTAGTGTTTACCTTTATTGCGTGTTCTTATCTCTCTCTATTGCAGTTAGCTTTTTTGATGCATGGGCCCACCCTAGATTAAGGTCTGCACGGAACTTAGTTCACCATTTTATTCTTAGCATCAGCACAGAGTCTCACATATAGTAGGCACGCCATACGCATTTTTTGACTAAGGGAATGAAATAATGAAATGGTTGTATTACATTTCAAAACATAAGCTATGTAGCCAAAGCTGTATTCAGAATAAAATTAATAACTTTAAATGATTTGCTTTAAAATGAGCAAATAAACTAAATGTTAAAGACTGAGAAATTTTCCTGTAAGCTAGAAATAGAAGGAAATTTATTTGACATGATAACTGTCAGATACTAAAAAAAAAACCATCATGCCTAAGAAAGAAACATTAGTAATATTCCCATTAAAGTGAGAAGCAAGAGAAATATGCTGCTGTCTTAGACCATTGGGGCTGTTATAAAAGAATGCTATAGACTCAGTGGCTTATAAACAACAGAAAATTTATTTCTCACAGTTCTGGAGGATGAGAAGTCCAAGATTAAGCTTTCTATGTTGAAGGAAGTCCAAGATCAAGATTTGGGGAGGGGACACAAATAGTCTAAAGTACCTGCTATCGTGGTTATTACTCAGTTTTGTTCTAGAGACACTAATACAGTAAGACAAAAAGAAATCAGAAGTATATTGGAAAGGAAGAGAAAATTGTCATGTGCAAATGATATAATTATTTACCTTAAAAAAACAAGAAAATCAATTTGAAAAACTATTCAAAATAATAAAGTTCAGTAAGATGACTGGAAACAAGATAAATATGCAGATGCTTATAGCTTTCCTAAGTGTTGGCAGTAAACAACTACAAAATGCATTTTTTAAAATCTTGTTTACTGCAACAGCAAAAAGCTATAACATGCATAGTAATAAACATATTAAGAGATGTGTAAGAGGCTGGGCGCAGTGGCTCTAGCCTGTAATCCCAGCACTTTGGGAGGGCCGAGGCGGGTGGATCATGAGGTCAAGAGATCGAGACCATCATGGTCAACATGGTGAAACCCCGTCTCTACTAAAAATACAAAAAATTAGCTGGGCATGGCGGTGTGTGCCTGTAATCCCAGTTACTCAGGAGGCTGAGGCAGGAGAATTGCCTAAACCCAGGAGGAGGAGGTTGCGGTGAGCCGAGATCGCGCCATTGCACTCCAGCCTGGGTAATAAGAGCGAAACGCCGTCTCCAAAAAAAAAAAAAAAAAAGGCTGGGCGCGGTGGCTCAAGCTTGTAATCCCAGCACTTCAGGAGGCCGAGGCGGGTTGTGGTAAGCCGAGATTGCGCCATTGCACTCCAGCCTGGGTAACAAGAGCGAAACTCCGTCTCAAAAAAAAAAAAAAAAAAAAAGAGGTGTGTAAGATCTACCTATGTTGTGGTTAAGAGACGTTCTGAATCAAATTGCATTGGTATAAATCTCAGCTTCGATGTTTAATAGCTGTGACCTTTCAGAAAGCTGAACCTTTCTGTATGCATATGTATGTACAAGAAAATACTAAAAAGATATATACACATGCAATTAGCATCCCTTTGGCTATTTAGGGCCAGCTTAGTTTTTATAACAAAATGTAAAACAAATCCCAGTGTATTCGTTTTCTATTGCTGCTGTAACAAATTAACACAAACTTAGAGGCTTAAAACAATACCCATATATTATCTCACCTATGTTGTATGGGTCATCTTGGCACAGAGCTACTGAACTGAGTGTTCCACTTAGAATATCTAACGCCAAGATCAAGGTGGTGGCATGGCTGCATTCCTTTCTGGAGGCTCTGGGGATAAATCTGCTTCCTAGCTTCTTCAGGTTATTGGCTGAATTCCTCATTATTTTAGAACTGAAGTTCCTATTTTCTTGATAGCTGTCAGCTGAAGGCCACTCTCATCTTTTAGAGGCCACCTGCACTCCCCAGCTCAGGGCCCTTTTATCTTCAAAATTAGCAATGGTGGATCATGTTCCTCTCACACTTTGAATCTCTCTGAACTCCTCTTCTGCCTCATCTCTCCTAGTTTCTCATTCTCCACATGTCCCTGATAGCTTCTGTCCTTCTCTTCTGATTTTAAGGACTCACAGAATTACAATGGGCCCACCCAGATACCGCCCCATTTTAAGTCCAGCTGAGTAGTAACTTTAATTACATCTGCAAATTCCCTCCGCACCAGTGCCTAGATTGTTATTTGATGGAGTAATCAAAGGATGAGAATCTTGGGACAACATGTTTAGAATTCTGCCGACCATACTTGGATCATACAAAGCCACAGGATTCAGGACAAAAAATCCCAAGGGCAACCCTCTCAGACTCAGATTTTTAAAACTTCAAATAGTATATCTGAACACAATGAAGTTCCCATTCTTCTTTCAGATTTCTTTCACAGATGAGACAGTGGAAATCTCAAGTGCCTTGCCCAAGGCTACAGAACTAACAATTATTGAGAATGAGAACAAAGCCTCACCCCAACCCAGCCAAGATAGTTCTCTTTCCCCTATGTATTTCCACCTTTACTTTGAATAGAAATTTAGTCCTTTTTTCACCTTGAGTTTTCAGGCAATATTTCAGTGCCAGTAACAGTCTTTGGTTTCTTCACGTAAATTTAAGCATTTCTAGATCAACAGTTTCCTCTAAAGCCACACAATGAGTTCCTTGAAAGACTTGAATAACCAGCTTGATGTAATGGACAGAGCTGAATCTGAAGTCAAAAGGCTTACCAGGTTCCTCAATTGCGGGATACAGCTAACAATGACTGCCTCCCAGGAAACAGGATTAAGTACGAGAATTCAGGTGTCACCATGTTCGTGGAACATGCATTTTGCCTACTGTAAGGTGTGTTGCACATGTCATGATAATAGTGGTGGTGTCTGGTTTTTTTTTGTTTTGTTTTGTTTTGTTTTGTTTTTTTAAGTCGGAAAGCCATGCCATGTCTTCTCCACTCTCACTAGCCAGAGTACTGCAAAAGGAGAAAACATCCTCAAAAACAGTTGCCTAGAGCACTATTGGTGTCCTCTCAAGCTATTCCAGTTCTTAAGAACCAAGTGAGGTCAGGTGCAGTAGGAGGCTGAGGTGGGGAATTGCTTGGGCCCAGGAGTTCAAGGCCTCCCTGGGGAACATGGGGAAACGCTGTCTTTACAAAAAATACAAAATTAGCTCTGCTTGCACCTGTAGTCCCAGCTACTTGGAGACTGAGGAAGGGAGGATGGCTTGAGCCCGAGAGGTTGCAGTTAAGTCAGGATTGTGCCACTGAATTCCAGCCTACATTACAGAGGGAGACTCCATCTCAAAAATAAAAAAAAAAAAAAAGAACCAAATGAAATTTCTCGATTCCTCTGAATCTTAAATTCCACAGCCCAGCAAAATGCTAAGATTCCTCTAGGCTTGAGGAAAGACATTCTTTCAGTTCCTTCTGCTCCCTCTGTGGCTCCTGCAGTGTTGCTTACAGTCCCTGCACCTCACTGCATTGACCCAGAACTGAAACACAGCACTTCCCTTTCTCCCTGAAGCTATCCTCTTATACAAAGAATTAATGAACTCCGTTTCCCTGAATGTTGTATATTCTTCCTGAGGGAGGACTGTTTCATTGCATATGCACGGCAAACAACTTAAAGACCTCTAGGAGATATTTATGTTTTCCACAGACTTCCTTGTGACAACCCACCCCTGGGAATTTCTCACTCTGGCTCTGCCTCCATATTGCGCCAGCTTTACCAACTCCTTTCCAACCACTCTCTGGCTACCCTACCCACGTTCAAAATTCTCTCCCTTCCCAATACAGAGCCGTCCCACTCTCCTTGGCTTCTACTCCAAAACTTATGTGTGTAAACCAGTCACGTGTTCAGCAGACCAAAGCTTTTTGCTTTAACAGGATCCTCCACCTGCCATAGAGTAGCTATAGCAATAGAAATAGCCATTTTTCCTATTATATATGATTAAACCCATATGCTGACTCGTGGCCAAAACAGTGAATGTGGTTCTGTCGAGTGGTTCTGTGGCCCTGTTCTTAAAGGAATTGCCTTTATCATATTTGTTTTTGTTCCAAAGGTGTCCCTCAGCCTAATGTAACTTGGTTGAAGACAGGAGGATCTCTGAGTGACAATGTTTCCTTGCTTTTCAATGGATCCCTATTGTTGCAGAATATTTCCCTTGAAAATGAAGGAACCTACATCTGCACAGCCACCAATGCGCTTGGAAAGGCAGTGGCAACATCTGTACTCCACTTGCTGGGTAAGTGTCGAATTCTTATTGCTCCTTAAGTGCCTCCTCTAATATGCACAAAGTACGCCCCGGTTTTGTTGATTTTGGAGTTGAGAAGTGAACAAGATGGACATCAGATGTTTTTAACCATTGCTACCACTGCCTGCTTAAAAACGAGCACTAAATTCTAACACCCTGTCTTACCACCTGGAATCAGCGGCATCTAACACAGATGTTGTTAGTGTTTTGTTTTGTTTTGTTTGAGACAGAGTCTTGCTCTCCATCAGGCTGGAGTGCAGTGGCACCATCTCGGCTCACTGTAACCTGTGCCTCTTGGGTTCAAGTGATTCTTCTGCTTCAGCCTCCTGAGTAGCTGGAACTACAAGCATGCCACCATGCCCAGTTAATTTTTGTATTTTTAGTAGAGACGGGGTTTCACCATGTTAGCCAGGATGGTCTCCATCTCTTGACCTCGTGATCCGCCCCCCTCGGCCTCCCAAAGTGCTGGGATTACAGGCATGAGCCACCATACCCGGCCAGATGTTAGTGTTAAGGGTTTCATGAGGAAATGAACTTGAATTTGAATCACTGGCAGAATTAGTATAAGAATACATAATCCATTGCTAAACCAAGAGGAGAAAACGTGAAAGAGATTGCTCCATAATTTTCTTTGTGGGCAGTTAGAGGAGCCCAGAGATATAAAGAGATGGGGGGTGCCAATGCAGGGGGTTGGAATAGCTGTAATTAATGCATGAAATATTTTGATGTACATTCATTCTTGTGATACTTATGATAGCACAGTGTTGTGGGTGATAGTTTTTAATCTCGTTATATTTATGAGGATCCCTGGGCTCATAAAGATTTTGGACTAGTGCCCAAATATGTAGTCTGCTCTTTTGGTGCTTTTCCTGCTACCCCTCATGGACTCCTAGTGCTGATCAGAAAGGCAGCAGTGTGCCACCATATGGCTTTTTCCAAAGAGCCTCTGTGATCTTTCAAAATCTTGGCATGGAAGATTTTCAACAGATTGGCTAGGCTAACCCTGTCTGGTTATTGAATGACTTCTCCATGCTCCCTGAGAAGCCCCAGCCTGTTTCTTCCGTTTGCCCATCTCCACTCATGAATCTGCATGCTTGTCTCACTCCTACCTGACATACCTCTTCTTTCAGGAATCCCCTGAAGCCAAGCAGCTCATGACTTTGGTAACTTGATGGAGGGATCAAGTCACAGCCTTCCTCCACCATCCTCTGCTCTTATGTGCAAGCTTCACAACTTTCCTGTAAGCCTGCACTCCTCACTATGCAAGCCTAGGGGACACTGCCCATTTTCCTGCTCCCAGCATTCCTCTTGAGAGGAAGAGCTCTATCCAACCAATCTGCTTCCTCCAGACCCTTTTGTAATTATGTTGAATATATTTTCTTCATCTTGCAGTTTAGGCTAGAAACCCTGGAAACATACAGAGATGCCACATGCTAGGACAGTGAGTAACTACAACTCAACTCCTAAAACACCCCACACATCCATACTCACACGTATATCCCAAACCTGTGATCATGAGCTGAGTATGCAGGAGCACAACAGTATCATAGAGGGCTCATTTCCTAGAAACTGTCTTTAAGAACACCCTAGCTGGACCTAGAATTAGATAATGTCTAACTGATAAAAAGTGCTACTGTTTTTTTTCTTCTCAGAACGAAGATGGCCAGAGAGTAAAATCGTATTTCCCCAAGGACATAAAAAGTACATTCTCCAGGCAACCAACACTAGAACCAACAGCAGTGACCCAACAGGAGAACCCCTGCCTCGAGGTAGGATTTTGACCTTTTTAGATTTGCTATGTGTGGGGCATGTGTAAGGAAAAGGATTTAGCTAAAAGACCATCTGTGGTTTTCACTTTGCAATATATAAAATTATTTCTAGGCATTTGGCCAGCCTTTTTCTTGACCCTGTCTTTGGTGGTTCAACTTATTCTTTCCATATTGAAACACTTTTTAGAAAAATCCACTCCTGAGGAACCCCACAGAGTTCATATCTCAAATGTGCATTATTATTTGCGATACCATACATATTGATTTTCCAGTTTGAAAACTATTGCCAATGTGGTAAATATTAATAGATGGAAGTTTGCTGTGAGTATTAGAATTGATTCTTTCATTGATCTTTTTTCAAGACACAGTTTTCCATACACACCAACTTTGTTATGCATCAGTGCTTGATCAGGAAAACCTAATCTTAAGCGTTCCAGGCTTGTAAAACTGCAGAAGGCCAAGGGATCAAGGTAGAGTTAAGAAAATCAGAAATGCTAGAATCACAGAAAGCCATTACTGATCATCTCAGCTCCTTGTAGCTCAAAAGTGAGTAAATAACAGGGACACAAAGAAACTACTTTTAAACCTCATGTTTTACTCCATCTATTATACAGGAATAACAATGGCCATGTCGTTTCTACCTTTTAGATCTTGAGCAGTGCCTCTCATTTGCAGAAGGTATCAGGCGGAATGTAACTCAGGGATCTATATAAAATAACTTACGGATTCTAAGAAATACAGTCTCTAGGCTTTCACCTCCTGAGATGCAAGAGAGAGTACAGAAGGGGGAAAGAGTGTTGAGCTGCCAGTCAGCAATCCGTCATGTTACTTATGACATCATTATCTCAGGACATTTGTGGAATATATTTCTTCTCTCCGTTTAGACATAATACTATATCCATTATTGTATACCCAAATATCCATCTATTCATTGGATATTCAACAAATGTTTGCCAGTGCTTACTCCTCCCAGGTCTGGGGATGCAGAGATGAGCTCCTCCTTGAGAAGCTCACAGTCTGAGGAGGGAGGCAGTCATGTAAACAGATACTGTAAAACAGTGTGACAAGTTCCATAATAAAAAGATGACCAAAGTACAATGGTAGCACCAAGGAAAGGGCCCTACCTGTCTCTAGAGAGGTCAACTGAGTTTTCATGTAGCTCATGATGTTTGTTCGGGAAAAGGAGGAAATTCCAGTCAGAGAAACCCCGGTGTGCAAAGACAAAGAGACATTACATGTGGCATGAAACATAAAGATCAAAAGAACTGCCTCAAATCAATTAATGAAAAAAAAAAGGATATGTGTGAGGATGAAGCTATTGATGAAGGTGAAGCCTTTGGAATAGTCAAACTCTTGTTTATTGGGACTACCTGCATTTTTCTGCCACCTCCTACGCACACACACACAAACACATGCCCAAATATACAACCACACATATACACATTGTGGAACGTATCAGCCCTTCAAAGGATCCTTAGCTTAGCATTTCAGAGAGACTCCTTTATTAATTTAACAAATATTGGTTGCATGGCTGAGGCTAATATTTAACATACCCTGTCCTAGTGTTGAACAAGGCAGTGTTTATGGTCTTGACATTCCAGTAGAAAAGATGGACAAGAAACCAGTGAATAAATATTTAAGATACTTCTCGGTGGTAAGGGCTGTGAGATACACGGTGATTGGAGAAAGCCACTTTAGTGAAGACAGTCGGGATGGGCCTTCTAAGAGGTGGTATTTGAGCCCAGACCTAAAGAATGAGGTGAAACCATCTGTGCAGAAAAATGAGAAAGAAGCAAAGACCATAAAATTGGAATAAGGTTAATGTGGCCTTGTAATGAAATAAGATTCATGCGACTAGGGCACAGTGAGGGAGAAAGAGGGGTATGAAATGAGGTGGGAGAGTGGCCGAGGACCAGATTACTCAGAGCTTTGAGGTCCAAGGTAAAGACTCAAGAGTTTACTCCTAAAACATGGGAGGTCATTGAGGAGTCTTATATGGGAGTGATATGGCATGATCTGCTTTTCAAATGCATTTGTGTCAAAAAGCACTAAATAGAAAAAAAAAAATTATCAAATTGGACCGATCACATCAAAATTTTAAAGATCTGCTCATCAAAGACACTATTAAGAATAACGGATAAGCCACAGACTGGAAAAAATATTGGCAGAACATATGTCTGATAAGGAACTTATATGCAGAATATATAAAGAATTCCTACAAGTTAACAATGAATATCCCCCAACACACACACACACACACACACACACACACACACACACACACACACACACACACACAGTGGGCAACAGACTTAAACAGACACTTCACAAAAGATACCTAGATGGCATCAGGGAAATGGAAATTAAAACCTCAGTGACATACAATTTTATAACCAGTGAGTAACTAAAAACAAAGACTGACAGTGGCAAGTTTGGCAAGAATGTGAAGTAACTGAAACTCTCATGCACTGCTCCATGTGTAAAATGTTTAAAACTGCTTTGGAAGACTATTCACTGGCTTCTAATAACGTTAAGCATACACCTACCCTTGACCTAGCAGTTTCACTCACAGGTATTTACCTGAAAAAACTGTTCACAAAAAGCTTTGTTTAAGAATGTTCAACTTATTGATAATAGTCATTGACAGGAGGATAGATTAGAAACTATGGTATATTTATACAATGTGAACATGATTCTGCAATAAAAGAAAATGAAATGAACTACCGACATGCACAATTATATGAGTGAATCTCAGAAACATGCTAAGCAAAGGCCAGGCATGGTGACTTATTCCTTTAATCCCAGAACTTTGTGAGGCCTAGCTGGGCAGATCACCTGAAGTCAGGAGTTCAAGACCAACCTTGCCAACATGATTAAACCCTACTACAATACCCTTTTGTATTTTTAGTCTTTACTAAAAATACAAAAATTAGCTGGGCGTGGTGATGTGTGCCTGTAATCCCAGCTATGAGGGAGGCTGAGGAAGGAGAATTGCTTGAACCTGAGAGGCAGAGGTTGTAGCGAGTTGACATCACACCACTGCACTCCAGCCTAGGCGTCCAAGAATAAGCAAAACTAATGTATACTGATAGAAATGAACGAGTGGCTGCCTGGGAGGGGAGGACAATTGATTGGAAAGAGGCAAGAAAGGGATGATGAAAACATTGCATACCTTGCTTTGGATCATGGTTATGGAAGTGCTTACAATTGTGAAACCTTGTAAAACTGCACACCTGATATCTGATTATTTTATTGTGTATGAATTATATACCTCAGTTAAAAAGACACACATTTTAAAGGGAATGCACATGTCCTGCCTTGAACTGCCAAGGTGTTTTTGTGAAATGTGGCATAATAGAGTCAGACACACTTGGGATCTGGTCCAGCTGACAGGTGACAGACCTTGGGCAAGTTATTTTGTTTCACTCAGTTTCTGCCTCTGCAAATAAAAACGTCAACTTCGTAAGATGATCTTGAAAATTAAATGAAAAATTGATTATAAAGTGTCTAACTCAGTACCTGTCACCTGGGAGGTTCTCAGTAAACATAACTTTTTTAAAATAATAATAATAATAATTATTATTTTTTTGAGACGGAGTTTCGCTCTTGTTACCCAGGCTGGAGTGCAATGGCACGATCTCGGCTCAGCGCAACCTCCGCCTCCTGGGCTCAGGCAATTCTCCTGCCTCAGCCTCCTAAGTAGCTGGGATTACAGGCACGCGCCACCACGCCCAGCTAGTTTTTTGTATTTTAAGTAGAGACGGGGTTTCACCATGTTGACCAGGATGGTCTCGATCTCTTGACCTCGTGATCCACCCGCCTCAGCCTCCCAAAGTGCTGGGATTACAGGCTTGAGCCACTGCGCCCGGCAAAAATTATTTTTAAATAAACTGTAATCCTTAGTGTCCAACTAAAATACCTATTTTATATTTTTGCTTTGCAAATGATGCCATGTGCAATTTAAGATGAACTTCAAAAATTAGAAAAACTGTAAAACAAGTCAAAGAAATCACTCGACTATGTGAAAGAGCCTGTGGACACAGCTGGTAGCTATCAATTACTTGCCATTATTACAGGAAAATCTGGCACCTTCTGTGATCACACACAAATCCATCATCATCATGTCCTACCTCATCTTTTACTGAGTGTCAGCAGGGAAAGAGATTGAAATTTTTTAAAAGCTGGGATTACTGGAAGTGGTCAGCTTCTACTTTTGTAAAGGAAACTCCTGTTTATATTTTCAGATGTCTCTGTGACAAATTATTTATGCAGTTACAGGATCAATCTGAAGTTTAGATTAAGAATTAATGGAAAAATAAAAACAGATCTCAAATGCATCTTTAACCTTACTGCTTAATCCCTACTCCCTGTTCCTCCTGCTTAATCATCTTTCATTTCTCTGCCTGATCCACTTTTGAGAAATTGAACGCGTTAGGGCATCCCCTAGAGGTCCTCCTCTCTTGTCCTTTTGGCTGTGCTCAGAGAATGCTGGGGAGGCAGCCCACTGTTGAGAGTGCCTCCTCTCTCTGGGATCTTTCTGGCAGACCCAGCTGGCCTGTGATAGTCCCTCTCCAGGCTGGGGTCCAAGACCCCATTCTGGCTGCCATTCTCACCAGTTATTACAGGAAGTTAGTTGAGGGAAGGTAAGATTGAGAGGACTCCCTTGCACCTGTAAGATGGCTTTCTCTCCATATGCCTCTTAAAGAACCAGACTTGACCAAAAAACATCTCATGGCGGTCTTTGGCCATGTCCTCTCCGGCTCATTATTTCCCTTTTGGGGCTGCCATGATATTTTGTTTTCTTTCTGCAGAGCCTTTTTGGGAGGCTGGTAACTGGTCACATTGTTCTGCCACCTGTGGTCATTTGGGAGCCCGCATTCAGAGACCCCAGTGTGTGATGGCCAATGGGCAGGAAGTGAGTGAGGCCCTGTGTGATCACCTCCAGAAGCCACTGGCTGGGTTTCAGCCCTGTAACATCAGGGACTGCCCAGCAAGGTAAGTGAAGTCATTCTTCGTATCTCATCGACACCAAGTTTTTGCTTGTTTTAAAAGGTGCAGTAATTTGGACATAATAATTCAATAGCTAATTTAATCACCACCTAATCTACTTCCTGCACACCCAGGGCTATCAGTTCCTTAAGATTTTAGTAAGGCTAATTTCTTGGGTTTACCTAGGATGTAATTTAGTGGACCAGAATCACCAGAGGCACTAGTTAAAAACACAGTTCTCTAGACTTGACCCATGAAGGTAAACAATTAATAAGCTTTCTAAGCAATAGGTGATACAAATTAGTAATTTTAAAATGTTCAAAATCAAATTCATGGTCTCCAGCAAACTTGCCCCATCCCCAGTGTGTCAGATCTTAATGACCACATCCTAGACTCCCTTCCCTCACTTCCATCCAATCTTGTCCATTTCCACTGTTACCACTGAAATCCAGGCCGTCATTGTTTCTTACATGGATCACTCCAAGAGCCTGCTGGTTCTCATCTCCCTCCCTAGAGGACTTTGTCCACTCTCTAAGAATAAAGATCTTTAAAACAAATTCATCATGATAGTTCTCTTCTTAAAATCCTTCACACTTCTCTTAGGACAAAGGCCTACAAGATAGGTTGTGATAATCACAACCCCAGTCTCTTACGACTATCTTGCACACCTTTTTATCTCATCTAAAATAGTGCCTAGCAATAGTTAGATGCTCAGTAAATATTTACTGACTGAGTAAATGAGTGGAGGAATTGAGGTCCCTTTATATTGGGGCCTTGGGCTATCCCTCTGTCTTACTGCTTGTCCCTCCCACCCTAGTGATTTGATCTCCTTCTATGCTGTTATTTTTTGTCCCTTAGATCTGCTATTCTGTTTCCTGACTCAGAGCCTTTGCCTATACCTCTCCCTTTGCCTAGGATGCTCTTCTCTCTTCTTTTCACTGAATCGTTTCTATTCATCTGTATGTACCTCAATACATGTTCAGGGAAACTGTCCCTGAACTTGCCCTCCAATGTAAATCAGGCCTCTATGCTGTATTATTTTTTTACTTCCTTACTGTTCTTCATAGTTCTTACCACGATTGTCTGTCTTGCTCTCCCACTGGACTTTAAATTCTATGGGGAGTAAATCCACAGGTGTTTTGCTCAACAATTTATTCCTAGCACTTAGCACAATGTTTACTTCATCATATACTCTCTGTATTTATGAAATCAATGAATGAATGATATTACAACACAGACCTTAGCAGATATTTGACCAAATAGTACCAAAATACATAGTAAAAAAAAAAAAAAAAAAAAAAAAAATTAACAAATAACAAAGCATTTGTTGAGTACAAACCTATGAGGAAGATACTGTTATCCACCTCATTTTACTGATGAGAAACTGGAGTAATGTTTAATGTTATATAGCTCAATGCCCTTGGACAGATGTCCACGCTAGATGTAGTCATCTGTGCCTTGGAGGAAAGTGGGAGGAAGGGTCACAGTGTAAAGCAAAATAGGTGCCTTGAGGCCTGTTCTTAGAAGGGCTGTCAATATTGCAGGCACCCTAACTGCTATGTCTTCCAATACCCTTTGTAATTCTCAAAAGGAAGATCTCATGCTAAGGTCATCCCTCAGAAAGCAGCAGACTCATGCTTCAATAACTTGGAGTAACCTGACTGAGAAAGCTGCTTTATGGCATTTCTTGATTTTCAAAATGTGGAGAGAATCCACATTGGGAAATTTATCAGCAGTCTTTTTTCTCAAATATTCTAAAGCCTTTGCATACTCCTAGAATAAACAGTCAGACACTTTCATACCTAGAAGAGACCATAGAGATCATCTAATCCCGGATCCCTCTACATTCAACATTTCTGTGCCACGGCTCCCTCTGGTGGTCTGGAGAGGACTGTGGCTACCGTCTCAAGAAGGTTTTTAAATAAGTAAAATAAAATACATTTGATTACAAAAGAAACCAATTATATTGAAATTCACTTACTGAAATTTTTTAAAGATCCAATATAGATTTACTTCTCTATTAACATACAAAATAACAAGATATAGTTGTACTTTAATTTTAATATAGTGATGAATATAAATATTTTGAGACACTTGTCATAATTGTGATGTGCAAATATTGATGATTTCTATTGGTAACAAAATCACAGATATTAATGCTACTGTACTTGTGGCCTATGTTTCTATAATTGAAGAAAAATACTAAATTTCAGTTAGAGCTTAGTGACAATGAAGATGTAATTCTTTTTCATCCAAGTATGTGGTTTTCTTGGATAACCGTGGACGCCAGGTTAGAAGGTTCTGCTCTGTGGTCTCCCAGCAACAGCATCTTCAGTGACGAAGCACTCAGTATCTCAAAAGTGTCCAGCTCCAGGTTGTCTCCTGTAATCATTAAAGCATGAACTTTAGAGTCAGATAAATGCAGAATCCAATCCCAGCTCTGCTGGCAGGTTAGTGATGTGGTCATAGCTAAGTTATTCAATTTAATGGACGTCAGTTTCTTTTCTACAAGGATGGGAATAATAGAATTATACAAGCTAACATGTAAGTATCTTGTAGAGTGAACAACACTTACATGCTGGAAATACATTTTCTTCCTTTTAGTTTTAGTGAACTGAACTCTACCTTTTTGAAATTTCCTCCTAAATTTGCCCCAGCTTTACCCTCAAGGGGCACACAAGTAACAGCTCTACCCCATTCCTACAGTCGTCATCTCTACATGACACTGTTGCTCCTGAGTTAAAGAAGGTCTGAGAAAAGGCTGGGAATCATCTATGCTGCTACCCATTCCCAGAGAGAGATATTACAGCCCAAGACAGCCATGTACTGGGATTAGCTTTTTCCTTTGCTGAGACTCCTCATCTAAGGTCTGGCCTGCCAGTCCTTACTAAAGTCCTATAGTTTTTGTTCCTAGGTGGTTCACAAGCGTGTGGTCACAGTGCTCTGTGTCTTGCGGTGAAGGACACCACAGTCGGCAGGTGACATGCAAGCAGACAAAAGCCAATGGAACTGTGCAGGTGGTGTCGCCAAGAGCATGTGCCCCTAAAGACCGGCCTCTGGGAAGAAAACCGTGTTCTGGTCATCCATGTGTTCAGTGGGAACCAGGGAGCCAGGTAAAGCTAATATATCTAGTACGTGGACAGCACTATCTGTAATAATCACCTTATTTTCAACAAACTACTTCTGGGGCAGGGGCAGGAATCTGATTAGTCTCTGAAATGAATGTATGTCTCTGATCTGAAGGTTTATATTTAGAAATTATAATGTCTGTCTTCCAGTACAAAAGTGAAGCAAGTTTGGGTTCTTTGAATGCAGTGATGCCATAACAGAAGCTCCAAGGCAGACCAGTTTAAGGGAGTAAGAATAAAAGCAGCCTTCATGAAAAGGAGGAGGGCAAAATTAGTGGTGTATCTGCACTGAAGCCTCAGAATCTTTATCCCAAATGCCACCTTTAATAATGTTCTAATCAAATACTTAGGAAAAAGTTTAATGTGTAGGAATCCATAAAAATATAACACATTATTGAAACACGTAAAAGTTGAACAAATAAAAGACCTATTATACTCCTGAATGGAAAATCTCAGTACTACAAAGATGTTGATTTCCTTAGATGAATTTATGCATGTAATTCCAATTAACATCACAGTAGAAATTTTTTTTATGGAACTTAAGATCATTCTGACATTCACATGGGAGATAATATGACAATAAAGACTGTAAATTTTTATTTTTAAAAAATATTGGACTGGGCCAGGTTCAGTGGCTCACACCTATAATCCTAGCACTTTGGGAGGCTGAGGTGGTGGATTGCCTGAGCTCAAGAGTTTGAGACCAGCCTTCTACTAAAATGAAAATAAAATAAAATAAAATAAAATAAAATTAGCCAGGCGTGGCGGCCTGCACCTGTAATCCCAGCTACTTAGGAGGCTGATGCAGGAGAATTGCTTGAACCCAGGAGGCAGAGGTTGCAGTGAGTGGAGATCATACCGTTGTACTCCAGCCTGGGCAACAGAGCAAGAGGCTGTCTCAGAGGAAAAAAAAAAAAAAGTATTGGAGAGGCTTTCCTCATCCTGTGTCAGAGCATGATGCAAAACTGTCATAAGTAAAATAGTACAGCATTAGTGCACAAGAGACACAGGTTATGGTGTATAGTTAGAGCACAGAAACAGACCAGATTGAGTTTAAAGCTTAAAGAAAGTTAATCATAGGAGAAAACATTGTTTTAAAAATAGAAGCTATAAAACTACTAAGAATATCTAAATAAATGGAAAGCTGTAAGACTTACTATTAAAAGTAACACAATACTCCTGAAATTTATCTACAAATTCAACGCAATCCCTATCAAAATTTCATCTGATTTCTTTGCAGAAGTTGACAAGCTGATCCTAAAATTCATGTGGAAATAAAAGAGACCCAGAATAACCAAAACAATTTTGAAAAGGAACAAAGTTGCAGGACTCCGACTTCCTGATTTCAAAACTTACTAAAAAACTACAGTAATCAAGTAGTATGGTACTGACATAGGACAGACATATAGATCAATGAAATTGAATTGAGTCCAGAGATAAACCAATATACACATATGGGTTAATTTATATAGTTTATGGTTTATATAATTTGTTAATTTATATACAATTAACCCATATGTATACATGGGTTTATCTCTGGACTCAATTCAATTTCATTCATATAAACCCGTATATGTGTGTGTGTGTGTGTGTATATTTATAAATATACACACACACACACACATACACACACGTATACATTAGTTGATTTTCTGTAAGGTTGAGAAACCATTTAATGGGGGAAGAATAGTCTTTTAAGCAGTGGTGCAGGACAATTGGGAATCATTTGCAGAAAAGGGTGTTGGGCCCTTTACACCCCATACAAAATGTTAGCCTAAAATGAATCAGAGAATTTAAAGAGCTCAAACTATAAAACTATTTGAAGAAGATATAGGCATAAATTTTCATGGCTTAGATTAGAAAATAGCTTCTTAGATATAACAACAAAAGCAGAAGCAACAAAAAACACAGATAAATTGGACTGCACCAAAATTAAAAATTTTTGTGCTGCAAAGGACACCATCAATAAAGTAAACAGACAATCACAGAATGGGAGAAAATGCTTAAAAACTGTGTATCAAAAAGGAGCTCATCTCTAAAATATGTAAAGAATACTTACAGCTCAGTAATAAAAACACAAAGTATCAACAAGATATACAAATGACCAATAAGCACATGAAGAGATGCTTTCCATTAGTCATTAAAGAAATGCAAATCAAAACCACAGTAAGATAAAACTTTAGGCTCACTGGGATGGCATTAGTCAAAAACAGGTATCAACAAATGTTGGTGAGGTTGTGGAGAAACTGGAACCTTCATGCTGCTGATGGGAATGCAAAATGGCGTAGACACTTTTTTCACCCTGGCAGTTCCTGAAAATGTTAGATTAAATCTACTAGATGACCCAGAAATTCCATTCCTAGGTATGTATCCAAAAGAAATGAAACATTCAGGATCATATTCTAGGGTAAAAAAATTAAAAAAAAAAAATACAAATAAGAAATGGAACATATGTCCACACAAAAACTTGTACATGAATATTCATTGAAGAATTATTCATAATAACCACAATGTCATTAAGTAGAAACAACCCAAATAATATAACCCCACGATAAAAAAGGGGAAACAACTGATGAGTAGATAAACTGTAGTACCTTTGCACAGTGGAATATTTGACCATCAAAAGGAATGAAGGACTGATATGTGCTATAACAGGGTTAAACCTTGAAAATATTACAGTAATTGAAGGAAGATAGATGCAAAGGACCACTCAGTATACCATTCATACAAAGTGTCCAGAACAGGGAAACCTATAGAGAGAAAAAGCAGACTAATGATTGCCTAGGACTGGGGAAAGGCAGTGGGAGGAGGTAGGAGTATCTCCTAAAGGTATGGGGTTTCTTTTGCGGATGATGATCATGTTTTAAAATTGATTATGGTACAGGTTACATACCTCTAAAACCCATTAACATGTGATGGTAAATTATATGGTTTGTAAATTGTATCTCAATAAAGTGGTTAGTCAAAATAAGAAAAAAGACAGTATAAGAGAAACTGGCTAGCTAATATAAGAAAAATAAGTAAAATCAGAGCACAGACTCAGAACATACACCAAAATAAATTCTAACTTGATTAAAGAACTAAGTGTCTAAGTAAATGCAAGTAGAACTATCATGATAGGCAAGACCTTTTTAAGCATAAAATAAGTTATACGAACAAATTAATACGCATGATAAATAAGTAAAAATTTTGAGAACTGAATATCAAAATTTAAATTTTTTTCCTGTAATTAAACTCACCTTAGCTCACGAGCCTTCATTTTTGCTCACAGGAGAAAAACCCAAACTTGGCAGACATTTACAGGTTTAAGCATAGTCATTTCTGGACTTAAGCCCAATTGATTGAAGACTTGCCGTGTCCTTTTTTCCTTCTCCCCAGAGGTCGTCTAAGTTTTGTGGAAGAAAGGAGGGTGGTATGGTTAGGCTTTGTGTCCCAACCAGATCTCCTCTTGAATATAATCCCCGTATGTCAAGGGAGAGACCAGGTGGCGGTAACTACCTGAGGAGTACTTGGCACTTCTCCTTCTTGCCACCTGTGAAGAAGCTGCCTTGCTTTCCCTTCACCTTCTGACATGATTTTAAGTTCCCCGAGGCCTCCCCAGCCATGCTGAACTTGATTCAAACTCCTTAAAATGGAATTCTTTCTAGTTTCTACCAACTCTCATAACTGGCAGTTTTCTATTATGATTTATTTAGTGCCATCTTCAATAGTATATATTATTCTGAAATACTAGTAATTTACAAAGGAAAGAGGTTTAATTTTTCGTCAATTAAACCTCTTTCCTTTGTAAATTACCCAGTCTCGGATATGTCTTTATAGCAATGTGAAAAGAACTAATACAGAGGGGAAAGGAAGCTTAGAAGTATGTTCCTGACTCTGAAAAAGAGGTGTCTGGTCCATACAGGTGTACTCTCATCTTCTCTAATTCCCCGTGAGGACAGCTGGTTACCGTACCCTTGTAGCAGGTCTTCAGCTATCCTGCCTCAGTACATGACCTTAGTACCACACAGCATGCATGAGCTTACACAGCATGCGTGAGCTTGCAGGGTTTACACTGCATTGTACTTTTTCATTCCAGTGTCCTGGACGTTGCATGGGCCGTGCCGTGAGGATGCAGCAGCGTCACACAGCTTGTCAACACAACAGCTCTGACTCCAACTGTGATGACAGGAGGAGGTAATGGCCCCACCCTAGAGCAACACACATTCCCTCCTGACTCAGGACAATGATTGTAACTGCCTGAAAATGGAATTCTTTCTAGTTTCTACCAAATCTCATACTGGCATTTTCTATTATTATTTATTTAGTGCCATCTTCAATAGTATATATTATACTGAAATACTAGTTAATGTGCACTATTTATAATTACAGATTATTTGGATCTTAAACATAAAGGGACACCACTCTGTGGTAAAAGGGGAAAAAAGGATCACTTGAGAATAGGCAGATACTTCTCCCTCTACATACTAAGTTAATCAAGCCTAATAATATTTCATTTAGGCTTACAGATTAAATCTTAATGCTTTTAATGAACTGCTTTATTCCTCTGTTTAGAAAATGTTTTTATTAGGATATTGGCACAGTGGTTTAGCAGACAGTGAAACAAACTTTAATCTTGTTGAGGGGCTTAAATAAGAATGGAGTTTGCTTTTCTCTTTTTATAAAAGTCTAAGCTGGTAGATGGTTTAGGGATAGAAGAGTTTTGTTCATGGGGTCATCCAGAGATCCAGACGCCCTCCATCTGGCAGCTCAGCCACTCCAGAGAACAGCATCCCAGCCAGCACAAAGTGGGGAGAGAGCCTAGAAGGCACACTATAATCAGGGGCCTGGGAGTTCTATTATAGCACTGGCTTTTTGTGTGACTTTGGACTGCCTAGCCACCGAATGTGCAAAGTGGAATATTATCATCCATGTGAACTTACGGTTAGAAAGTTTTAATGATTTCACTTACTGTGAAGCACCTAAGCCGCCTGGGTCATGGAAGATGCTCAGTATCTAGCTATTTCTCCCTCTTCCGTGTCCTGAGTTTTGCTGGACAAGATGAGATGACCTTGACAATTGGCTGGGTTACCATTTTAAGCCTTCAGTAAGGTTTGGCAATGTAGAGTCAGTTGCATTTCCTATTCCCCGCAAAGTGATTTCAAGCCTGAATCATTCTCCTCAAATGGAAAATGTTTGGAACGGCTGCTTTCATTCTCAACAGAAACCTAGTTTCCTATTTTGCTGAGACAATAGAGACCACACACAGATTGATATGCATCATCCCAGATGTTTTACTTTGCATTCACAAAGATATATTTATAACACAAATACATACATGGGTTGCATATGTGTTTTTCTGACACTTGCTTTTTCTGCCTGAGAATGAATGTATTATAGATGCTTCCCATCAAGTAGCAATTAACTATTCTTTTTAATTTTTGTACTTAATATTCTATTCTAAATTTTGTAGTTAATATTCTGTTGCTAATGGACATTGGATGGTTTCAAAATTTTGCTGTTATAAACAAAGCTGCAGTAAATATCCTGGAACATATATCTTTGTGCACAAGGGTAATCTTTTTAGGGTAGATTTTTAGATATGGGATTGAATTGGTAGGAATGCTCACTCTGATCCCATCAAATTTCCATCAAAATTTCTATGCCAGCAGTATGTGAGAGCTGCCCCCTGTTCATCAACATGATATAGGTTTGCAGTCTTTTAAAAATTTTGCCAATCTGATGGATGAAAATTTATCTCATTGTAATTTGTACTTTCCTGATTACTTTTTTTTTATATGATTTCTTATGTCTTGTATTTTTTCTTCTTGAACTCATCTACATTTTTTTTTCTGCCACCATTACCCTTGGCCAAGCCACCTTCATCTCTCACCTGGTCTACCATCACAGCTATCCAGCTGGTCCCCTTCAGCCATCCATGCTCCTTTCCAACCCAGTCTTCACACTGCAGCCAGAGTGAGTTTTCTCAAATCTAAATCTGATCCTACCACACCATAACCCATCTCCCCGCTAGATTAAAATTACTTTAGAGGCTTTACTTTCTCTTAGGAAGATTGACCAAATCCTCAGTATGGCCTATAAAATACCACATGCTTGGCCAGGCATGGTGGCTTACACTTGTAATCCCAGCACTTTGGGAGGCTGAGCCAGGCAGATCACTTGAGATCAGGAGTTCGAGATCAGCCTGGCCAATACTGTGAAACCCTGTGTCTACTAAAAATACAAAATTTAGCTGGGCGTGGTGGCAAACACCTGTAGTCCCAATTACTTGGGAGGCTGAGGCAGGAGAATTGCTTGAACCCGGGAGGCAGAGGTTGCAGTGAGCCAAGATCATGCCACTGCACTCTACCCTGGGCAAAAGAGTGAGACTCCATCTCAAACAAACAAACAACAACAAAAAACCACACACATACATTCAAGTCCTACTTTTCTTCACAACCTCACCCACAATCTCATGCTCTCTCACTCTTCATGTTCCAGCCACATTTTCCTTCTGTCAGTTCCTTAAATACGTATTTTCCATTCAAAGGCAGCAAAAAGTAAGAGGCAGAAAATAGAAAAGATTAAGAGAGTAGAAGGATCTATCAAGAGGCTCAAAATCTGATTAAACTGGGTTTTAGACCAAGAGATATGGAAGTAAAATGAAAGGTAAACTTTTTTTTTAATAATGGAAGAAAAATTCCTAGAGCTGGGAGTGAGTCAGGGTGGCGAGGAGTCAAGGTGCCATTCATTTTCTCTTTTATTTCTGTTTCCTCCAGGATTGGCTGTTCTGTTTTTATAACCTGGTGCTTTTCTTTCATACTGTTATATTGTTTCTGCACATGTGTGGTGGTTTATGGATGAGAGATGAAGTTGGTTAGTAGAGAGAGCCGTCAAGGGTTTCTTTTGCAGTGCTTTGGCCCTTTTCCCCACAGACTTCTGCTGGATTGGTGTATGACTGTGGGCTCACTGTAGGTAGGGAGGTGTTAGAACTCACTTTTGAGTGGGTGGACAGAGAGCAATGGAGACCCCCCATTTGCCATAGGAGGGCCTCAGGAAATGTTTAGAGTGTTGTATAAGGAGAAGCATTAGTGGCGTTAGTGATCAGTGGTGGGCAGGCTGTCTGCTGGTGTCTACGATATACCTTCGGAAAGGTTTGGGAGCTGTGGCTTCCACTGAAAAGTTGTAGAGGGAATGGGAGTTGTCAGAGCAGAACTATCTCAGATATATGGCAAGGTGACAACATGGGGACCTACAGAATGCTGAAGACACAGAAAGCTGGTTTCTCAAAAGTGGTGACTTCTAACCTCTGAAGTCAGAATCACCCAATAAATGTCTGTAAAATAAAGATTCTTGGGCCTTACCTTAGACAGTGAATCAGAACCTTCATGAAATTGCCCGGCCATCTACATCATTTTAAAGCTGTCTGCTTCGGCCTGCTTCTCATCACCAGCCAGGCTTGGGATCTCAGAATCAGCAGTTCCATGTGGCTGATGGTGAAAGGAGTTATTTGAGGCAAAAGTGGAGCCAGACTGAATAGAAGTGAGAAATTGAAAAAAGCTAGTAGAAACAGGTTACTTTATGATTTCTGCTGCCATTTCTATACTCATGCTTCATGTAGAAAAACACATGAACCCCAATTATGTGCGTACTGTGGGTGCCCAGACTGTATTCACCTGGCTAATGTGTCTCTGGCCAGGAGGAAGTGATGCCCTCTACTGGACAGACCTTGCTTTTTATTCATTTATTTATTTCGACTGTGTCCTCAGTGACCAGCCTCTGAGCTTTCCTGGGCTTCAGCTTCTGTGTTGGTCCATGGCTCCCTATGCCCCTCTCATTCTCTGTATTTAGAAAGATAGCCCTTTCTGACTTCCCACTGGCCCTGCCTTTCATCAGAGCAAAAGAGGCTGTTTTACAATCCCTTGGGCTAGAAACAAAAATCAACTTGGAATGATTTATGCAAAGGGGGCGAGGGATTTATTAAGACCATCCAACACTTCTGCACAATAACTTGGTATTCTTTTAAATATATTATTTGAATATTTGTTCAAGGTTTTTCAGTGGAAAGCTGGTCTTTGTATAGGGAGATGGTTGAGGAGTACTCAGTCTCTTTTCTTCAAAGTGACTCAATTTTTGGTCCCTAAGAGTCATACCCACTGGGGAAAACAGAAGCAGCTAATAGGACATTCACCTCTTCCATGAACCTTATGAACAGTTTGGTGGGACAGTACCGTTAAGTAAACCCTTTGATAGAGTCTCCCCCTACTGGCTAATTAAAGGGTTGCAGCCAACTACTTGCAACACTCTCCCTTTTAGAGTTCTCCATTTATTACATTTCCCGTAAAACAATCCTTATGGATTTATGTGCTCTGATAAGGAACCTTTAATAGGATAACAAAAATGTATCATAGAATCCAAAGGGAGAACAGGGAGCATGCAGTCAGACCTCAGGAAGGACTAAACTAAGAAATGGGAAGTCATTGTTTTTTTTCTCTCATCTCTGCAGTTCTGTGTGTTTCTGCTTCATTCTTTGCTCTTTATTAAAACTTTTTTTTCTCTATCTGTGGCCCACGTGGCAGAATATAGCCACCTACTACTCCCAAGCTTCAGGTTTACATGCCTGGTTCCAGCAACCTCCACATCCTAAGAGAAATACAGTTATTCAGCCAGCTCAAGTTAGGGCCCTCTTCCAGTCATCTTTGGGACTGGGAAGACACCCTCATGCAGTGCAAATATGTTTTCCAGGAGCCCTGCCTTAGGAAACAAGGGCAGACACCCCAACGTGGGTCCACTACGTTGGCTTTATCCTCTTTAGCAAATGTCTATTCAAAAACCAGAGGGTATTAACTTCCTGTTTTAAAGGACAAGGAAATCAGAGGTAGATTCTTCTGATATGGTCTTTGGTAGTTTCTGACTGCAAGTCTTGGTGTGACTTAGGTATAAATAAGAGTACTTCTTTTAGCAGACAAGATTGCTCACATATAAAGTCATACACCACAGTATGTTTTGAGCACTTATAAAAAGAAAATTTAAGTCTTGTTAACACATTTGAGGTGGCTTATTGTAGATCATTATAGTAAATAGCTCTCTTCCTTGCCAAGACTGATCTGTTTCAGCTAGTCAGGATGTGTGAGCCTTGATTTGGGGTTGGAAGTCAGTGGCAACACATGGTTTGCTCGCCATCCTTCTTCATCAGAGCACAACTAAGCAGGCACACTCAGCCCCAGGTGGTGGAGACTACTGTCTCTAGACTATATGGCATATTCTGTTCTAGAATATTCTAGACTATATGGCATAACAGCAGGGGGATGTCTTGGTCTTAGACTCTCCATCCAACCCTTAATACATAGAATATAGAGTAAGGTAAAAGGCTTGGTCTCAGCAAAAAGTTACACCCTGCCTCTCCTATTTTTTGTTTTTCTGTTTTGTTTTGCATTTCAGACCCACCTTAAGAAGGAACTGCACATCAGGGGCCTGTGATGTGTGTTGGCTTGCAGGCCCCTGGAAGCCCTGTACAGCAGCCTGTGGCAGGGGCTTCCAGTCTCGGAAAGTCGACTGTATCCACACCAGGAGTTGCAAACCTGTGGCCAAGAGACACTGTGTGCAGAAAAAGAAACCAGTTTCCTGGCGGCACTGTCTTGGGCCTTCCTGTGATAGTACGTACACCTCTCAGGTATCTCCACTGCCCCAGAGGCCTTGATGGCGTCAGATCCTGATGACACCATCCCGGTGCTAGGCCCTGCTTGTGATTACTTCATCCGTGTCCCATCTGATGGGCTATTCAGAATGGATTTGGTAGCTTGAGACATCAGGAGATGAATTCCTTTATGTGGGTGCAGCTCCATGTTCTCTAGAGAAGAAAACAGTTGGATCAGTACCATGCCAGTAGCATTGGTTACTGCCGTTCTGAAAGGCACTGGCAATCTCTCCACACACTTCTCTTCTGCCTGGTAATCTTATATGCTAAGACAAAGATTGCATGGATGGGCTTGGGTAGGTATGCCAATGTCCTGAAATTATATGTAAAAATTAATTGTAGGTTTATTTTTCTAGGGACCAGGTGTGTACCTTTCATAAGTTTTTCAAAGAGTTCATGACCCTGCATTATTGCTGCTCTGAGCACTAAAAGGAGCAGCATGGGCCAGAGGGGCTGGGAGGGCGCAGAGAGCAGTGAGAGTCACTTGACTGGGCTGAAAGGGTGTCCAGTGCACTTCTGACCCGAGTACAAAACAGTGGCCCTAACCCAAAACTGCTTTCTTCATCTCACTCTGTGATCTCAATTTATGGCTTATCATAAAGTAAAATAATTTTTAAGTAGGTCTTTAATAAGCTGTATGTTATAGATTGGTTTTTCTTTTTTGCAGGAGACTGCACAGACACAACTCGTACTGTATGTTTATAAAACATGTTAATTTGTGTTCCCTAGACCCCTACAAACAAAGGTGCTGCCAGTCACGTCGAGAGCGATAAGCCTTCGGAGGGGTCATGATGCTGCTGCGAAGATAAAAGTAGAATATAAAAGCTCTTTTCCCCATGTCCATTCAAAAACATGTATTTCTTAAAAGTAGATTCTATGGATCAAACAGAGGTTGAAGCAAAAACACCACTGTTCAGATGTAAAGTGAAATTTTCCCATGGTAGTTTTATATTCCAATTTTATTTTTAAATGATGTATTCAAGGATGAACAAAAATACCATAGTATGCATGCCACTGCGCTTGGGAGCTCATCATGTCTGTCAAATCAAGAAATTGCCAACATGATGAGCACATCATCACGTGCTGCCTGTTTCCTGTGATTTGTAGACTAGCACAGAGTGATACATTCTAAAAACTTGGGAAACACAGTGACTGATGCCTTCCTCTTCTCTCGAGTTGTAGGTTTTCAACAGGTTTATAAGGTATTCACATTTTGGAAGCTCTGGCCCGTAGTTGTTAAGATGTTGGCATTAATGGCATTTTCAAAGATCTTTAAGTTTAGTCTGTGAAAAAGAGAACTTCCTTCTGTATAGGCTGTCACACGGACTGACCCAAGGATTCACAGAGGGATGGCATCTTGTCTTTGCTTTTAGAACACCCAGGGAAGAAAACACAGAGTAGATACTACTATCATTTGTACAACTACAGAAATCTATGACCAAATGAGGCATCTTGGAAGTCAAAGAAGAGGGAACATTAACCTTTTCTACTGATTTTGAATTATATTCAAAACTTTCTTTTAAGAACTGTGAATGAAACTTTTTCTAAGCACCATTCTATTGCACACAAACAGAAAAACAAAGCCTTATTAGACTTAATTTATGCATAAAGTAGTGTTCCTGAGGATTTTATTTTGGAAAATTTATATGACAGTAATCCAAATAAGAAACACAATAGTTGAAAATAATTTTTATAGTAAATAATTGCTTTGAGCTGATTTTCCAGTAAATCCAAAGTTAATTAGGTTAGGCTAGAAGTTACTCTAAGGACCAGGGGTTGGAGTCAGGATTTGCTTTAAGATTTGGGGAAAAGGGTAAGGGGTGGTTTTAGTTTTAGGATTAGAGCTAGAATTGAGTTAGGTTGAGAAAGGAAGTTAAGGTTCAGGTTACAGTTGGCTTTAAGGGTTAGGACCAGGTTAGGTCAGGGTTGGACTGGGTTTAAATTGGGGCCAGTGCTGGTGTTAGTGATAGTGTCAGGAAGGAGGTTAGGTTTGGAGTAAACGTTGTTGCTGAAGTGGGTTCAGGCTAGCATTAAATTGTAAATTCTGAAGCTGATTTCGTTATAGGGTCTTTTCCCTGTACACCAGCAGTTATGACTTTAAATGGCACATAAGGCCAAATAAGTGGTCATACTTCTTTTATCAGGGTCTCAGCTGCCTGTACACTTGCTGCCTGCAGCCTCTTGGCTACAAAGTTACCTGCAGCAGGTTGTGCTGGGCCTAGTCCCTGGTCAGTAATAACTAAACAGTGAATTTTGGCTTAGGATATGTCTGTGGAAAAACTTGTTGAGTTTTTCTACCATATCCTGAGCATGCAGTTTCTTTTGTTCTAACTTCAGCCTCACTGACACTGGGATGAGCACTACTGTATGTGGAGGGTTTGGTGACTGGGAATAGATGGGGGAAAGTGAGGAGGACACACCAGCCCATGAGTTGTTAATCATCAATCACATCTGATGTTGAAGGTTATTAAATTAAAAGAAAGTTCATTTGTAACATACTCTTTGTATATATTTATTATATGAAAGGTGCAATATTTTATTTTGTACAGTATGTAATAAAGACATGGGACATATATTTTTCTTATTAACAAAATTTCTTATTAAATTGCTTCACTTTGTATTTAAAGTTAAAAGTTACTATGTTTCATTTGCTATTTTACTTTCATTGTTGTCATTCAAATGGCATTCCTGTGTACTGTATTTTACTACTGTTTTTATAACAGAGTTAATGGTCCTCTTTCATGATCCCTATGTAATTCAAAAATAAATTTACCTTGATTATTTAGTGGCATCCTTATGAATGTAGGCAGCTTATGTGTGTTATTTTATGGTAGCCTTGGGTCTTGTCATCTTGGCTGTCCCCTTGTTAGTAGTCTAAGAGCAACCTCAACCTTGTTAGTAGTCCAGGTTTGATTCCCTGGACTGTCCTTTGGAGTGTGGATTACAAGACTCAGAGCAGATCTAATGCCCTGATTCTACTCATTAGTATTGAGAATCACATTTAAAAGAATCTTGAGGGATGATCCAAGATGGCCGACTAGGAACAGCTCAGGATTGCAGCTCCCAGTGAAAGCGCAGAGGGTGAGTGGACGCCACATTTCCAGAAGGATTTTTATTGCCCACAGACCAGGAGATTCCCAGGTGGAGGAGCCCCACGGGTCACCAGCGTGGCTGTTTTCGCCGGCGTGGCTGCTTTGCCGGCACCCTGGTGCTGCGGTTCTCCATACAAAATACACTGGTCCAGCTGCCCTTTTAGCTAGCGATTGGAGCCCCGGGAAGGCACAGTCACCCACTGATCTGATCAAAAAGGGGACTGAAACAGAGAGCCAGGCCAGGAGATTCCCGGGCAAAAAAATGCCACGAATCTCAGCACCGCTGTTTCAGCTGGCGCAGTGAGTCACCACACGGGAAATCACACAGATCCCGGTGCCTTTTCAACAGGCGACTGGAACACCTGGGAGAGAGACGACCGTTCAACTAAAAAAAAAAAAAAAAAAGGGGAGGCGGGGACTCAGAGGCAGGGAGCCAGGTGATCAGGCTCAGCTGGTCCCACCCCCAACAAAAACAGCAACTGGAAACGCTCTGGGCTGAGAGTTTCACAGCAAGCACAGCTGAACCGAGGACAGTCCAGCTCTGTCGGGGAGGGGTGTCTGCCATTACCTAGGCACCCCACTACGGAGGTAGTCTGCCGTTGCCAAGGCAACCTGCCATTACAGAGAAAGTCCACCATTACAGAGGTGGGCCACCATTGCCAAGGCAGTTCTAACTACACCCATGTAAACAGGACTGCAGGGAAGTTCACATGGCAGCTGGGTGGAGCCCACAGCAGCTCAGCAAAGCCTCTGCAGGCAGACAGTGACTAGGCTGCCTCCCTGCTGGGCAGGGCAGCCCTGAAAAAAAGGCAGCAGCACAACAGAAACTCATATATAGAGCCCTAACTCCCTGGGACAGAGCACCTGGGAAAAAAACGGGTTTATGAGTTCTGCTGAAGGAGACCTAAAAGTACCTGACCAGCAGCTCTGAATGAATAAGGGAGCTCACAGCTCAGCACTTGAGCTCCTATGAAGGACAGACTGTCTCCTCAAGCAGCTCCCTGACCCCCATATATCCAAAGAGTCACCACATAAAGGAGAGATCAGACTGATATTTGGCGGGTATCCTTCTGGGACAAAGACAACAGAAGAAGAAACTGGTAGCAACCCTTACTGTTGTGCAGTTGCAGCAGGTGATCCCCAGGCAAGCAGGGCCTGGAGTGGACCTCAGCAGTACTACAGCAGAGGGACCAGACTGTTACAAGGAAAACTAAAACAGAAATAACTTCTGTAAGGCCGGTTGCCTCGCTGGGAGGTCGGACACACCCACCCCTGCACCCCTGCACTCAGCACCTGACTATGCACCAGGCACCAGTCTCAGCACTCGGCACCTAGCTCTGCCGCATGGTTCCCTTGGAAAGCTCTGGCTAATGCAACCCTGGCCAGCTCTCACACCAGAAAACCCGCCCAACAACCCGCCAACCAATAGCGGTCCACCCCGTCTCAATCCCGCTCCCCTGGACCCAATCAGAGCACCCAGCTGTTGCTCGTTCCTCCTAGCCATAAAAACCCCACACCCCAGGACCCCTTTCCCTGGACCAGAGAACCTCGCCTGGGAGCTGAATAAATTGGCATTTAATTTTCTTATACTGGCCTCAGTTTCCTCATTTTAAACTCGGCAATAACCCTTACAAGTGGTGCCAAAATCCCAGGGGGAGTTAAAGACCCCCCCCAACCCCCAGGGAAAGTGACTCCTCTACCATAAGGTGAATCAGGGAGCCGCCACTTCTCCAATCATCTGTAGCCATTACTCAGTAAGACTCCTATTGTCCATAACCCCATCCTCTGTTTGCTCCGATCTGAGGAGACCCTGTCCGTATTTGTGGCCGTGTCAGGGACTCCTCCCCATCTTGAGCTGTGGGCCTCACGGAGATGTCCCGGTGCCCCTGCTCACCCGTTCCAGAAGACAGGAATATTGTGGAGACGTCCCTATACTCCTGTCCTTCCCCGAAACCTCCGGTAGTCGGGCGTTGTGGTCCAGGACGCCGTTCCTCACTCCTGACTATCCCACAACAGAAAGGGAACTATGGGTAATCAGGAGTCCCGCCTAGACCCCAAGTTGCCATTGCGATGTCTAGTCCGAAATTTACCCAAGCTGGGCCTCTCCATAAAAAAGAAAAGGCTGCTTTTTCTCTCCACTGTGGCCTGGCCCCAGTATCCTCTGGACAACCAGTCCAAGTGGCCACCAGAGGGAACTTTCAATCTTGGCATTCTAACTAATTTAGACAATTTCTGTCAAAGAAATGGTAAATGGTCAGAGGTCCCCTATGTTTAGGCCTTCTGGCATCTTCGCTCCTGCCCCACCCTCTGTTCCTCGTGCACCATTGCTCAGGTACTCCTGGCCAAAGAAACCCTCACCGCCCTCAGCCCCTCCACCATCCTCCTCCTTTTCCGACCCCGACCCGCCCAAAGAACTGTCCTTTCCTCCCGCCCAACCCACAAATCCTCTGTCATATGCGGAATCTCAACCCCCTCCAGCTCTTCCCCTTCCTGGTTCCAACCTAGCCATGTTAGTGCTCACACCCACTCGCGCTGTGCCCCTAACAATGAAACCTCCCTCCTTTGTCCTCTCCGAGAGGTTGCTGAAACAGAAGGCACTGTCCGAGTACATGTTCCCTTCTCCCTCTCTGACCTATCAGCCATTGAGAAATGACTAGGGTCATTTTCTACCAATCCTACTGCTTACACCAAAGAATTCCGCTACCTCACCCAGGCTTACGACCTCACCTGGCATGATACCTACATAATTCTGTCCTCCTCCCTCACTCCAGATGAGTGTGACCGCATCCTTACGGCAGCCTGGGCACACGCTGATCAGGCACATCTCACAAACAATCAGATGCCAGTAGGTGCGGCTGTGGTCCCAGAGGCTGACCCTAATTGGAATTATCAAACCAGTCAAGATGGCCACCACCACCGGGACCAAATGCTACAGTGCCTCCTAGCGGGCATGCAAAGCGCAGCCCAAAAGGTAGTTAATTATGATAAGGGAAACACAGGTACTGATTGACTTACGACCTATGCAACTTACGACCACTCCACTTTATGACCACAATCGCTAGCCACGACTGCTCCGCATCTGGCAGCGCAAACATTGCCCAGCTGGGTGTACAACAATGCAGACCAGCTTCCGGCAGCACTACCATCTCCACGTGCATCATTTCAACTGTACATATAGCCTACTCAACTTACGACCAAAACGTGTTATGCCCGTTCTGCGTTCCCGACCGTGGTTGTAAGTCGAGCACTAGCTGTAACTCAGGGTCCTACTGAAAACCCAGCTGCCTTCCTTGACTGATTAATGCTATGATCCTTCATAACCGGGTGGACCGGCCTCTTTATCAGAGGCTATAGTTCTAGCCACCCATTTCATCACTCAGTCAGCAGCTGACATTAGAAAGAAACTTTAAAAGGCTGAGGAGGGCCCCCAAACTCCCATACGAGACCTGGTAAACATGGCATTTAAAGTTTTTAACAGCTGAGAGGAAAAGGCTGAGGCCACCCGCCAGGCCCACCTACAGCAAAAGGTAAGCCTCCAAACCCAAGCTCTTGTGGCAGCTCTGAGGCTGGCAGCACACCAGGTGCCTGGTGGAGGGTATCCATCGAAACCAGCCAAGAACTCTGGAGGCGTTCCGCCTGGGCCCTGTTTCAAGTGTGGTCAGGAGGGACACTGGGCACGTCAGTGTCCATGTCCCCGACCACCTACCAAGCCTTGCCCAAACTGCATACAGCTTGGACACTGGCACCGTGATTGCCTGTCCTGGACCACAGGCCCACCCCCCGCACCTCTATGTGGAGGGCAGGCCAGTCTGCAGGAAGCAATCCCATTGCTTGAACTTCTCGGCTTTCTGGATGACTGACACAGCCCAGACTCGAAGACCCCCATCACCCTTGCCGAGCCCAGGGTAACGCTGCAGGTAGCCGGTAAGTCCATTTCCTTCTTAGTGGATATGGGGCTACCTATTCTGTATTGCCTTCCTACTGAGGACCTAGCATACCTTCCCAGGTTTCAGTCATGGGAATTAATGGCAAGCCTTCCTGTCCTAATCAAACCCATCCTTTAGCCTGTGTCCTTGAGGGACACCCCTTTTCCCACTCTTTTTTAATTATACCCTCATGCCCAGTCCCCCTTTTAGGACAAGACATTCTCCAGACTGTGGGGGCCACTCTCCAATTCACTGGCCCTCCACACTCAAGCCCATCATCCGCTCACCTCCTACTGCCACTCCTAACTGATGCCACGTTCTGCCCTAACTCCTTGCCTCAACCCCCTATCCCTCCTGACGAAGTTAATCCCCTCGTATGGGATACCTCCAAGCCTGTAGTGGCCAAACATCATACTCTGGTTAAGATATTTCTCAAAAATCCTACCCACTTTCCTTCACATCCTCAGTTCCCTATCTCGAAGACCCACCATCAAGGCCTGAAGCCTATGATCACCTGCCTGCTAGCTCAAGGACTACTTATTCCCACCAGTTCCCTTGTAACACTCCTGTCTTGCTGGTCCAAAAGCCATCTGGCAACTACCGCCTGGTTCAGGACCTGTGCCTTATCAACGAGGCAGTGGTACCCCTCCACCCTGTAGTCCCCAACCCATACACCCTATTATCAAACATTCCCTCCACTACCTCTCATTTTACAGTTCTTGACCTCAAGGATGCCTTCTTTACCATTCCCCTTCACCCTGAGTCCTACTTTCTCTTTGCCTTCACCTGGACTGATCCTGACACCAACCTGTCACAACAGCTTACCTAGATGGGCCTGTCTTCAGGGATTCCCAGACAGCCCTCACATTTTTGGACAAGCCTCGGCAGCCAATCTTGGCTCCTGCCCCCTTCAACCCAGTCTCCTTCTCCAGTATGTGGATGACCTGTTACTTTGTAGCCCGTCCCTCTCCCTATCCCAGCAGCACACTGCCACTGTCCTTAACTTCCTCGGATCTCAGGGATACCAATTATCTCCCTCCAAAGCAGTTATCAGTCACCTTGGTGGTTATTTGGGCATCTGCCTCACCCCCAAAACTAAAAGCCTAACAACAGATCGCCAAAAGGCACTTCTTTCACTGCAGCCCCTGTAGACTGCCGACCAGATTCTTTCCTTTTTAGGATTTGTAGGATTTTCCACCACTGGATACCGAACTTTGCCTCTCTAGCTAAACCTCTGTACGTGGTGGCTAAGGACACCCCCACAGGACCCCTCTCCCATCCTGAGGTTGTAAAACAGGTTTTTAAAACCCTCCAAACTGCTCTGTCCACCGCACCCCCACTTCATCTGCCGGACCTCAATTGCCCCTTTTATCTGTCACTGATGAGAAACAGGGCATTACTGTCGGGGTTCTAACCCAACCCCTGGGTCCTGCGTTCTGCCCTGTAGCCTACTTATCGAAGCAACTTGACCCCACGGTCAGGGGGTGGCAGCCTTGCCTGTGAACCCTGGGAGCAGCAATAGAACTTACCAAGGAATCCCTAAAACTTACCCTGGGCCAGCATATCTCAGTGTTCTCTCCTCACCAGCTTACGGACCTCCTCTCCCACAAATCCCTCGCTCACCTAGGGCTCTCTCATCTACAGGAGTTCCACCTGGCTCTTCATTGAGAATCCTTCAGTCAGCCCTCACCCTACTTCCCCAGTCAACCTGGCTACCCTGCTTCCTCTTCCATCCCTTCCTCCTTCCCCAGCGCACTCCTGCCCTGAACTAACGGATGCACTTGCCAAACCTTGGGAGGGCCTATCCAACTTTCCCCTGCCTAATCCAGACCTTACTTTCTATGTGGATGGAAATTCAGTAATAACAGCCGACGGGAGGTGAAAGGTAGCCTATGTGGTAGTTGCAGATTCAGCCACCCTTAAGCCATGTCACCTCCCTGACGGAACCACATCACAAACCAACCACAAGAGCTCATTGCCCTAACCCGAGCTCTCACACTAGCACAGGGAAAGTGAGCAAATATCTATACTGACTCAAAATATGCTTTTCTTATTACCCATTACCACTCTGCCCTCTGGAGAGAGCGGTGACTCTGCTACACAGATCTCCAACCTTTTACAGGCCTTATCATTGCCTAGGGAAGTTACAGTCATACACTGCCGAGGATACCGGGCCCAGCATGATGCCATCACCCGAGATAGAGCAGCAAGATCTTTAACTAACGCCAAGTTAACCCCTACCCCTGTTCTCTTCCTTACCACAGCCACACAGCTTGTATACTCACCATCAGAACAACAGGCCCTTACACTAAAAGGAGTAACAGAATCTAATAAGGGCTGGATCTTCCTAAATAACAGAATCGCCCTTCCCCGGGAACAGGCCCCTAAAATTATTGCTGAAATCCACCAATCCTTACACATAGGGCCTAAGGCATTACACCGCTTTGTACAGCCCCTCTTTTTCTCGCCAGGTCTGCAACAAACAATTGAGCAGGTACACAAGGCATGCGTTACTTGCTCTAAGGTCTCACCTGAGGGAGGTTTAAGGCCACAGTTTCCTACTCACCAAATGTGTGGCAACCTAAAAGCCCGAGACTGGCAAACTGACTTCACTCATATGCTCACTCACAAAAAGCTCCACTACCTGCTAACTTTTGTAGATACCTTTACAGGTTGCATTGATACTTTTGTAGATACCTTTACAGGTTACCTTCCCCAGCTCCCGGAAGACAGCAGACAAGGGTGGCCTCCCTCCTTACTCAAGAAATCATCCCTTGCTCCGGCCTACTTGCCACCATCCAGTCAGACAATGGTCCAGCATTTACAGCCCAAGTAATCCAGCGAGTCGCCAAGTCCCTCAACATCTCCTGGAAACTGCACATCCCTTATCATCCTCAGTTGTCGAATAAAGTTGAACAGGCCCACAGCATCCTCAAAGACCATTTGGCCAAACTTGCTATTGAGGCAAAACTCTCTTGGCCCATAATCCTACCTCTTACCCTGGCCTGGGTCCAGGCCACCCTATGGGGGCCAACAGACCTTAGCCCCTTGGAACTGCTGTACGGCCAGCCTTTCCTGGTTTCTCGCAACCTCCCTGTAAACCCCTCTCCACTGGCTTCCTACCTTCCCTTCCTCTCCCTCCTCTGCCACCTGTTAAGGGAGCACGCAGACTGCTCCCACCCTGTCGTTCCAGGACCAGAGGACTCCCACCCAGTGGCGCCTCTCCAACCGGGCAACAGCGTTCTCCTCTGAGAACTCAAGCCAGGATCCTTGCAACCCAGATGGTCGGGACCCCACAGTGTTATCCTAACCACCCCCACAGCAGCCAAACTCCTGGGTCACACTCCATGGTACCATGTGTCCTGCCTCAAACTGGCCCCCAAAATGATCAGTGGAAATCTGAATCCCTGGGCCCCACATGCCTCCACCTCACCCATGGCCCTGACCCATCGCCCCCTAACCCTTCAGATCCCCCTTGTGACAGTAGTTCTGATATCTCCTCTTGAGGCCAACTCATATGTTTGGCGCTTCTACATCCAGGAATCCTGGACTGAGGGCCCCACGAACAGGACCCATTATCTTGCCCAGGCAAACTGCCAAACGGGCGGCCATCGGTCTACTGTCTCCATCCTCATCCCGCACAGTAAAAGCGCCGGACTCAGTAGCGATCATGGGTTTCACTTTCGGCACGGGCTGTGTTTTCTATATGACCAAACTAAGGACTACTGTCACTGGTGGAACACCACCTACGGTGGGTGCCCATATAGCTCTTGTGTTATTCACAAGCCACAGCCTCCAAGCTGTCCCAACTGCATGCTCACTCACTTCAGCAATGGTTCCTTAGCCCTGAATATCCGCGACCCCTGGCACAGCTGTTGGGATGCAGGAGTGTCCGGTAAAGTCTATGAAGATTATACCTGGAGCCACCCTCAGGGAACATGGCTAATATTCCAGTCCTATACCTGCATCGTCTCTGAAGCAACAGAATAGCTCAGTTCTGTAAGCCATACAATCCTGCAAAATGAAGCCACCCTAACTAATCAATTCAAACCCTCAGACAGCACCTCTCAACCTTTCTCTTTCTTGACTCTAGTACAGCAGGGAGCCAACATGTTAAATTTAACTACAGCCATGAATATAATCAACTGCTTTTTATGTGCCTCTCTCAGCAACCCCCGCTTAGCTGCAGTTCCCCTCAGGTCCGGGTTCAATCTGTTAGTCACCTACAGGACCTGGCACCATCTTAACGGATATCCCCTTGTTCCAAGTACACCCTCATAATTTCTCTCTCTGCTATGAGACAGCCAGCAGCTCCAGTCCCAGCTGTAACACCACAGTAAAGGTAAAATCCTCCCTCTACATGCTACCAGAATATTTCTGGTGTAATGTAACCTTAACTAAATTTATTTTATTTTATTTTATTTTTTTTTGAGACGGAGTTTCGCTCTTGTTACCCAGGCTGGAGTGCAATGGCGCGATCTCGGCTCACTGCAACCTCCGCCTCCTGGGTTCAGGCAATTCTCCTGCCTCAGCCTCCTGAGTAGCTGGGATTACAGGCACGTGCCACCATGCCCAGCTAATTTTTTGTGTTTTTAGTAGAGACGGGGTTTCACCATGTTGACCAGGATGGTCTCGATCTCTCGACCTCGTGATTCACCTGCCTCGGCCTCCCAAAGTGCTGGGATTACAGGCTTGAGCCACCGTGCCCGGCTTAACTAAATTTATTAATGCCTCCTTCCATTTCCCTTGTGTGTCTGTCACCTTGGTCCCGCAGTTAGAGGTATACTGACAGGCCGAACTTCTATCTCTCCTTCCACCCTCCCCTAATTACCAAGACAGACGACCAGTCTTCCTCCCAACGGTCGTTGGTCTCTCTCTAGCATCCTCTCTGGTGGCGGCCAGGCTGGGTAGCAGTGCTCTAGGCTACAGTGTCACCTTAGCCACTTAACTAGAGGACAAGCTTCGCATGGCTATCGAAGCGTTGGCCACCTCCCTGGCCTCCCTCCAGCGACAAATCACATCACTAGCCCAGGTAACTCTCCAGAACCAGTGGGCCCTTGACCTGCTGACAGCAGAAGAGAGAGATACCTGTCTGTTTCTTCAGGAGCAATGCTGCTATCACATCAATGAAACAGGCCTTGTGGAAGAAAATGTCAACACTCTCTATCGCCTCCAAGAGGACCTCCGCAAGAAGCAAAATGCATCAGTCTCGCCTCTCAACTGGTAGCAATCCCCCATGCTTACCTGGCTAACCCCTATTATCACTCCCATCATCGTAGTCTGTCTTCTGTTAATGCTAGCCCATTTTTTCCTCAGGTTATTACAAGCCCTCATGAGCGAAATTTCCAGGGTGGCCGTAAACCAGATGCTACTTCACCCCTATGTCCAACTCCCAACCAAGGCACCAGCCAACTGACCCTTCTCCCTCACTCCGCCCCTATTCAGTAGGAAGCAGCCAGAAAGAAGCGGCGTCCGATATCATCAAAAGGGTCGGAATGTAAGGCCGGTTGCCTCGCTGGGAGGTCGGACACACCCACCCCTGCACTCAGCACCTGACTCTGCACCCGGCACCAGGCTTGGCACTTGGCACCTAGCTCTGCCACATGGTTCCCTTGGAAGGCTTCAGCTAATGCAACCCTGGCCAGCTCTCGCACCGGAAAACCCATCCAACAACCCACGAACCAATAGCGGCCCGCCCCATCTCAATCCTGCTCCACTGGACCCTATCAGAGCACCCAGCTGTTGCTCGTTCCTTCTAGCCATAAAAACCCCACACCCCAGGAAGTCAGCAGGACTTCTCTGGCCCCCTTTCCCCTGACCAGGGAACCTCACTTGGAAGCTGAATAAATTGCATTTAATTTTGTTATACTGGCCTCAGTTTCCTCATTTTAAACTCAGCAATAACCCTTAAAACTTCATCATCAACAAACTGGATGTCCACTCAGAGACCCAATCTGAAAGTCAGCAACTACAAACACGACGGGTGGATAAATCCAAAGATGGGAAGAAACCAGCACAAAAAGGATGAAAACACCTGAAGCCAGAACACCTCTCCTCCTCCAAGGGATCACACTCCTCACCAGCAAGCGAACAAGGCTGGATGGAGAAGGAATGTGATGAAATGACAGAATCAGGCTTCAGAAGGTGGGTAATAAGAAACTTCTGTGAGCTAAAAGAACATGTTCTAACCCAATGCAAAGAAACTAAGAACCTTGAAAAAAGATCTGATGAAATGCTGAGAATGGACAACTTAGAAAGGAATGTAAGTGAATGGATGGAGCTGAAAAACAACATGAGAACTTTGCGAAGCATGCACAAGTTTCAAAAGCCGAATTGACCAAGCAGAAGAAACGATATCAGAGGTCGAAGATCAACTCAGTGAAATAAAATGAGAAAGCAAGATAGAGAAAAAGGGGGGAAAAGGAATGAACAAAGTCTCCAAGAAATGTGGGACTATGTGAAAAGACCTAATCTACGTTTGATAGGTGTACCTGAATGTGACAAAGAATAAATCCAAGCTGGAAAATACTCTTCAGGATATTATCCAGGAAAACATGCCCAGCCTAGCAAGGCAGGCCAATTATTCAAATCCAAGAAATACAGAGAATACCACAGAGATATTCCTCAAGAAGAGCAACCCCAAGTCACATAATCGTCAGATTTACCAGGGCTGAAATGAAGGAGAAAATGCTGAGGGCAGCCAGAGAGAAAGGTCGAGTTATCCACAAAGGGAAGCCCATCAGACTCACAGCAGATCTCTCAGCAGAAACCCTACATGTCAGAAGAGAGTGGGGGCCAATATTCAACATCCTTAAAGAACAGATCTTTCAACCAAGAATTTCACATCCAGCCAAACTAAGCTTCCTAAGTGAAGGAAAAATAAAATCTTTTGCGAACAAGCAAGTACTCAGAGATTTCATCACCACCAGGCCTGCTTTACAAGAGCTCCTGAAAGAGGCTCTACACATAGAAAGGAACAACCAGTACCAGCCACTCCAAAAACATACCTAATGGTAAAGAGCATCAACACATTGAAGAATCTGCATCAACTAACAGGCAAAACAGCCAGCTAGCATCAAAATGGCAGGAACAAATTCACACGTAACAATATTATGTGGACTAATATTGTAAATGGACTAAATGCCCCAATCAAAAGACACAGACTGGCAAATTGAATAAAAAGCCAAAATCCAACAGTGTGCTGTATCCAGGAAACCCATCTCACATGCAAGGATACACAAAGGCTCAAAATAAAGGGATAGAGGAAGATTTACCAAGCAAATGGAGAGCAAAAAAAAGCAGGAGTTGCAATTCCCGTCTCTGATAAAATAGACTTTAAAGCAACAAAGATCAAAAGAGACAAAGAAAGACATTACATAACGGTAAAAGGATCAATGCAACAAGAAGAGCTAACAATCCTAAATATATACGCACCCAATACAGGAGCACCGAGATACATAAGACAAATTCTTAACGACTTACAAAGAGTCTTAGACTCCCACACAATAATAGTGGGAGACTTTAACACCCAATTCTCAATATTAGGCAGATCAATCAGACAGAAAATTAACAAGGACGTCCAGGACTTGAACTCAGACCTGGAACAAGCAAACCTAATAGACATTTACAGAACTCTCCACCCCAAATCCACAGAATATACATTCTTCTCAGCACCGCATCACACTTACTCTAAAACTGACCACATAATTGGAAGGAAATCACAGCAAATGCAAAACAGAAATTATAACAATCTCTCAGACTACAGTGTAATCAAGTTAGAACTCAGAATTCACAAACTAACTCAGAACCGCACAGCTTCATAGAAACTGAACAACTTGCTCTTGACTGTTGACTGGATAAACAATGAAATGAAGGCAGAAATAAAAATGTTTTTTGAAACCAACAAGAATGAAGACACAACATACCAGAATCTCTGGGACATATTTAAAGCAGCCTCTAGAGGAAAATATGTAAGTGCCCACATGAGAAGCAAGGAGAGATCTAAAATTGAAACCCTATCGTCAAAATTGATAGAGCCAGAGGAGCAAGATCAAAAAAGCTCAAAACCTAGCAGAAGACAAGAAATAACATCAGAGCAGAACTGAAGGAGATAGACACACAAAAAAACCCTTCAAAAAAATCAATAAATCCAAGAACTGGTTTTTCAAAAAGATCAACAAAATAGACGACTAGCCAGCTTAATAAAAAAGGAGAATAACTAAATTGATGCAATAAAAAAATGATAAAGGGGATATCACCACAGATTCCAAAGAAATTCAAACCATCATCAGAGATTATTACAAACAACTCTATGCACATAAACTAGTAAACCTGGAAGAAATGGATAAATTCCTGGACACTTGCCTCCTCCCAAGCCTAAACCAGGAAGAAGCTAAAACCCTGAACAGACCAATAACAAGGTCTGAAGTTGAGGCAGCAATCAAGAGCCTGCCACCCAAAAAAAGCCCAGGTCCAGATGGGTTCACAGCCGAATTCTACCAGACATACAAAGAGGAGCTGGTATCATTCCTTCTGAAATGATTCCCAATAATCCAAAAAGAGGGAATCCTTCCCAAATCATTTTATGAGACCAACATCACCCTCATACCAAAACCTGGCAGAGACTCAACAAAAAAAGAAAACTTCAGGCCAACATCCATGATGAACACAGATGCAAAAATCTTCAATAAAATACTGGCAAGCCGATTGCAACAGCACATCAAAAAGCTTATCTACCATGGTCAAGTAGGATTCATCCCGGGGATGCAAGGCTGGTTCAACATACACAAGTCCATAAACGCTAATTCACCACATAAACAGAACCAAAGACAAAAACCACATGATTATCTCAACTGATGCAGAGAAGGCTTTTGACAGAATTCAACAGCCCTTTACGCTAAAAACCCTCAATAAACTAGGTATTGACGGAACGTATCTCAAAACAATGAAAGCTATTTACGACAAACCAACAGCCAATATCGTACTGAATGGGCAAAAACTGGAAGCATTCCCTTTGAAATCTGGCACTAGACAAGGATGCCCTCTCTCACCACTCCTATTCAATATAGTACTGGAAATTCTAGGCAGAGCAATCAGGCAAGAAAAATAAATAAAGGGTATTCAAATTGGAAAGGAGGAAATCAAATTGTCTCTGTTTGCAGATGACATGATTGTATATCTAGAAGACCCCATCATCTCAGCCCAAAATCTCCTGAAACTGATAAACAACTTCAGCAAAGTCTCAGGATACAAAATCAACGTGCAAAAATCACAAGCATTCCTATACACCAGTAACAGACTTAAAGAGAGTCACATCAAGAAGGAACTACCATTCACAATTGCTACAAAGAGAATAAAATACCTAGGTATACAACTAACAAGGAACGTAAAGGACCTCTTCAAGGAGAACTACAAGTCACTGCTCAACGAAGTAAGAGAGGACACAAACAGATGGAGAAACATTCCATGTTCATGGTTAGGAAGAATCAACATCGTGAAAATGGCCATACTGCCCAAAGTAATTTACAGATTCAACGCTATTCCCATCAAGCTACCAATGACCTTCTTCACAGAACTGGAAAAAAACACCTTAAACTTCATATGGAACCAAAAGAGAGCCTGCATAGCCAAGTCAATTCTAAGCAAAAAGAACAAAGCAGGAGACATCACACTACCGGACTTCAAACTATACTACAATCAAAACAGCATGGTACTGGTAACAAAACAGAGATATAGACCAATGGAACAGAACAGAGGCCTCAGAGGAAATAGAACATACCCACAACCATCTGATCTTCAACAAACCTGACAGAAACAAGCAATGGAGAAAGGATTTCCTGTTTAACAAATGGTGTTGGGAAAATTGGCTAGCCATGTGCAGAAAGCAGAAACAGGACCCCTTCCTGACACCTTACACCAAAATTAACTCCAGATGGATTAAAGACTTAAACATCAGACCTAACACCATAAAAACCCTAGAAGAAAATCTAGGCAAAACCATTCAGGACATAGGCGTAGGCAAGGACTTCATGACCAAAACACCAAAAGCAATGGCAACAGAAGCCAAAATAGGCAAATGGGACCTAATCAAACTCCACAGCTTCTGCACGGCAAAAGAAACAGTCAGTACAGTGAATCGGCAACCAACAGAATGGGAAAAAATTTTTGCAGTCTACCCATCTGACAAATGGCTGATATCCAGAATTTACAAAGAACTAAAACAGATCTACAAGAAAAAAACAAACAAGCCCATTCAAAAATGGGCGAAGGATATGAACAGACACTTTACAAAAGAAGACATACACGAGGCCAACAGACATATGAAAAAATGCTCATCATCATTGGTCATTAGAGAAATGCAAATCAAAACCACGCTGAGATACCATCTCACACCAGTTAGAATGGCGATCATTAAAAAATCTGGAAACAACAGATGCTGGAGAGGATGTGGAGAAATAGGAACACTTTTACACTGTTGGTGTGAATGTAAATTAATTCAACCATTGTGGAAGACAGTGTGGCAATTCCTCAATGACCTAAAAATAGAAATTCCATTTGACCCAGCAATCCCATTACTGGGTATATATCCAAAGGATTATAAATCATTCTATTATAAGGACACGTGCACACGAATGTTCACTGCAGCACTGTTTACAATAGCAAAGACCTGGAACCAACCCAAATGCCCATCGATGATAGACTGGATAGGGAAAATGTGGTACATATACACCATGGAATATTATGCAGCCATCAAAAACTATGAGTTCAAGTCCTTTTTAGGGACATGGATGAACCTGGAAACCATCATTCTCAGCAAACTGACACAAGAGCAGAAAATCAAACACCGCATATTCTCGCTCACAGGCGGGTGTTGAACAATGAGAACACATGGACACAGGGAGGGGAGCACTAAACACTGGGGTCCGTTGGGGGGAAATGGGGGAGGGACGGGGGGGTGGGGAGGTGGGAAGAGATAGCATGGGGAGAAATGACAGATACAGGCGAGGGGACGGAAGGCAGAAAACCACACTGCCATGTGTGTACCTATGCAACAATCTTGCATGTTCTTCACATGTACCCCAAAACCTAAAATGCAATAAAAAAAAATAAAGAAAAAAAAAAAGAAATGGTGTTGGGAAAACTGGCTAGCCATGTGCAGAAAGCAGAAACTGGACCCCTTCCTGACACCTTTCACTAAAATTAACTCCAGATGGATTAAAGACTTAAACATCAGACCTAACACCATAAAAACCCTAGAAGAAAATCTAGGCAGAACCATTCAGGACATAGGTGTAGGCAAGGACTTCATGACCAAAACACCAAAAGCATTGGCAACAAAAGCCACAATAGACAAATGGGACCTAATCAAACTCCACAGCTTCTGCACAGCAAAAGAAACAGTCATTAGAGTGAATCGGCAACCAATAGAATGGGAAAAAATCTTTTGCAATTTACCCATCTGACAAATGGCTGATATCCAGAATTTACAAAGAACTAAAACAGACTTACAAAAAACAAACAAACAAACAAACAAACAAGCCCATTCAAAAGTGGGCAAAGGATATGAACAGACACTTTACAAAAGAAGACATACATGAGGCCAACAAACATATGAAAAAATGCTCATCATCACTGGTCATTAGAGAAATGCAAATCAAAACCACGTTGAGGTATCATCTCACTCCAGTTAGAATGGCGATCATTAAAAAATCTGGAAACAAGAGATGCTGGAGAGGATGTGGAGAAATAGGAACACTTTTACACTGTTGGTGGGAGTGTAAATTAGTTCAACCATTATGGAAGTCAGTGTGGCAATTCCTCAAGGACCTAGAAACAGAAATTCCATTTGACCCAGCAGTCCCATTACTGGGTATATATCCAAAGGATTATAAATCGTTCTACTATAAGGACACATGCACACGAACGTTCACTGCAGCACAGTTTACAATACCAAAGACCTGGAACCAACCCAAATGCCCATCGATGATAGACTGGACAGGGAAAATGTGGCACATATACACCATGGAATATTATGCAGCCATCAAAAACAGTGAGTTCGTGTCCTTTGTAGGGACATGGATGAACCTGGAAACCATCATTCTCAGCAAACTGACATAAGAGCATAAAATCAAACACTGCATGTTCTCACTCATAAGTGGGTGTTGAACAATGAGAACACATGGACAAAGGGAGGGGAGCACTACACACTGGAGTCTGCTGGGGGGAAATAGGGGAGGGAGAGTTGGGGGTGAGGAGTTGAGGAGAGAGAGCATGGGGAGAAATGCCAGATATAGGTGAAGGGGAGGAAGACAGCAAACCACACTGCCACGTGTGTACCTATGCAACAATCTTGCATGTTCTTCACATGTACCTTAAAACCTAAAATGCAATTAAAAAAAAAAATCTCTACAGCAGCAGAAGAAAGAAGTCCCAAACAGAAAACCTGAAAGCAGTACTGAAGTAAGCAGTAGTTGGAAGAACAAGAGGTACTTACAGCCTTTTAATTTTTTTTAAGACTTTAAGAGCAGTTTTAATTTCACAACAAAATTGATCAGAAGGTACAAATATTTCCCACATGTAAATCATGTCACAATACATATATAGCATCCCCCATTATCAGCATCCCCCACCAGAATGGTACATTTGTCGCAATGGATGAACCTCCATTGACACATCATCATATCCCAAAGTCCATAGTTGACATTAGTGTCCACTCTGTATTGTACATTATATGGGTTCAGACAAACATGAAATGACAGGTATCCATCAGTATTCACTGCCCTAAAAAATCCTCCTTGCTCTGACTTTTCATTCCTCCCCTCTTCTCCCAAATCCCTGACAACTACTGATCTTTTTACTGTCTTTTTGCCTTTTTCAGAATTTCGTATCATTGGAATCATACAGCATGTAGTCTTTTAAGATTGGCTTCTTTCACTTAGTAATAAGCATTCAGGGTTCCTACATATCTCTTCATATTTTGATAGCTCATCGCTTTTTTATCAATGAATAATATTCCATTGTCTGGATCGGCCACAGTTTGTCCATTTACCTACTGAAGATTATCTTGGTTGCTTCCAAGATTTTGCAAGTATGGATCAAGCTGCTATAACCATCTATGCGCAAGTATTTTTGTGGATGTAAGTTTCAGCTCCTCTGGGTAAATGCCATGAACTATAACTGCTGGATCATATGGTTTAGTTTTGTAAGAAACTGTCAAACTATTTCCCATAATGGGGCCATATCATTTTGTATTTCCTTTTTTTTGAGACCAGGCTGGAGTGCAATGGCATGATCTTGGCTCACTGCAACCTCCGCCTCCCAGGCTAAAGTGATTCTCATACCTCAGCCTCCCAAGTAGCTAGGATTACAGGTGCATGCCACCACCCCCAGTTAATTTTATTATGTTAGTAGAGGTGGGGTTTCACCATGTTGGCCAGGCTGGTCATGAACTCCTGACCTCAAGTGATCTACCCACCTTGGCCTCCCAAAGTGCTTGGATCAAAGGCATGAGCCACCGCACCTGGCCCAAAAACCCAATTTTAAAATATTCTAGTATTTTTGAGTAATGGGCTCCTTGCTTTTTAAAAATAGGCTTTTTTTTTTTTTTTTTTTTTTTTTTTTGAGATGGGGTCTCACTCTGCTGCACAGACTGGAATGCAGTGGCACAATCTTGGCTCACTGCAACCTCTGTCTTCTAGGTTCAAGCAATTCTCCTGCCTCAGCCTCCTGAACAGCAGGGATTACAGGCACCCACCACCATGCCTAGCAGATTTTTGTACTTTCAGTAGAGATAGGGTTTCACCATGTTGGCCAGGCTGTTCTCGGACTCCTGCCTTGGCCTCCCCCAGTGCTGGGATTACAGTCTTGAGGCACCACACCTGGCCTAAAAATAGACTTTGTTAGGCCTATTTTCATTTTGATATATGATATTCTTTTTATATATTTTTATTAATAATGTAATTACATATATAGGATTACATTAATTCCACTGGTATGTAAAATAGCTGAATGAATATGTCCTAATATAAAACACTTGTGTGAGTGATACCACCAATAATCAAAGTAATGATTCATACTTTATTTAGGTAATAGCTAAATGCATACTGTTTCTTTAAGTTTCAAGCCTAACCATTCAATGGGTAAGTAAAGTGCAAGGATATCAATATACTTTCATCTATAAACCTACCCATTAGGGAGGTCAAGTGCAGTGCTCTTTCTGTTTTTTAAATCTTTTGAGCACATAACATGCTACACAAAGAACAAATTGGGAATACTATGTAAATGGTGAAGAAGTATATTATAATTAAATGTAGCATATAGTAATTGTTGATATATAGATTGATTGATATGCATAGGAGAAAATGTACTGTGTAAAATTTGACATAAAAGATAGTTGATGAAAATGACTATATTTGACCTTTTACACAACCATAGTAAGATTTTCTGGGTTTCCTGTCGATTCCCACACTTCCATTCATATAGTTATAGTTCAAGGGTAAGGAATGTTGAGTTCCTCTGGCCATTCTCACTCCTGAACTTTCTTAGCAAAGGCGCTATTTTGTATTTCAAATTTTCAGGCATGAGACAACAAAAATATTACGGGCCAAGGCTGTACTTCCACAGTCTATATGATTGTACTGCAGGTTTTGTAGATAAACCGTTTAAGAACAATTCTGCAGCTGAAGAGAAGTCACAATGGGAAGACACTCTCAGTGTCCTTTTAGAGTTAGACAGGAGGCAAGAAAGCAATGAGATATGAAGAAAAAAAGATCCTGCAAAATAGTAAACAGGACAACGTTTAGATTCTGGGGGTGTGGCTTTATGAAACTGGTGACTCCTCAACAAAAATGTTTTTACCCCAGCAGCCTCAACTTAGAAATTTATATATATTAAAATGTAGATCATAAAATAGGTCAGTATTTGATTTTATAAACATGTTTTGGGATTACCCTGCTCTGTACTAGCCATTGTAAGGAATACAGAGATCTGGATTGCAGCATGGTTATTGGCATTTAGAAACTTTACAATTGATAGCCAAGGAGGTAAAAGATCTGTACATTAAAAACTATAAAACACTGATGAAAGACATTGAAGAAGACATAAGTAAATGGAAATATATCCTGTGCTCATGGATTGGAAGAATTGATATTGCTGAAATGTTCATACCGTCCAAAGCAATCAATAGAATTAATGAAATCTCTATCAAAATTCTAACAGCGTTTTTCACAGAAATACAAAAAACAATTCTAAAATCTATGTGGAGTCACAAAAGACTCCACATGATAGTCAAAGATAGCTAAAGCAATCTTGAGAAAGAAGGGCCAGTTTCAGGCATCACACTTTGTGATTTCAAATTAAATTACAAAGCTACAGTAATCAAAATAATACAGTACCAGCATAGGAATAGACATGTAGATCAATGAAACAGAATAAAAAACCCAGAATAAACCCAAACATATTATAGCCAACTAATTTTTGACAAGGGTGCCAAGAATACACAATGGAGAACGAACAGTCTTTTCAATAAGTGGTGTTGGCTTGCACACACACAGCCCACAGATCCTATAAAGCAACTATACAATCAAGACTACAAAACAACTAGCTAACAACACTATGTATAACAGGAACAAAACCCCATGTATCAATATTAAACTTGAATGTAAATATTTGGCCTAAATGTTCTCCTTAAAAGACACAGAGTGGCAAATTGGGTTAAAAAAAAAACAAAAACAAAAACAAACCAAAAAAAAAAAAAAACCTACCTATTGTTTTGCTACCTTTGAGAGATCCATCTCACATGCAGTTACACCCACAGGCTCAAAATAGAAGACAGAGAAAGATCTCCTACACAAATGGAAAACAAAAAAAGCAGGAGTTGCTATTTTTGTATCAGATAAAATACATAAAACACATAAAGTTGACTTTAAACCAACAACAACCAAAAAGGGGCAAAGAAGGGCATTAATTATACAGTAATAAAGAGTGCAATTCTATGAGAACACACAACTATCCTAAATGTGTTATATATGCACTCAGATTTATAAAACAAATGTTTCTAAACCTACGAAAGGACTTTGACAATCACACAAGAATAGTGGGAGACTTCAACACACCACTGACAGCATTAGACAGATAATCAAAACAGAAAGCTAACAAATTCTGGACTTAAATTCAATGCTTGACCAACCGGACTTAACAGACATCTGTAGAATACTGCACCTAACAACCACAGAATATACATTCTTCTCATCTGCATGTGGAGCATACCCTAAGTTTGTCCACATTCTCAATCATAAAGCAAGTCTCAATAAATTCAAAACATTGAAATAATACAAAGCATTTTCTCAGACCACCGAATAAAAATAGAAATCAGTACCAAGAGGAACTCTCAAAACCACAGAAATACATGGAAACTAAACAACTTGCCCCTGACTGACTTTTGGGTAAAGAATAAAATTAAGGCATAAATTTAAAAAGTATTTGAAATAAATGAAAATGGAGAGACAACATACCAAAACTCCTGGGATGTGGCAAAAGCAGGGTTAAAAGGAGAGTTTACAGAGCTAAATGCCTACATCAAAAAGATAGAAATATCTCAAATTTTAACGACCTAGCCTTGCAACCAATAGTGTGAGCAAAATAAGAACAAACTAAATCCAAATCTAGCAGAAGAAATGATTAAAATCAGAGCAGAGCTGAATGAAATCGAGACTTCAAAGGATCAATGAATCCAAAAGTTCATTTTTTGAAAAGGTAAACAAGGCGGACAGACCACTAGCTAGATTACCAAAAAAAGGACATCCACATAAGCACAATAAAAAATGACAAAAGTGACATCACAGCAGATCCCGCAGAAATACAAAAGCTCCTCAGAGAATATTATGAACATCTCTATGTACACAAACTAGGAAGTCTAGTGGAAATGAATAGATTCCTGGAAACGCAAATTCCCAAGATTGAACCAGGAAGAAACAGAAATCCTGAACAGATCAATAACAGGTAAGGAAATGTAATCAGTAGTAAGAACCCTGGACCAAATGGGTTCAGGTCACAGCTGAATTCTACCAGACATACAAAGAACAGCTCGCACCAATCCTACTGAAAGTATTCCAAAATACTGTGGAAGAGCGACTCCTCCCTGACTCATTCTATGAAAGTAGTATAATTCCGATACCAAAATCTGAGAAAAACCCAAAAAAGAAAACTATAGACCACTGTCCATGAACACAGATGTAAAAATCCTCAAAAAATACTAGCACACAAATCCAACAGCACATCAAAAAGTTAATTCACCACAGTCAAGTGGGTTTTATTCCTGGGATGCAGGGATGGTCCAACATATGTAAATCAATGTAAATGATTCACCACATAAACAGAATTAAAAACAAAAATCATGATCATCTCAATAATTGCAGAAAAAGCATTTGACAAAATAGAGCAGCATCTCTTCATGATAAAAAAACTCTCAACAAACTAGGCATTGAAGGAACATACCTCAAAATAATAATAGCCATCTATGACAAACCCACAGCCAACATCATACTGCATGAACAAAAAACTGGAAGCATTCCCTTTGAGAACAAGACAAGGATGCCCACTCTTACCATTCATATTCAACATAGTACTGGAAGCCCAAGCCAGAGCAATCAGGCAAGAGAAAGAAAAGGTATCCAAATAGGAAAAGAGGAAATCAAATTATCTCTCTCTGCTGACAATATAATTTATACATGGGAAACCCTGAAGATTCTGCCAAAAGACTCCTAAACCTAATAAATGACTTAAGCCAAGTCTCAGGATACAAAATCAATACACAAAAATCAGTAGCATTTCTATAGCCCAATAATGTACAAGCTGAGAACACAATCCCATTTACAATAACCACACACATTCACAGTACCTGGGCATCCATCTAACCAAGGAAGTCAAAGATCTCTACAAGGAGAAAGAAATCATAGACTACACAAATGGAAAAGCATTCTATGATCATGGATTGGAAGATTCAATGTCATTAAAATGTCATACAACCCAAAGCAATCTACCAAATTACCAATATAATTTTTTGCACAATTGGAAAAAAACTATTCTAAAATTTATATGGAACCCAAAAAGAGCCTGAATACCAAAGACAATCCTAAACAACAAGAATAAAGCCAGAGATAATTCATCTCCATCTCCTAACTTCAAACTACACTACAAAGCTACAGTAACCAAACAGAATGGTACTCATACAAAAATAGACACATAGACCAATGCAACAGAATGGAAACCCCTGAAATTAAGCCAGATACCTACAACCACCTGATTGTCAACAAATTGGTAAAAATAAACAATGAAGAAAGGACTCCCTATTCCATAAATGATGCTAGAGAAACTGCCTAACCATATGCAGAAGGATGAAACTGCACTCCTACGTCTCATTATATGCAAAAATTGACTCAAGATGGATTAAAGGCTTAAATGTAAGACCTCAAACTATAAAAATCCTAGTAAATACTCTTCTAGATATTGCCTTAGGCAAAGAATTTATATCTTAAGTGCTCAAAAGCAAATGCAATAAAAATGGACAAATGGAGAGAAATTCTGCACAGGAAGAGAAACTATCAACAGTGTAACAAACTACATACTAGGAAAAAATATTCACACACTATGCATCCAACAAGGGATTAATATCCAGAATCTATAAGGAAGTTAAATCAACAAGAAAAATAACATTAAAAGGTAGGCAAAGGACATGAAAAGACACTTCTCAAAAGAAAACATACAAGTGGCCAACAAACCCATGAAAAAAATCTCAACATCACTAATAATCAGACAGATGTAAATGAAAACCACAATGAGATACCATTTCATACCAGTCAGAATGGCAATTATTTAAAATATTAAAAAAAAAAAAAAAGATAGATGCTGGTGAGGTTGCAGATGAGGTTGCAGAGAAAAGGGGAGATTTACATAGTGTTGGTGGGAATGCAAATTAGTCCAATCTTTGTGGAAAGCAGTTTGGAGATTACTCAAAGAATTAAAAGTAGAATTATCATTGAGCTAAGCAATCCTGTTACTGGGTATATACCCAAAGGCTAATAAATCATTCTCTCTGCACTTGTACATTCATTGTAGCATTTTACACAATAGCAAAGACAGGGAATTAACCCAGGTGCCTATCAATGGTGGATCAGATAAAGAAAATGGAGAATATATACACGATTACTATGCAACCATAAAAAATTAAATTATGTTATTTGCAGCAACAAAGATACAACTGGAGGTCATTATTCTAAGTCATTTAACATAGAAACAGAAAACCAAATACTGCATGCTCACATTTATAAGTAGGAATTAAACATTAGGTATACATGGACACAAAGTCAGAAACAATAAACACTGGAGATTCCAAAAGAAGAGAGAGAGAGCAGAGCACAACGGCTGAACAACTACCTGTTGGGTACCATGTTCACTAATTGGATGATGGAATCATTAGAAGCCTAAACAGCATCATGTAATATACCCAAGTAACACACCTTCACATATAATTCCTGAATCTGAAATTAAAATAAATGAAATAAATGGTATTGGGAAAACTGAATATCCACATGTGAAAAAATGAAATTGGAGCCTTTCTTATTCCATACACAAAATAAATTTAAAATGAACTGAAGACTTAAACACCTGAAACCATAAAACTCCTAGAAAAAAACATGGGGAATTTCCTTGACTTTGGCCTTGCCAATGGTTTTTTGGATATGACTCCCAAAACATAGGAAACAAAAGGAAAAATAGACAAATAAATTACACCAAACTAAAAAGTGCCTGTACAGCAAGGAAAGTATCAAGAAAAGAAAAATGCAACCTATGAATTGGTGGAAAATAATGAGCAAACCACGTATCCCATAAGGGGTTAATATTTAAAAAAAATAAAGAGCTTACACAACTTAATAGCAAAAAAAAAAAAAAGTGGATTTTAAAAATGACAAAAGTACCTGAATAGACATTTTTTCAAAGAAGACATACAAATGGCCAATAGATATATATAGAAAGAGGAGGGATATTCTAAAAACTGGTATGAAATGAGAAAAAATAATTGACAGATCCAGAAAAATAAAACAGTTATTCAGTAGACATGAGGACTAGGTTTCAGAGATGAGAGATTGGGGTGTATTTCTATAAAGGTAGATTAAGATCAGTCTGGGAAGAACCTTGATTGCCAGGCTGAGGGGCTTGACATAAGTATAGATTTTTAAAAATCTTCTTTTAAGGACATCAGACCACTGTAGAAGCAAAAAACTAAAATTCTGGAGAGATAGGAGCACTTCCTCAGTGAGTTGATATGGCCAACCATTTACTTCTCTGGGAACACTTATAAAGTCTAGCCCTATACTGAAGATTGAGCTTGGCATAAGCAGATAAACTCTAGTAGGGGAAAGAGAAAGTGGTGGAACACTGAATATAGGCTGATAGGACTAACTGAAATCTAGAAGAGCCCTAGATGCATGGTTGGTTTTCAATGTGAGATATTCACTGAGTGTTTGTAGGGGAGAGGATATGGTGTATTGGGAGACTGGGCCAGAAGAATCCCACAGGAATATCCCTCAGTGTTATTTGGGAGTAAATGCTTAGGAGACAGAGTTCCACTAGAATGAAGGCCCTACTACAAATACACCTCAAGTCTTGTTCTTGAGACATTTGAAACTAGAGTAGGACTATGTCTAACTAAAAGTGCCACTGAACACTGATCTAGCTCAGATTCTGGTAAGAATGAGGTGATCTGTCTTGTATTCTAACATAGTAAAGAGCAAATTGTCTCCTGTTGAAAATATTGATTTTAGTTTTTGTGATTCTCTTTTACACAACATCCAACATATAGTAAAATGTTGAGGTCTATGAAGAATGAGGAAATATTTGAAGAGATAATGGTGAAGACCTTTCCAAAACTGATGAAAGAATCAGCCCACAGATTCAAGAAGCTCAGCAATCTCCAAAAGAAATACAAAGGAAACCACCCTAGACAACTATTGTCAAACTTCTGAAAATGAAGTCTTAAAGGTACCAAATGAAAAACTAAACATTATCTACAAAAAGAAAAAAATCATATCTGACTTTTAAACAGAATGAGACCTGACTTTTCACAGAAACTATAGAAGTTAAATGACAATGAAATGACATTTTTAAAGTTGTAAAGATGTGAGAAGCATCGAGAATTTTAAAGCCAGCACATCTGAGAATTGTGTATCTAGTAAAAATACCCTTTAAAAATTAAAGCAAAGTAAAAATGTTTTCAGACCAAAAAAAAAAAAAGCTGAGATCCATACTACAAAAAGTATTAAAGGAAATTCTTCAGTTGAAAGGAAACTTATTCCAGATAGAAGCATGAAATGCAGGAAGGAATGAAGCACACAGAAAGGGTAAATATAAAAGAATACTGACAACTTAAAGTCACAATTACCATATTATGTTTTTACATAAATAGAATTAAATTGTTTAAAGGTTCTTCCATTGTTGTAGAAGCGGTAAAAATAGCCGTTTAAGTTTGAGCCAGAAAAATCTCCTAAGTCAAAAATTCATTATTTTTAAAATATAGAAAGTTAAAACTCTAACAGAGAAAGTGCAATAATAAAAATGCCATTACTACAAAAGGAGGCAGGAAATAAGGGGTATGGGAACAAAGAAGGGACATATCAAAAGCAAATAGCAATACAGTCAACTTAAGCTCAGCTAGATCGTTACATTAAATGTAAATGAAGAAAATATTTTGATTAAAACTCAGACTTATTTTTCACACAAAAAGGTAAGACTTGTAAAAATATGCCAATAATTTACAACTTACATAAAATGAATAAATTTTTTGAAATATACAATTTACCAAATGTAACTCAAGAATAAATAAGAAGTCAAAATAGTCCTGTATGTGTAAAGGAAATTGAATTTGTAGAATTGAAGGTGTAATTTTAAACCTCACCATAGAAAAATCCAGAATTTTCAGCTTCTGTGTAGGATGCAGAGGCCAGAAAAATTATGTTCCCAACATAATAAGAAAAAGCAAGATAATCTACAAAATCATAAATGTTTACGGATCCTTTATAAAGCTGATAATCCACAAAATCGTAAATGTCTATGAATCCTTTAGAAAGCTGAGGTCAGAGGTAAACCAATTAGCCTGAAATTTAAGGAAAAACAACTCGTACCCAGTTGAGACAGGAGGCAAGCACTGTTTCACCCAAAGCAGGGCATGGAATGAAGACTAGTTGTTACACAAGTGGATAAAATAATTCATTTACATCTGTGAGAGTATAGAAGCTCCTAGAACTTCAGACACTAAAGTAGGTGTTCAAAACTACTTATAGACTCTTCCCTGTGGATATTCACTGTGTGATCATCACAAAGATTGGGAGAAAGGCTGGAAACCACACATTGCTTTGGTGGTGCAGCCATGGAGAGAAGAATGGTTGTTGAAAAAAATAACCGGGAAGCTCCATTTGAATGCCTCTAACCTACAGAACAAAAGCATTAATTCGCTGCAGGAGAGGCGTCACTGTAACACCCCGAATGAATAGGTGAAGATGTGTTGCAACTTGAGGAAAGGTAAAGGAAAAGTAACAAGAAGCAAACTAAAACCAAACCTTGATCATGAAGAAAGAACAGGAAACTGTCTTGGGACCAACAACTAGAGACCTACTACATCAAGTGAACATGCAGGTGCACTAAGAGAGCCCTGCTTCTGAGACCCAAGGGCACAGGGCCTGCCTAAGACTGGAAGCTGGACCAGGACAACAGAGAAACCATCAGACACCCACCTTCCATTTCCCAAATACAAGATCCTCAATGTGTATGCCCTTGTCACTTGAGCTTCAAATACACAAAGCAAAAACTTATAGTACAAACATAAGAAATGTAAAAATATGCATTTGCAGTTGGAAACTTTAACACTCCCTTTAAGTAATCTATAGAACATAGACAGGAAATGAGAATGATATAAAGACCTGACCAACACTATCAACGATCTTGTCCAAATTGACATTTCTAAGTCCTTCTGTCAACAATAACAGAATACACATTCTTTTCAAGTACACATGAAATGTTTATCCAGACAAACTATATTCAGAGTCATAAAACAAACCTTAACAAATATAAGGGCCGGGCGCGGTGGCTCACGCCTGTAATCCCAGCACTTTGGGAGGCCAAGGCGGGTGGATCACGAGGTCAAGAGATTGAGACCATCCTGGTCAACATGGTGAAACCCCGTCTCTACTAAAAATACAAAAAATTAGCTGGGCATGGTGGTATGTGCCTGTAATCCCAGCTACTCAGGAGGCTGAGGCAGGAGAACTGCCTGAACCCAGGAGGTGGAGGTTGCGGTGAGCCAAGATTGTGCCATTGCACTCCAGCCTGGGTAACAAGAGCGAAACTCCGTCTCAAAAAAAAAAAAGAAACATATAAAGAATTGAAATGATGTAATGCATGTTTTTGATCATAACAGAATTAAACATCAATAATAGAAAAAAAAATTTGGAATAAAAACCCAAATATTTGGAAACTAAACAACAAATTTCTAAATTTCTAATGGTTTTAAGCAGAAGCAAGAAAAGAAATTAGAAAATATTTTGAATTCAATGAAAATGAAAAGACAGTATATCAAAATCTGAAAGAAGCATCTAAAGCAAAGCTTTGAGAAAAAGTTGTAGCATTTAAGATTCATATTAGAAAAGAAAGCCTTAATAGCCTAAACCTTCATCATATGAAACTAGAAAAATAAGAGCAAATTAAATCCAAAGCAAAGTTGAAGGAAATTAATGATAACAGCAGCAATCAATAAATTTGAAAACAGAAAAACCGTAGAGAAAAAAATAAATGAAACAAAAAAAAATTGGTTCTACTAAAAGATAAAGTTAACAAACCAAAAGAGAGAAGACACTAATTACAAATATCAAGAATGAAAGAAAACAGCACTACAGACCTTACAGACCTTTATTCTACATTGTGGCTTTTCTTTTTTTTTTTTCCTTTCTTATTTTTGACAATTTTATCAGGTTGCCATTCATTTCATGTTTGCTTCAAGAAGGAAGAATTTAGTACTTAGAAGGTAATATTGACAGTATTTGAAAACCACTTGAAAAGAAGAAAAGGAAATGAGGGAGAGAAAGTCAGTTAGACGGAACCTTAGCCTGAGATGCCAAATTCATAACAGAAACTTTGTTGATACGTTATTTTCTGGGGAATGTGAGTCTGAGTGAGATAATGAATTCAACGGGGGCATACTAAATTTCATTTATCTGAGGGACATTCAAATAAAGATGTCTAGTAGGCAGATAAATATGTGAGTTTGGTGTTTGAAAGGAGGTCTGAAGTAAAGATTCAAGTTTGGGAGTCATCAGCTTACAGGTAGTATTAAAACCATGGGAGGAGATTGGTGGTATGCAGATTGAAAAAGATGAGGCCCAGGATGATGTCCCCTGACTTTGTAAAAGTAGTTTCCAATTCCATGGTACCACAAAGACACCACAGGGTGCAGTCCCAGGTACCAGGAAAAAGAACTAGCATAAGCAACTGAAGACTTTTGTCCTAAAAGAACCACCTAGAACAGCTCACTATATTAAAATGAGGTTGGGCCTGGCACCTCCTGATGGAGTGAGACTCTGTCTCAAAAAAAAAAAAAAAAAAAAAAGGTTGGAGCTGTATATACAAATAGTGGGCAAGTGCACGCAGACACTTCTTGGACTTAAAGCTGTTCAGAAGAGAATAAACTTTGTAACTAGATTTTAGTGGCTAGACATAAAAAGTGAGTTGAAGAAACATCTAACAAGGGCTGCCACATAACCAGACTGTATTGCTAGATGTGGACGGCATTATGTTTGTTTTCTTGTTCATTTTTCCCAGAAGTATCATAAAACACTAAAAACAGGTGATAAATATTATGATGTTTTAAAGGTATTGCTAGAATGTTATTAATAAACATTCCAGAATAGGTAATACATATTCCAGGCATATGAACATAGGCATATTTATAGGGAGAAATCAATTTTCTGCTGTTATCTAGAACTTATATTCATACTATTGCATGGTATCACATCCATTTCTCAGTGGCCAAATTCTTGCTTCCATTTTGAAAGCCAGAGCTGGTTTGGTGAGGGAGAAATAGTCTCTTCTGTTTACTCTCTTATATTGAAAATCTTTTTTTTCTTTTTTTGGCAGCAAGAATTCTACCTATATGATTGTGTGGAACTATAAACCTTCAATAACATCTGTGATACCTTTTAGTTAATGAAAAATCGTGTTATACTTTTATACTTTAGTTTGCAAAGAAGAGAGATTCCCTCATGGCATCTCAAGAAAAAAAGACTGGTAAAGCTTCAATGTGAACTGAAAATGGAAAGCTATCAGTTGCCCAAGGATCTGGAAGGAAAAGCTTTTCCGTCATCTCTGCGATAAGCTACATTATTTCTCTCACAGCATCTTTACTTCCCTTCATGCAGCTGCTCTGATCGCCACTTTACTAACTGGCCGCCTCTGCCTATATATCATTTCTGTTTCTTTACAGGTCTGTATTGAACATAACTTCAGCTTTCCATAGCTCTTCAGCTCTACCTCCTAGCATCCTTTCCAATTTTCCCATTTCTGTCTCACTCATTATTTTCAATTTTAGGTTTACAAGAATAAGAATGCTTGATCTAGCTCATCTGCTCTGTCAGTTTGTCTTATAGGTTTCTGCTAGCTTAAAGGTTGCCTATTCTTGAGTCAGGTACACTCAACCAAACATCACTAACTTAATCATTTAGTTCAAAACTTGGCCATTTTGACAGAATGGATAAGCAATTTTTCTATTTGAAAAAGCTATCTGCATAATAAGTTTTCAAGGTTTGACCTTTCCTGTAAACATTGTAAAAAAGTTTGCATCCTGTAAACTTTCGTCCAGATGTGAGTGCATTATCTTAAACGATAAATTTCTCTCTTCTATAATTTTTTGTGTGTTTAGAAATACATATTTTGGGATGAAGTCAATTGTATGGTATTTCCTAGCTTAGTAGCTTCCTATTTGTTTTCATCTACAAATAGAAAACACAAATAATCCTTAGTTGGAATATAAACATTTCAGTTTTAGTGAAGTATACCATTACCAACTTGTAATGGTATTACAAGTCATCACTCTGTATACACCAGAGTGACCCCAAATGCTCCACAATCTAGGTAAACTGCTAGGAAGTAGGCAAAAGGTTATTTAACTTCCAAACCCCAGGTCTTTGCTCTGATGGTCACTTCAAAATTCTACAATTTCAAACACCTTTGAAGGCATTCAGTTGAGGCCTCTGGCCTCTAGATGGCCCTCTATCTTTTGGGAATGCCTTAAGGTCCATTTCATGAGGGAAAGTTGAAGCCAGTGATCTTTATGGGATAGCACAATTTACCCTGTATCTTTGCTCAAGGAGTCCTATAGGCTTCCTAAAGCATACCAGACCTAAAATTTTCTGTCTTTTGATGAGTCTCTCCAAAGCAAGGAGTAATACCTGTTTTACTTTTGCCCACATGTGAAGGCACTTCATTTTATTCAAGCCCTGGATTTCAGACATACCATAGCATTTTGTGAGTTGTAGTTAAAATCCCAACCACTCAAGGAATGCAACCATAATCTCCTAAACTCTGTCCTCACCTACAACACAGCCCTTTTGGCTTTCAAGAACTATCCGCAATCAGGCTCAGATGTGCCATCCCTTTGTTATGTAATCAGATGAGTCTGAAAGTGGAAAGTTATTTGTATTAAAGTGAGGAGAAGCATAGAGAAAGATGGAAATGAAGAAAAAGAACAAATCTGAAAGGAATCAGAGACACTTTATTCTGGTACTATTGTTTAGATTTCTAAAGGAAATGGAAAGATGTTTGGCAATGAGAGAAGCCAATGTGATTTTTAGAAGATGGTCGTTTTCTTCAGCATTTAAAATTGTTTTTGCTTTGTTTTGTTTCAATTTTCAAGATGATTATAGAGCTTGGGACATTCATAAAAGTAAACTTTATAAGCCAGAACAAACTTACCACCCCTCTACTGCAAAATTTGGAAATTCAGCGACATTTCAGGATGACTTTGTTCCTCAGGAGATAAAGCCTAGGCAAAGCTTTAAACCTTCCTCTGTGGCCAAACGTTCTACAGCCCCTTTTAATGGTATTACAAGTCATTGCCTTGATTATATACCTCATCGGCTTGAACTCAAGTTTGAAAGGCCAAAAGAAGTTTACAAACCAACTGATCAACGCTTTGAGGATCTCACAACTCACCAGCGTGACTTTCAGGGCCTTGTTGGTGAAACTGCAAAAATCTGCAGACCTGTACACACCAGAGTGACGCAAAAATACTCAGTTTGAAGGTAACACTCAATTCTGTGAAAGTTTTCAACCATGGGAAATCCCACCGCCTGAGGTCAAGAAAGTACCAGAGTATGTGCCTCCTACAGGTAGCATGCTGTTCAACAGCACAAGCCATCTTGACTATGTTCCGTATCTGACTAACTGTGTTGTTCCCATCAGGCCAGTTTCTCAAAAAAGTAGTAACTATTTTCCTTTCCAAGGAAAAAGCACCATGAAGGAAGATTTTCCAGCATGGGAAAGTTGTCGTCAAGGACTGATTAGGAAGCAGCAGCAGCAGATTCCCAACCCATATGGAAAATTTGATGGCTTGAGCACTTTCAGATCTCACTATGTGCCACATGAATTGATTCCAACAGAGAGTTGCAAACCTTTAAATACTGCTTTTAAGAGTTCTCTTCCATTTGATGATGTAACTATGTACTCTGTAGAGTACACACCAAAAAAAACAGGAAATCTGCCCAGCTAGCTATCCCTCTCCTCCAGGTTATATTTTTGAAAATACAAATTCCCAAAGTCATAAATTCTTCCGCAAGATTACTCCAGCAGTGAAGGCCTTCTAATAACCAAATTGTGCTTAAAAGGAAGCTACTAGCAAGTTGTTGGTTTTCCAAGAGAAAACTCAATTTTATAGTGAAAAAAATTAATGATATAAATCATTTTTTAGATTTTTAAACAAGAAATTGGGAAAATCATTTTTTAGATTTTTAAACAGAATCTTAAAACCATTTTGTATTGATATTTTAACCAAGATTGTTCTTTAATACGCATTTTGGAAGGTTGAATAACACGCATTCCCTATGAACTATTTTAATACTCAACATACTGCTTGGTAGCTTGTCCCCAGTCTATTAAAATTTGCAATTCTGTTATAATTACAGCAACGTATGGTTATCCACATACCAGCTGTCATTTATCAGGCACATCAGGATTATCTAGAACAACATCGAAAATGATACATTGATTCCTCTTCCACGGCAATAGGAGTCATTTACTCAGACTTCAGGGTATCTACATAACATAAAGTCAAGTTTTGGTTGCCGTATGCAAACTGCTGCACTGCTCTTCACCATGTTCAAGTTAGCAAGAGACATTGTTGGTGTGGCAAGGAAAGGCTGTGTGTGCTGGCAATCAAAGGACTTGAGTTCAAGTTCTAACTAATTATTATTATTTTTAGAGACAGGGTCTCACTGTCAGCTATGCTGGAGTCCAGTGGCATGATCATGGCTTACTTAACCTCCTGAGTTCAAGTGATCCTCCTGCCTCAGCCTTTCAAATAGCTAGAACTACAAGAGTATGCCACCATACCCGGCTTTTTTTTTTTTTTTCTTTTTTTTTTTTTTTTTTTAATATACTTCCTAGAAACAGGTTATTGCTATATTGGCCAGGCTGGTCTTGAATCCTGCCTTGGTTTTCCAAAGCACTGGGATTACAGGCATGAGCCACTATACCCAGCCCAAGTTCAAGTTCTAATAATAGTTTTCTATTTGACTCAAATCTCTGAGTCTCAGTGTCTTTGTAAAACATCTGTTCTTAAAAAGTTTGAGTATCAGACTATATATTTTAATCCTTAAAAGTATAAATGTAGAGGATTGTTTAAAAAAAAAAAAATCACTCAATCTATTTGTATACTTGTTTTCTCCTTTTCAAATTGGGATAATTACTCAATTCTCATTTTCTTGCCTATAGCAAGGATTGTAAAATAACCTAATTTGCTTTGAGCTTATGAGCAGTATGTACTTTTTTTTTTTTTTTTTAGATGGAGCTTCGCTCTTGTTACCCAGGCTGGAGTGCAATGGCATGATCTCGGCTCACCACAACCTCCGCCTCCTGGGTTCAGGCAATTCTCCTGCCTCAGCCTCCCGAGAAGCTGGGATTACAGGCACGCACCACCATGCCTGGCTAACTTTCTGTATTTTTAGTAGAGACGGAGTTTCACCATGTTGACCACGATGGTCTCGATCTCTTGACCTTGTGAGCCGCCCGCCTCGGCCTCCCAAAGTGTTGGGATTACAGGCGTGAGCCACCGCACCCGGCCCAGTAGTATGTACTTTTGAAAGGAGTCTTGTCCTTTAAAACTTTATGAGCACCCAAGAAATTCTTAACAGAGAATGGAAAGTTTGCAATGGGGTAAATAGAGTAGTTTAAGTAAAAGTATTTGGAGAAAGGAAAAAGTATTTGCTAGGGTAATTTTAGGAAGACTGACAGCTCTGAAGAAATCTTTAGGGTACACTTAGGTAATTTTGCACCTAATTGCCACGCCAAGTCACTGTTCAGAGGCAGAACTAGCCCCAGCAGGGGCATAATCATCTCATTTACCTCTTCCAGTGTAAAGGTAAGTGCTAAGGAACAGAATGATGCCAGTGTAGTAGAAACACTCTCTTGCATTTATAAATGCTAAAAATGTCCTAATGAATTAAACTCTTATTGGGTGGTTGCTTTAAAAAAATAAATAAATAATTGCATTATGGGAGCGTATGATTTATTTCAGCATAAAGTGAATTTTAGTCTTTTATGGCTTCAGAATTATTTCAAAATATACTTTATTGAAAATCATCAATATTTGGTTATTTTAATTGTCTGAAAGTAATTTGTTCTTATTTACATTTATTAGTAAAAGTATGGTATGTTAAACTTTATATTTCTATGTAACATTAATAAAATCAATAAAAGGAAGGGATTTTCAAGAAATAATTTTTGTACCTAATTTTTTTTAAAGAGCATTTTAATAAAGTCCTGTCTAGGTTAACCTATAGATAAGTAGATGTTCTTACTTTTTAAATAGAAAATAATAATATATCATCAGAATTAAAAATAAGGGAATACTACAGCACTCTGTCATCCTGGCCCATATTCCAATGCTGAATATTCAAATCCCTCTGTAATTCAATGGGGGTGGTCTCCTCCCTGGACAAAGGTCACCCTTAATAAAACATCTACTAGAGTTTCCACAAGCAATTTGCCATGGATAAGGATTGAAGATGAATAATGGTGTCTCTCCATAATCTAACACTTAGTATAACAAGTGTCAAAACAGAGATTGAAACAATATACCGTAAGACATTTAGCCTGGGAGTTCAGGAAAGTCTTCCTTACAGAGAGGATAGACAACTGAGCTGAATCTTGGAAGATGAGCAGGAAATTGCCAGACAAATGGGAAGGTGGGAAGAGCATAAAAATAGGTACAGAGGGAATGTGTATCTCTGTGAAAGTTAAAGGGCTTCCAAGCTAAGGTGGTGGAAACCTAGCAATCTCTGATTCATTCTCCTCTTAGGCACCCTTGAAATACTATGCAGGAACATACACAAAAAACATTTTAACAGGGCTGGAAACTAGTAATATTACAAAGCATCCTGCCAGATTCTAGAAGGAATTTCCACTATGCCAAACTTGGATAAATCTAAGAAAGAAAGAAAGAAAATTTCGAGAGAAAAGTCAGTAGATTTCTACCCCAGCCCCATCCCATTTCCACCCTCTCTGGAAGTCCTTGTGTATAAAATAAAACCACAGACTGAAATGGAGGGGAGGCCTCTGAAGGTTCAATAGAGTTGAGGAAAGCAAACCTTGCAATCATGAGTTAGCAACTTCAAAAATGCTGTTTAAAAACATGCTGATAACATGTTTTTGAAAGGGTTGTGGTGTCCAATAAAATAACAGGACTCTTTCATTTTGTTAAGGCTTTAGCTTTTTTCCTCTGTCACGCAATGCTCTTTTGATGAAAGTGCAGATTTTTACCCTGTATCACAGACACAGAACTTTTACCAATACTGTCCCTCCCCAGCATAAACACAGCATACAACTTGATAGATGCTCTCTAAGGTGGCCAGGGGTATTTCACCATCCCATCCCATCCAATATGCGTATTAAGACTTTTTTTCTTTTTTTGAGACAGAATCTCACTGTATCGCCCAGGCTGGAATGCAGTGATGCAGTGTCAGCTCACAGCAACCTCCACCGCTTGGGTTCAAGAGAGTCTTCTACCTCAGCCCCCACCCCGACCCACCAAGTAGCTGGGACTACAGGTGCTTGCCACCATGCCCGGCTAATTTGTGTACTTTTAGTAGAGACAGGGTTTTGCCATGTTGGCCAGGCTGGTATCAGACTCCTGGCCTCAAGCAATCCACCTGCCTCGGCCTCCCAGAGTGCTGGCATTATAGGCGCAAGCCACCGTGGCTGGCCCAGACTTCCTTAATTGTAGCCATTACATAACTATAATGACTAACCAGGAAATGTGACTGGGAGGAGCTTACAGAGAGTAAGCAATAGGAAAACCAAAGCAAACCACAAAAACATAGATAAAAGTTCTCAACAGATGCTTCACTAAAAAAGATATACAGATAGTGTATTAATTGGTTAAGATTGCTATGAAAAGCACAAAACAGGGAAGCTTGAACAATAGAAATGTATTATCTCTCAGCTCCAGAGACCACAGATCCCAAGATCAAGGTGTTGGCAGGTTGGTTTCTTCTGAGGCTGTATGGGAAAATTGGTTCCATTTTTTTGTCCTAGCTTCTGGTGGATTGCTGGTGATCTCTGGCATTGTTTGGCTCATAAAGCTCTGCCTTTATCTTTACATGGCATCCTCCCTGTGGGCATGCATGTTTTCAAATTTCCCCTTTTTATAAGGACATCAGTCATACTGTATTAAGTCCAATCCTGATCACTTCATCTTTTGCAACGACCCTATTTTCCAATAAGATTATGTTCATAGGTAGTGAGGGTTAGAACTTCATTTTTGGAGGCACAATTCAACCCAGAAAAGATGGCAAAGCAGCACATGAAAAGATGCTTAAAATCAATAGTTATTACGAAAGTTAAAACTGCAGTAAGATACCACTACATACCTACTAGAATGGCTTAAAAACGAAAAACAAAACCCCACAAGCCACCATACACACAAACCTGACAATACCAAGTACTAGAAAGGGTCTGAGACAACTGGAACACTCACACATTGTTCATGAGAATGCAAAATGGTACACCTACTTCGGAAATCAGTTTGACAGTTTCTTATAAACATGCACGTATCATATGACCCAGCAAACTCACCTCTACGTGTTCATCAAAGAGAAGTGAAAATGTAGATTTACCTGAAAATGTGTAAATGAATGTTTATAGAACTTTATCCCCAAACTGGAAACCCAGATTGTCTTTCAGCTGGTAAATGGGTGAACATCTATCCATATATAAAGCCAGTTCAAGGAAGAAACAACATTTTGTTGTCTCAACATTTACTGATTCACCCAACAGCATGCATGAAACTTCAGTATAGTTTGGTAAGTGAAAAAAGCCAGACCAAAATACTACATGTTTTATGATTCCATTTCTATGAATTTCTGGAAAAGGCAAAACTATAGGGACAGAAAATAATAAATGACTGCTAGGGGTAGGGGTAGGAGCAATTGACTACAAAGCAGCAGGACAAAAGAATTTGGGGGTGGAATAGAATTCTTATGTAAGAAATTGCTGGTAGATATCCAATTTTGAATTTGTCAAAACCATTAGAATCCACTGAGTTAATTTCACGGTATGTAAATTATAAAAACTGTCACCTAGGACGTGGGATTGAAAAGAAAGGAGATGACCTAAGTAACTTTGGACAAGTGTTCAGACTGGCTACTATAAAGCTGAAGATAAAAATAATTATATATGAACATCGTACTCTAGTTTGTAATTTTTTTCTCTGACAGAGTTATGTGCTACCAGTTCTAAACTATAAGTATAATAAGGCTGAACTGAGAAAATATAGTGTAAGTAAGGAAAGCCAGGCTTCTATCAGTGAAATAAGTTACAAATAAGAAAAAGATGTAGATAGCACTATTCACAATAGCAAAGGTATGGAATCAACCCAAATGCCCATCAATGATAGACTGGATAAAGAAAATGTCATACATATACACCATGGAATATCACACAGCCATAACAAGGAATGAGATCATGTTCTTTGCAGGGACATGAATGGAGCTGGAAGCCATTATCCTCAGCAAACTAATGCAGGAGCATAAAACCAAATACTACACATTCTCACTCATAAGTGGGAGCTGAAAAATGAGAACACATGGACACAGGGAAGGGAACAACACTTACTGGGGCCTGTTGGGGGAGGGCAGTGGAAGAGTGCATTAGGGAGAAGAGCTAATGCATGCTGGGCTTAATAATTAGGTGATGAGTCGACGGGTGCAGCAAACCACCTGGGCACACAGTTACCTATGTAACAAACCTGCAAGTTCTGCGCATGTACCCCGGAACTTAAAATAAAAAGATGCAGACTATAATGAGCCCTATGGTGCTGAAACAGTGTCCAGGGTTTCCATATGAATTCATAGATACACATAAAAAAAACAGATGTGTGTGTGTGTGCGCACGCGCGCGCATTTACAGGTTAGTGTATATACTTTGTATATGTGGACAGTTTAATCAGAGATGGAAATTGTAAGAAAGAACCAAGAAGAAATGCTATAGATTAAAAACACTGTAACAAAAATGAAGAATGCCTTTGACAGGCTTATTAGTAAACTGGATTCTGCTGAGGAAAGAAATCTCTGAGGTTGAGACTATCTCACAGAAAGCACCAAAACAGAAAAGGGGAAAAGGATGGAAAAAAACTGAGTATGCAAGAACTGTGAGACAACTGCAAAACACGTAACGTGCATGTGATGGGAATTCCAGAAGCAGAAGAGAAACAAGAAATATTCAAAACAATAATGGTTGAGAATTTCTCTCAATGTGAAACACCAAACCACAGATCCAGGAAGCTCAGAAAACATCAAGCAGGGTAAACGCCCACAGAAAAATGACATCTAGCCACCTAAGTTACAAACTATAAAAAAAAAAAAAAATCAAAGATGAAGAGAAAATTCTGAAGGAACCTAGAGGAAAAAACCACCTTACCTACAGAAGAGTCAATATAAGAATTACATCCAACTTCTCAGAAATAGTGTAAGCAAGAGGAGAGTGGAGTGAAATATTTAAAGTGATGAAAGAGGGGGGAAGAAAACCCACCATACAATACTATTTTGCCAAAGCGGAATGTTCTGTCCTAAGCCATGGAGGCTAAGTTTGGCAGCACACCAAAATCATAACTTGACATTAGATGTTAAAGCTCGAAGTGAGTTTTAGTCTTTTGGCTCCTTCATTTTTGAAATGGCAAGTTACCTTTATAGGTTGGGACAGTGTCCAACTTTCCTTTTTTAACTTGTTGTCTCTCCAAAGGCCGGACTATTGCCACAGGCTGCACTTTGTATGAATTAAAATCCTGTTTATAGGTAGTACCAAGATCAATCTTCCCTTGTTTTGGTTTACACTTTTCTGGCACATGGTGAGGCTGTTTAACTATTTCATAAGGACGATAATCTGACCTGAAATATATAAATTTGAACCATAGCCTCACCAGTTCTTTTATTTCTAATTATTTCAATGAAGTATAGAAAATGTCAAGGCTTTTTTTTTTTTTACTTGAAAAGTCTAAGAAGATAATTAAAATGGTAATAGTTGATTAACTACTTGAAAGAGGTAACTGAATTTCTTATAAGGTCCTATCTAGTGATTAAGTATCTTGAGAAAAGTAAATATATCAGAAATCCTAGTTCTTAAAACATCACTACAATAGACCTCAGTAAATATTATCCTCAAGTAATTGATTTTTTCTAACCTGGAAGGAAATTTCAGATAAAATTTACTAAACCTGAAAAGTTTAGAAAATATATTCCCCGAGTCCACTTTGTCCAAGTCCTTATTCATCCTCCTTAAAGACACCAGCAAACTATTTTGGCATACTTTCTTCTTTTTTAATTCTTTGTTTTCCCACTTATTGTTAAACAATTAGTAATTCTGGTCTTCAGACATAAATCACATTCAGATTATAGATGTGAGTGCTCCTCATCTTTGGATGTCCCAGAGGTCCCTGTCAGGGATGGATGCCAGATGGTAATGTAGCCAACCTGGGCACTACATAACATTATGTGACAGATGTAGTACTGCAGACACTGAGGTAAAAACTGAGGAATGGAGAAGACTGTCATTTTTACCTTATAAATCTCTCTCAAATCAAACTACTTTTCTCCACATTTGATCACACTTAAGCTGATCAGACAGTATAGGTCCAAATCCTGGCTCTGTCACTAGCTGTGGGACCTTAGATAACTTCATTAACCTGTTTACACCCGAGTTTCTTCCCTTTTCGAGATGGAGTCTAGTTCTGTCGCCCAGCTAGAGTGCAGTGGCGTGATCTTGGCTCACTGCAACCTCCAACTCCCTGGTTCAAGTGATTCTCCTGCTTCAGGCTCCCAAGTAGCTGGGACTACAGGCGCATACCCACTTAGCAGACATGGGGTTTCACCATGTTGGCCAGGATGGCCTCGATCTCTTGACCTCGTGATCTGCCTGCTTTGGCCTCCCAAAGTGCCCCAGTTTCTTTATATATAAAATGGGACAGTAATACCTTCTATCTCACAGAATTGTGAGATAAATACACACATGCTTTGAAGACCGCTTGGTACACAGTAAAATCAACATGATAGCTACTACTATTACTACTCCAAGACTTTATGGGTTGCTTTTTTCTTCTGGACTATACTGGCACATCACTCATTTTATGAATAAACTAACTTGTATTAATCAATATTGGTTACAGACATCTAAGATGTCTGTAACCAATATTGATTTATACAAGACAGTTTATTGAAACCAAAACCCTCAATGAATTCTTCTATATACAATATAACTTCTTAGACCAAAACCCTCACTGAATTCTTCTTCTATATACAACGTAACTTCTTAGACTGATTTAACTGTTTTTTCACCCCCTCCAATCCACTTCAATCTGGTTTCCAGCACTGCCACTTCCCTAATACAGCTCTAAGGTTCATGATGTCTTCCATGTGATTAGATTCATCAAACGTTTTAGTCCTCATCTTACTTGACCTCTCCAACAGTAATTGATGTTGTTGTTCACACTGTTTCTAGGAAACTTTCTCTTCCTGGTTTCCTGATTATTTCTTTCCAGTCTCCAATAGAGCTTCATCTACCTCTACTTGGTCATTAAATAAATGTTAGCATTCCTCAAGACTTGGACCTACCTACACATTCTTCTTTTCATCCACTGTTCACTCCTAAGGATAACTCTTCTACTCCCACAGCTTTGATTACTACCTAGATCCAAATAACTCTCAAATTTACATCTCGGCTTAGACCTCTTCTTTGAGCTCCATACCAGTACCTACAATGGTCTCCTGAATATTCAATGGCAACTCAAAACTTAACATGCCCCAAATCAATTCGCTATTTCCTCAATAAATATGGTCCTTTCTGCTTGTTCTGTATTTATGTGAATGCTATCACCATCCTTTCAGATGCACAGTCAGAAATCTAGTTCTTACCCTTTATACCTCACCTCTCTCCCTTATGTAGTCCATCATCTACCACTATCAATTTTGCCTCATAAATACCAAATCTAATCACTTTTCTCCACATCTATTACCACCATAATATGCAAAGTTTTTAAAACAGCTCTTTTGAATCACTTTAATAGCTTCCTAAACTCATTTACCCACCTCCACTGTAGTTCTCCCTCCAATCTTTTCTCCACATAGCACCTGAAGTAATAGTTTCCCAGGTAAATCTGATCAAGTCATTCTTGCCCTCATCTCCCTAGTCTCTTCCTTATCTCCCTACCTCCCCCATTCCACCCTGCACCAAAAAAAAAAAAAAAAAAACCACCACACAGAGAAAAAATCTTCATGGCTTATTACTGTAAAGACATAGACAACACTGAACATGGCTTAAAGCAGGCGTCCCCAAACTTCTTACACAGGGGGCCAGTTCACTGTCCCTCAGACCGTTGGAGGGCCGCCACATACTGTGCTCCTCTCACTGACCACCAATGAAAGAGGGGCCCCTTCCAGAAGTGCGGCGGTGGGCCGGATAAATGGCCTCAGGGGGCCGCATGTGGCCCGCAGGCCATAGTTTGGGGACGCCTGGCTTAAAGGCTCTGCCTGGCCTCCTTCGCTAGCCTCGGCTCTCACTGTGCTGCTTCCTCTTGCTTTCTTTGCTCCAGCTGGCCCTTTGAGAATTTCTTAGGTTCCATGCTCTTTCCATGCTACTCTCTGTCTCTGCTTGAAATGCATTTCCTTCCCCCTCTCAATCCACTTTATTTAATATCCTTCAGGTTTTGACTCATTTTTCCTATTCCCCTGATGAAGTCACACTCTTGTTCTGGCTGTCAAGGTACCTGTGCCTATCCTTCATAGATTTCATCACTGTTGCAATTTCAGACTATTTTGAATAATGTTTTTGATTACCATCTCTAATAGATTGTAACATCTGTCAGCAGGGAGATCATGACTGCTTTTGCTCATCACTGTATCCCAGGAGTCTAGTATAGTGCTTGATGCTTAATAATTTTTTATTTAATGGATGAAAAGTAGCACAAATCACATACCTCTGCTTCTCAAGACATCAGAGTTGTTCCTTGCTCTTCCCAAATAGGAGCTAGAGGGGAATAGGCTTAAATGCACTCCGAAAGTGGGAGAATTGGGAAAAGAAAAGCGGAGAGAAAGCTGACGAGTCTCAGTCTCTCTGGTTAGACTAGTTACATGTTAGAAAGTATACCTCCAGGCTGGGCGCGGTGGCTCAAGCCTGTAATCCCAGCACTTTGGGAGGCCGAGGCGGGTGGATCACGAGGTCAAGAGATCGAGACCATCCTGGTCAACATGGTGAAACCCCGTCTCCACTAAAAATACAAAAAATTAACTGGGTGTGGTGGCGCGTGCCTGTAATCCCAGCTACTCAGGAGGCTGAGGCAGGAGAATTGCCTGAACCCAGGAAGCAGAGGCTGCAGTGAGCCGAGATCGCGCCATTGTACTCCAGCTTGGGTAACAAGAGCGAAACTCCGTCTCAAAAAAAAAAAAAGAAAGTATACCACCTCCAAACCCAAAGCTATGGAGTAGTAGAGGGTAAATGCAATCTTATTCCTCTGATATATCCTAAAACATTTGATGTGTTTAGAATCCGACTCCTTCAGGGCAGACTTCCTGCCAACTTTGGCAGTCATCTAACTGAGCTATAACTGTACATAAAGGATCTCAAATCTTGTACAAGTTCAGATACCTCTTTACACACTTCCTGTACTATAGAAAGGTACAGAAAGTTTCTTTGTTTATACAGATAAATCCACGCTCTACTGCCTAGTCAACACAGTCAACATGAGGGAGTCAAGCAAGAGTTTCGAGTTCCTAGATTATGACTCTTAGAAATACTTCTAGCTTCCCAGTTAAAATACAAAGAAAAGATTCAATGTCTTACGAAGTGAAGAGATGACAATTTAAGAAACAAATTTTTTGGTTTTACTGGCATATTTGGATCTTTGGGAGTTTTTTAACTAAGGCTTACTTGAATAGGTCAACTGGGGAAATCCAGAATTGAAATGCAACTGCCTTTTAAAAGAAAGATAAGGCAGGTTAATTTTCTCGATTTTGATATTTAGAACTGCTTAAAAGCAAAATCTTTGTTCAATAAATATAAATACTGTAAAATTTATTTCAAGTCTCTAATATGAACCATTAAGGCATCAAGAAAGAAATATTAATAAAGTGAAGAAAAAATATTCTCATTTAATACTCAACAAGTTATTTAATTTCTTCATCTCATCTTTTAACCTATAATTATCTTATTAATCTGATGTTTTTATTTCTCAAGTTTCCCACAAGACTATAAACTACAGTAAAGCAAAGACCTTCTCTGTTTTATGCTCCATTTCATCCTCAAGACAGCAGTCTAGTTCCTGACCTACTGCACTGAATCAGTAGCAACAGAATCACCAGCAATGCTGGTTAAAAATACAGCTTCCTGCTGGGCACGGTGGCTCATGCCTGTAATCCTAGCACTTGGGAGGCCAAGGAGGGTGGATTGCCTTATATCAGGAGTTCAAGACCAGCCTGGGCAACATGGTGAAACCCTGTCTCTATTAAAATACAAAAAATTAGCCAGGCATAGCAGCATGTGCCTGTAGTCCCAGCTACTCAGGAGGTTGGGGCAGGAGAACGGCTAGAACTGGGGAGGTGGAGGCTGCAGTGAGCCGAGATGTGCCACTGCACTCCAGCCTGGGTGACAGAGCGAGACTTCACCTCAAAAAAAAAAAAAAAAAAGCAATTTCCCGGGACCCACTGGCTCTTTTAGATGGAGCTCTGGAATCTGCCATTTTAACACTTCTAGATGGCACTAATGCACACCAAAATCTGAGGACTAAGTAAAATCTTCCATCTTTGGAAGAGCCCATACACCTACAGAAGTAACTAGATTCACCAAAATATTATTACTGCAACAAATGGCTGAAATGTTAAAAATAGAAATATTAGCCTAAAAGTTTAAAAGTCTCCACCTTTGTTATATAAATAGAATGAGTTCCATCTCAAATGAAATGAAAATAGCTAACACCAAAATCTAAAGCTGTTATAGAGCATTTTAAAAACTCAAAATTATAGCAATATGATGTCTGAGTTCCTTGAAAGCAGGAACTTCAACTTGTGAAAGGAAAATAAATCTTAGGGCCCCAAAATCACCAATGGAAGGGGAAAGTCAAGTGGGAACCGCTTAGGGCCAATCTGCCTCCAATTCTATTCAGAGTCACCACTCTGCTCACTAAGATAAATGCATATCTATCTGCCTCCTTTGGAGAGGCTAATCGGAAACTCAAAAGAATGCAACCATTTGTCTCTTATCTACCTATGGCCTGCAAGCTCCCTCCCAGCCTCCAGTTGTCCCGCCTTTCTGGACCTAACCAATATTCATCTTACACATATGTTGACTGATGTGTGTCTCCCTAAAACATACAAAACCAAACTGTGCTCTGACCACCTTGGCACACATCATTGAGACCTCCAGAGGCTGTGTCACAGGCACACGCCCTCAACCCTGGCAAAATAAACTTTCTAAATTAACTCAGACCTGTCTCAGGTGTTTGGGGTTCACAAACTTATTAACATTTTTATACTTAACACCAAGACTGTACCTTGAATATAGTATACAATTAACAATTTAAATAATGAGTAAACCTTGTACTTAAGCCACCTAACCCTCAAAAATACAGAGAGATCAAAAAAAGGTAAGTCCAAATGAAAAGTATAGGCTTGGAGATCCAAGATGGCTGATTACTAGCAGCTCCAGATTGTAGTTCCCAGTGAAAGCGCAGAGAACGAGAGGACGCCACACTTTCAGACGAATTTTTCTCCCTCACAGACCCGGAGATTCCCAGTGGAGAAGCCCCCACGAGTCGCCACCGCGACTCTTGTGGCCGGTGCGGTGGTTCCTGGTGCAGAGTAAAGGGGACTGGGTCCCCTTTTGGTCACGTTTGGAGCTCTGGGAAGGCAGAGTAGCCTATTCAGCTGATTGAAAAAGGGACTCAAGAAGGAAGCCAGACCGGAGATTCCTGGGCAGAAAAGCACCACAAATCTTAACGTAGCTGCTTTGGCCAGCACAGTGGGTTGCTCAGATTCCGGCGCTGGGAATCAACAAGCTGGACGTCCACTCAGAGACCTAATTTGAAAGCTGGTAATTACAAAGACGACAGGTGGATAAATTTACAATGATGGGAAGAAACCAGCGTAAAAAGGCTGAGAATACTCAGAATCAGAATGCCTCTCCCTCTACAGGGGATCACAGTTCCTCATCAACAAGGGAACAAGGCCTGATGGAGAACAAGTGCGTCCCATTAACAGATTTAGGCTTCAGAAGGCGGATAATAAGAAACTTCTGTGAGTTAAAAGAACACGGTCTAGCCCAATGTAAAGGACCTTGAAAAAAGTTTTGATGAAATCCTAATGAGAATAGACAATCTAGAAAGGAATATAAGTCAATTAATGGAACTGAAGAATACAACACGAGGACTCTGTGAAGTATGTACAGGTTTTAACAGTCGAATTGATCAAGCAGAAGAAAGGGTATCAGAGGTCAAAGACCAACTTAATGAAATAAAACAAGAAGACGAGATTAGAGAAGAAAGAGTAAAAAGAAATGAGCAAAGTCTCCAAGAAATACGGGACTATGTGAAAACACCTAATTTGCGTTTGATAGGTGTACCTGAATGTCAAGAAGAGAATGAATCCAAGCTGGAAAATATTCTTCAGGATATTATTCAGGAAAACTTTCCTCACCTAGTAAGGCAGGAAAATAGTCAACTTCAGGTAACACAGAGACCACCACAAAGATATTCTTCAAGTAGAGCAACCCCAAGACACATAATCGTTAGATTCACCAGGATTGAAATACAGGAGAAAATTCTAAGGGCAGCTAGAGAGAAGGGTCAGGTTACCCATAAAGGGAAGCCTATCAGACTCACAGCAGATCTTTCAGCTGAAACCCTACAAACTAGAAGAGAGTGGGGGTCAATATTCAATATCCTCAAAGAAAAGAATTTTCAACCCAGAAACTCATATGCAGCCCAATTAAGCTTCATAAATGAAGGAAAAATAAAATTTTTCACGAACAAGCAAGCACTCAGATTTCATCACCACCCGGCCTGCTTTACAAGAGCTTCTGAAAGAAGCACTATACACAGAAAGGAACAACCAGTATCAGTCATCCCAAAAACTTACCAAAAGGTAAAGAGAATCTCCATAATGAAGAATCAACTAATAGGCAAAATAGTCAGCTAGCATTAAAAGACAATATTAAACTCACAAATATCAATATAAATCCTAAATTTAAATGGATTAAATGCCCCTATCAAAGATACAGACAGGCAAATTGAATAAAAAGTCAAAACCCTTCAGCACGCTGTATCCAGATCCATCTCATAAGCAAGGACACACAAAGACTCAAAGCGTTGGTGGAAGACTTACCAATCAAATGGAGAGAAAAAAAAAAGAAAACAGGAGTTATAACTGTCGTCTCTGACAAAATAGACTTTAATAGCAACAAAGACTAGAAGAAACAAAGAAGGACATTATAAAATGGTAAAAGGATCAATGCAGCAACTGGAGTCAATGATCATAAATATATATGCACATAATATAGGAACACCCAGATACATAAGACAACTTCTTAGTGACCTATAAAGAGACTTGGACTCCCACACAGTAATAATGGGAGACTTTGACACCACATTGTTAATATTCGACGGATCAACGAGATAGAAAATTAACAGGGACATGTAGGATTTGAACTCAGACCTGGAACAAGTAAACTCAGTGAATATTTATAGAATTCTTCACCCCAGGTCCAGAGAACACACATTTTTCTCAGTATCATATTACACCTATTTTGAAAGTGACCACATAATTGGAAGTAAATCACTCTTCAGCATTTGCATAGAATTTCACAGACTTAAATAAAATATTGGTTGGCTGTTTGTTATTTTCTTCCCTTATTCCTTCCTGTCTCCGCTGTTAAGCACAATTATTGGCGTAAAAAGAGATTTTTAATACCTGTTTTTAGATTGCATTCCAGCCTGGGTAATAGAGCAAGACTCCTGTTCTCCCCCTTTTTCTTTTTCTATTAAAAAAAAAAAAAAAAAAAAAAGTGTGACTATTCCAAATGTTGGTTAAAAAAAAAAAAAAGTTGTCAGTAAAAAGTAAATATGAATTCAAACTTTGGAAACATAAAAAAAAAGTATAGGCTTAAGAGGATTTTTGTCCATTACTGACTGAACAAATATTGGGTACCTACTATGTGCTAGCAGGCATTGTGTTAGTTTTCTGGAAATAGAATGCTGAGATAACAATAGACTTAGTTTCTGCTTTCATGGAACACTGAAACTAATCTAATGATAAATAATAGGAAGGTGCTTTGGGAACTTATTTAGGAGAATTTTACCTAACCTGAAAACTGGATGAAGTATCAGCGAAGGCTTTTTCAAGTGATAGTTTAGTTGAGATCTACAGACTGAAGGAGCATTAGCTAGGAAAAGGAAGGAAAATTGCAAGTAGGGAAAATAGTATCTTGGACGACTCTGACACAAGGGAAACCTGGCACTTTCAAGGAAATGAAAAATGGCCCCTAGGACTGTTATAGTGAACCCCAAGTTTCTCTTCAAAGATTCAGTATGTCAGTGTGTTCAGCTCTCTTATTCTTTAATTCTCTATTTTAAAGTTTAACTTCCTTGTACTTCCAGTAAACAACCTTCTCCTCCACAGGTTCTAATCATTAGTTCACATCTGCTCCGCCCACCACCAGAAGAGCTGAGAGAAAAATAAGTAAAGCAAATAGTTACTGAATAGTTACTTAAATGCAGTTATTCCTTCCATTTTACCACAGCATGCTCGAATTTCTTGCTTGGGTTTAAGACTCTGAAGTGGAAAAACATTGTCATACATAGGATATTTTCCCAAATATTCAGTGGTAGGGCAAAACACCCCAGAATTTTCATAAATCCTTGGGGTTCCATGCAGACAATGATGTCGCCTGTGCAAAAAATAAACTGAAAGATTATTTAACCTTAAAAAACATTTCGTATTGTAATTGCATTTTAATCAGAGACCTCCAATAAACTCACAATTTGTAAATTCTAGAGCTTTACAAAAAAAAACCAAAAACTTTCTTCTGTAATGTTCACAAAAACAAATAATGGTCTATCCCTATGAGATGTAAGCACAACAATTAGCTGTCTCATAACAATTTAGTGTCTTGAAACACTATAGAAGCTGAAAATCTAATAGGGAGTTTCCCATGCTCATGTAGAAAGGTTCCACAATCTAGGTTTCACTTACCATGTGTATTCACATGATAGTTTGATTCAGGACAGAGCTACATAAGGAGAGAGTCGGGGCACAACATTTATTTTGCTTGCACGGAATACAATAGAGGCAATAAAAGATTGAGTTGTTAGGTGGCATCTTGATTTGCAAGGTGGTTTCCTAACTTGGCAGCTTCTCGACCTTTGAAGAGTCGAGTGATTCTGGAGTCTAAAGAGTCTAAAGCTCTGTGACAATTTTCTGATTATGGCAGAGGCAGTGGCTCCCTTGTCAGACCTGTTCTGTGGTAAAATTTTTGGAGGTTTCTCCTGGAAGCTTATTTTGAAAATGATTTCCTCAGTTCTTCCAAGTGAACTCTGTATATATATATACACCTTGTAAATTCCTTTTTGCCTCAACTAACCAGAGGAGATTATGTTATGTATAACTAAGAACTTTGACCAATATATCATATAAGCTAATAGTATACAGCTATTTAAGAGAACAAGGGTGGTCTTTATGCATGGTCATTGCAAAATGGTGATACTGTAAATAGTAAAAAGCCAGACTGTAGAATAGTATGCTCAGAATATTCTTTTTGGTTTAAAAAAAAAAATGAATGCATATGTAAAACAACTCTTAAAGAACATTTGTTATCTGTGGAAGATAGAATTATGAAGGCATATTTTTGCTTAGATGTTTATATGACACCTCGTGTATTTACTGCATTATTAGAAAATAAAGACAAAACCCTTAAAAAACAAAATAACCACAACGACAACAAAAAAACCCCCAAACAAAAAGTAAAATCACACCATTCCAAAGGTAGCCCTCAACATAATGAAGACTGAATTTCCTAACAGTGGAATGAGTAAGGAACTTACGTTGGATATAAATTAGAAAAAAGTAATAATTTTCTCCTGCACGCAAGTCTGCAGATCGATACACCCAGTTAATTTGTTGATATTTTAATCTACATCTGATTTACGAACTGTGTTTATTATGAGACTATAAAAAAAAAAAACCCTGCTATCAACACGCAGGTGTTTTCTTTGAAGGGGATTACAAACACGAAGGGCCACATTCCTTTTTATTTAGCAAATAATGACTAATTCCTGGGTCAACAGTGAAGCTGAGGGAGAAGACTGTTTACAGGTGATGTAGGTTTGGGCTCGGGGGCGAGACTACTGTCCGGCCTTTTCAATCAGGCGGATCTCAAAGAAGTGCTGCCTGGACGGGAATGGGAATACGGTCTGGCTGTGAGGACAGAAAGCTGGAGATGAAAGAAAGTGTGATATGGATGGCAGACTCAGGGCCTGAGCACCGCTCTTTTTCACCTTTGTGGTGTGGGATGATAGGGTGGAGCGGGTGGAGAGGTACTCTCCCAGGCGGATCACACCCCGCTCCTCACCAGCCTCATAGCCCGTCGCCGCTTCACATAGATTATTTACCCGGCCCGGGTGGCATTTTACTTTGCATTCCTTGATTGGGAATAAACGTTTTACCCCCAGGTAGCCGGCGGGTGCGGAGCGAGTATTCGTGGAGCGGGGTAAGAGGGGACGTCCCTGCGCCCTCGTCCCTTCATCTCCGGGGACGGCCACTCTCGGGGTTCCCAAGGAGCCGGCTCCTGGCACCTAGGCTCTAGGTCGGCTCCCAAGCCCCGGCCCCCCGCTACACCAGCCGTTTCTTACCTGCGGGTGCAAAGCTGACACAGACACCAGCTCCTCATGCTCTTGCCTCCCACGGTTTCCTCCACAGCGCCTCGGCACTTGCAGCTTCTCCGCTCCCGCAGCGCCCGCCACGGCCGATGCAGCCGAGAGACGCGCGGCGACTGACGCTGCGCCGACTTCCGGCGGCGTCAGAGACGCGAGGGTGAAAGGTCGTGCGTCAGCCGGCCCCGCCCCCTGGCGCGCGGGCGTTCGGGACTCGAGAGCTCCAGGCGGAAGCTCTTGCTGTGGCCGGGACCGAGAGGAGGAGGGCTTTTGGGGCTGCCGCAGCCGGTGAGTACCGGCTCGCGCTGGGGCTGGTGTCCTCCTCGGCCAGCCTCTGGGCGGTGTTGGAGGACCCCGATCGCTGCGGCTGTGTGGCGGGAACACGGGGCTGAGGCCGATCGCGGGCTGGGAGCGGCGGTCCCCGGAGTGTCACTTCCAGCCTGGGTCCAGGGCGATCGCCGGTCCTTGTGGACCCGGGAGACTCAAAAAGAGCGAATCCGAGACCCTGCAGAAAGGAAGAGCATGTAGCGTAGAGGTTTTTCCTTTTTATTTAGAAAGGAATGAATGACCGGCAGTGCACCTGCTTGGATAATAAACACGTGACCCAAAACTTTGTTCGGGCTCCCTGGGCAGCAATCAAGCTGGGTATTTGACCTCGCACGAGGACGAGCGAGCGTGTCAGAATGAGGGGCTTGGGGGAAGACTGAAGAGAGGAAGGGGGTATTTTCTTCTGCATCTTCTCTCCCTCCTGCATGCCACCCTTCCTGAAGTACGTGGTCACTGGCCTGGAGAAGTTTAGGCAAGTACTCCTCCACCGGCGGAGTCACCGGTACCGCTGTTCACCCAGCCCCCACGAGCTGCGTGATTCGTCGCAGCCTTCGGATCCGAAAGGATGAGCAAACTCCTTAAGTATAATCGTGGTAGGATATTGACTTTAGTGCTCCAACTGGACTTAGGCCTAGGTGATCTAGCTCATCAAAACATTCACTGGGTTTTGGTTTCAGGGGTTTGAGAAGCCTTGCCACCTCCCAGCGTTTATTATTATTTTTTTCTTTTGCCCCGACCTTTAGCCTCTGGGCCATTTGTAATACGTATTTTATTTTTAGTCTCAGGAAATAAGTAACCATGGTGCTCAACAGCTTGGATAAGATGATTCAACTCCAGAAAAACACTGCCAACATCAGGAATATTTGTGTTTTGGCTCATGTTGACCATGGTAAGAATCCTTTTTAAATGGCTTATTTTGATAAATACGGGAGGTGTGTCTCTGTATGTCTCAGCGGAGTGAAGCAGTGGGCAGTTGAGGGTGCGGTTTGCTAAGAAGCAAGTCTTCCTTCTTTTAAAAGTTTTCTGTGGCGTTAAGAAAGCCTGCTTTGCTATAAAGCATTTGAAATGAACACGGTTACTTAGTGAGTGGCATTCTTCTATATAGCATGTCATGCTTTTTAAACCAGCCCTTGGGTGTGTGTTTTTGAAATGGCTTTACATATATTTAAAAAAAAAAACAAAAAACAAAAAACAAAAAACTCTGTAGTCTTGACATAATGTCCTTGGAGCCTGTGGTAAGTGATCCTGTTTAATTCATTAGATATTTATCAAACATCTGTTAAGTTCGAGATATTTTGCTAAGTATGTCAGAAGGTGGAGATTTATGAGTAGGGCACCAGCCCAGCTGTAGAGGACGTTTTAACAGTAAGACAGAGCAAAATGAGACAAACAGAGAAAAAAGTCGACTCTAAGATCAGGAGAACTAGATGATTGGGAAGTGAGGGGTTAAGAAAAAGCCTCCAACATAATTAGTATTAGAGATGACACTTGAAGGGGGCTCAAGATGACAAATGGAGATAAACATTACAGGTGGGAATGTGTCATCAAGGGGAGAAGGAAATATATGTGGTCAAAGCCCAGCACATGGGAAAGGCAGAGATAGCTAATCCATGGTGTATGTGCTTCTGACACATACTGCTGTAATTCCATAGCACTCTTTCATACTAAGCCGCCTCTTGATGGTAGCTACAGCAAAGTGATTGGGAAGGGCATGTGAAATAAAGCCTGTTTCCCATTCTGAAGGTGAAGGACTAGTCAGCAAGGGGAAGAAGCAGACTGAGTCATATCTCATAGAGCTCCTCATGCCAGCTGGGAACCAGGTTAAGAGTTAAGTGCTCCAGCTCTGGAGTTAGACAACCTGAGTTCACATTTCCATTTTTAAGTTATGTACTTTGCCTTTTTGAGCTTCAATATACGGCGTCTGTAAAACAGGATGAGAACTATACCCACTTTATAGGCGATAGGATTAAATGTAATAATGAGAGGGAAGGTAAACCCTTCACCATGAAAACTATCATTAACATCTACTATCAGGCAGTAGGGCGCCTTTGGGGGAAAACAGAGCAGGGATGGTGCAATCAAATAAAACATTAGAAAGATTAGACTGGTGGACACACTTAGGGTGGATCCGAAGTCCCAGGTTAGGTGGCTGTTGTCACTGATACAAGAGCTGAAGTGAAGTGAGTATGGAAACTGAAAGATAGTGCATCACTTTACAAGTGAAGCCAACAGAGAATGAGTTTTAGCTCAAATCCAGTGAGTAACCCTGCCTCCATGAGGTTTTATAATTAAATGCTCGAATTTTGAGAACATAAAGGCTGATAAAAAGGTTTTATTCTTTGTGAATTTAATCAAGTGGAAAGTCAGTAGGGTGTAACAAATTAAATTTACTCTTTAAAATTATGTTAAATTGGTGCTATCTTAGAAAACCTGCGATTCGTTTATTCAGCAAGTATTTTCTGAAGGTCTTCTGTATAACAAGCCTTGTTCTGGTCCTAGGGATACCGCCAAGAATAAAGCACAGTTCCTGCTTGCTTGATAATTTTTTTCCTAGGGTGGTATATACTTGATGTACTTAGAATAAATTCAGCTTTATTGAGTAGCAGAAAAGTGATGCTCTAAGATTATATGCTAATACATACTTACATGGCAGACAGATAACACACTGTTAAATATCTTCAGTTCTCCTACTGATTGGTTTCTGGTTTGAACTATACAGAGATTCCATAGCTTTGCTGAAATTCCTAACGTGCAATAAAGACTTGTCTTGACGGAAAAAAACCCCTCCTTTGGTTACTCCAACCCAGTCGTAGTAATTATGCATACCCGTGACAGTCTTTAAACAGAATTACCTGTTTATACCACACAAAATTGCATAGGCTTTAGTTGTATGAAGTCTGTTTAATAAAGGTAACTACAAATATATACAAAGATTCTTTTGCTATAAAGTAGACTCCTGGGTTTAGATTTGGCTACTAGGTTTCACTGGTTGTTACAGTATAGCATATTGCAAACAGTACAGCTATATTGCAAACAGATAAGAAGTTCCTGAATTTCTTTGATGAATACGTATTTTCTTAAGACAGTTTAACTAACAAATGCCAGCTGAGGCCATACATGGGGCAATATGGCAGAAGATTATGTTCAGTTTTTTATTGATGATGATTTACTCAGTGTGCCTTTCAGATAGAAAAATTATTGCTGTCTTTTTGTCATTCTGTGCTGTCAGGGGCTTAAGTTGATACACATGGTCACGGTTCTGGATATGGGATAAGTGATGTAGTAATTGTGATAAACTTGATTAAATTCTTAGAGGGCAAATTATAGTAACTGTAAAAGTTGTCAGATATTCTATGTTTTGATTGGTTTTGGGGTTTGCCTTGTCACATAAAAGTGTGTGTTTTTCTCTATATAAAGTCTGCCTCAATTTAAGAAACATTCTCTAAGAGAAGTTGATTGACAACTTTTCAGATGAGGTTGATTAGACCCACAGGGTTGGAGATAAGATTACAGCATTATTAAAGTGCTAGCATCTGTGTCCTTCCAGAGGCTACTGTGTTCAAAAGTCTAATAAAATTCTTTTGTCTTTTGTCACCTAGCATAGGTAAATAGGAAATCTTTACTAAACCAATTCTTATGACCAGATTTTAAATCTGTAGGTGTGATCCATCCCATGACCCCTTTTTAAAAAGACATAGATTTGAATTCATGTTGCTCTTTTATTTTAACAGGAAAAACTACCCTGGCTGACTGTCTTATATCTAGCAATGGAATCATCTCCAGCCGTCTAGCAGGCAAGGTATGTTATTATTTTATAAATACTTGTTGCATTTCTGTATTAGCTGTCAATAATGTAATCAATTTTGTATGTTCTTTAGCGATTCAAAAGGGTGTAAAACATAGTTCTTCCATCTAAAAGCTGCCATTTCATTTTGCAAGATAAAATTGCTGGTGAGAAAAACAGTTACTTCTATATTGCTTTGTATTGCTTTATATTAATATTTTGTAAGTGCAAAAGTGAGTTTTTGCAACAAGCAAATGATACACAATTGTGGAAGATTTCACATGGAAAGAGATTCTTTATAGGTGAATAAGTTGGGTGGTTTGAGAAGACAGAAAAGCTATCAGGTGATGGGAATAACACAGATGAAGTCTAATTTGTGTGTTGTGCTTCGAGTGGAGCGTTTGCCCACAAACTACTGAGAGAGAAAATACACTGGCAGAGAGAATGTATAAGATTACAGAAGACCTTGCAAGTTAACCTAAGTATTAAAGGAAAGCTGCTTACACCTGAGGATTGTGATGAAAATAGTGGGTTTTTTGAGACAGGATCTCACTCTGTTGCCCAGGCTAGAGTGCAGTGGTGTGATCATGCATGGCTCGCTTTAGCCTTGACCTCTTGGGCTTAGGTGCTCCTCAGCCTCTTGGGTACCTGGGACTGCAGGTGCATACCACCACACCTGGCTAATTTTTTTTTTTTTTTTTGTATTTTTTGTAGAGACAGGGTTTTGCCATGTTGCTCAGGCTGATCTTGAACTCCTGGGCTCGAGCAATCCTCCTGCCTTGACTTCCTAAAGTGCTGGAATTACAGGTGTGAGCCACTGCACCTAGCTTGAAAATAGTGTTTAAGGAAATATGATTAAAGAGATCCTTATTTGTAGCTGTGAGTTGAAAGGGCTTGGAATAATTTACTTGGCAGTCAAAAAATAGATATATTCCTTTCCGTAATGAATTTAGGATATGATTAACAGGGTTTATCAGGTGACAGAGACTACAGAGAAGAGGAGATGTGGAAGCAAAATTGAATCCACAGAGTAACCCAGTAGACTTGAAGGTCGATTTGGGCAATTGATGTGTGGGTTGAGAGGGAAGCTGGCCCAAGATACTATCTAGAGAACGCTGAAAAACACTAGGTTGAGTGATATAATGAAATGCTTATAGTTTCCTCACTTGGGAATTCAGAGAAACTACAATAATTCTAAAGTAAGTAGGTGAAAGGAAATGGTAAAGCATAAATTAATGAAATAGTAAATAGACATTTTATAGAAAGAATCAGTGAAGCCAAAAGTTTGTTTTTGGAAAAGATTAATGCAACTAACAAATACAAAGAGTGAACCCTAATGTGAGCTGTGGACTATGTAAACTATTAATCAGAATGCATCAATATTGGTTCATCAGTTGTAACAAATGTATCACACCATATACTAATACAAGGTAGGTATAATAGTGGAAACTGTGGGTGGGAGGAGAGAGTGTGTGGGAACCTTCAGTTGATTTTTCTGTAAACTTAAAGTTGCTCTAAAAATATAAAGTCTATTAATTTAAAAAATTACTAGCAATATAGACAATTTTTGATGATCTTGACTAGAAAACTTTTTTCATTGACATTGTTGAGAAACATTTGATGCTTTTGACCTGCTAATGTTTCTAATGTAGCTCACTGTACTTGGGATATATGCAAAGCATGGTATATGTAAATAAATATTTTGGAATGAATGACTTTAAAGAAGAGTAATACAACTGATAAAATACCAGTGAGATGATCAAGAAGAAAAGAGAGGAGGCAGAAGTAAGTGATAACAGGAAAGAAAAATGCCGCAGAAGTTAATAAGATAATAATAGGATGTAATGAGCAACTTTATGCCAGTAAACTTAAAAGTGCTAAAATGGAAAAATGTCTGGAAAACATAACTTACTAAAATGGAGTCAAAAAGGAATAGGAAACTTGAATTATTCTGTAGTCATTTAAGAAATTGAATTGCCTGGCAAAACTCTTTCCATAAAGAAAAGACACAGACGGTTTAACTCTCTAGTTCTGCCACACATTCAAGAAACAAATAATTTCAGTCCTACTTAACCCATTTCAAAATATAGCAAAAAAAAAAAAAAAAACCCAACGATTGGGAGTACTCTCCAAATCATATGAAGGTAGCATAACTTTGATATCAAAAAGTCTGTTAAGGATAATACAAGATAGAAGAATTGCATACCAACCTTATGTTTGTGGATATAAAAATTATAATCCTCATTAACAGAATTCAGCATAGTATAAAAAGATGGTAATTCATAGCCAAATTGAGTTTATCCCAAGGAATTCAAGATTGGTTTAACGGGTAATTTCACTATATTAACGGATTAAAGGAAGAGAATCATTTCAACAGATATGGAAGACATGTAGTAAAATTCAGTATCTGTGATAAAACCTCTTCACAAGACAGTTACAGAAAAGAACTTCTGTAGTCTGGTGTAGGGTATTTATTTTAAAAACCTACGATGAAGATAGAGCTTAATGATGAAGCGTTAAAACTTTTCTATTTATAGCCAGGAATAAGGCTGGTCGTAGTGGTTCACATCTGTAATCTCAGCACTTTGGGAGGCCAAGGTGGGAGGATCACTTGAGGCTAGGAGTTCGAGACTGGTGTGAGACCACTATCTCTACAAAATAAAATAAAAAATAAAATTTAACTATTTAAAACAGAAATCTAAATCAGCAAATTTTAATGTTACATTTTAATTCTTTGGGAAGTAAAGATGCATATGTTGCATTTTTCCAGTTAAGGTACATGGACAGCAGAGAAGACGAACAGGTCCGAGGGATCACTATGAAATCTAGTGCCATTTCACTACATTATGCAACAGGTAAATTCAATTTGTGTTTTAAAGAAGCAGAGTTTTGCATTTTACATGTCCTCCTCTCTCTTTCTGAATTAACTGCATGCCTCAGTTTCTTTGCTTATAGTCCACATATTTTATCCTGGCCTCTCGACATGAGCTGTTGTCAGTGTCAGGCTGTCCAGGCTTGGATGCAGATGGAAACCTCTGACTGGCTTAAGAGCAGAAGAACTGGCAATTCACACCTGCCCCCTCCACCAGGTGACTGTATGGATTTCTTCACAAGGAAAGTCAGGAGCCCTAGGACTTTCGCTGGTTCAGCCTTACTATTCTGCCTCATGGCCTGGCCTGCATATTAGATTTGGAGTCTTATTTACTTAAAGATAGACTGCCATGATAAGTACCAGCTTGCTATCCTTCAATGAGGATACTTCTTTAATAGTAACACGGCTAGGAATTTATCTGGCCAAAATAGTCATGTAAGTGTGTGAGATACATGCCACTGATATTCACTAAAAACTTCGTTTTCGTGAAAAAAATAGCAACAACCTGAGGAGAATGGTTAAATAAACTGATACATCCAAGCTGTGAAATACTGTGTAGCTGTTAAAACAAGTGTTTCATATATATGTCATTGTGTAGGGAAAAAATGGATGTTAAGAATGCTTTATTTTGTGAAGCATTCAGTTGATGTTAGGCTTAAGAAACTAGGTACACGATAGCTCACTTCTGAGCTAGGTGTGTCTCACATGCATGGATTTGTTTAATCTTCACAGCAGCTCTGTGACAGGTATTACTCTTATTTTACACATGTGCAAAAATGGAGTTCAGAGAGGTTAAGACCCTTTCCCAAGGACAGAGTAATTTCTAACGTGTGGTAGTAGTCCTAGAACCAACATTTCTAGCCTAATTACTTGGACCATTAGTCTCTTGGAAGTCAGGCCACAGCTAATTTCTCCGGAGGCTTCAGTATTTCTTTCCACCGGGGATTGCTGTGGACGTCTTGAGGCCAGCATTACCTACATCCTGCGGTCTTCATTCACTGCCCACGATGTGAGCCACGTGATCTGGCCTCCCTTACAGTCTCTTCCCCATGTTTCTCTGTGATTCTGACACCCTCTTTCAGTCTCCCATCATTCCTTTCCTTACCAAAACTTACTCTGAAAACATTCCAAGGTAAACAAACATCTCTGCATCCTCAATTTTGTTTTTATTGATGTTTCCTCCTTTTTCCTGCTTGGTTGTCTTCTGATGACATTGCCTGCCTTGTCCTTTTTTTCAAGTGAATGCTACTCATTCTTTCATGTTCTGTATATGTCTGGGTTAGGATATGGGATTGCCATTCTTTTTGTTCCCAGATCTGATCAGAAAAGCTAACTCTCCTATCCTTATTTTCAAACTTCTTTCAAGACTCAGACCGTCCAGTTATTCACCTTTCCAATCATTGCCAGCTCTTGGTTATGGTCCCTGTTGATTAGTGACTTTGGTACCTGGCCTCATAACTTTTCTTTTCACCTGAATCCTCTAAGGTGGCTTTTACCATCCCTGAGGATGACTTCTTCAACAGCTTATCCTCCCAACATCGTTGATTCTCCACTTCACCTATCCATCATCATGACTACCTTTTGGATTTTAGCATCATCTTGAGCTATCCATCTTTGACATTTCAAACTTATATGCTTCCTTCTCTATGATCTTTGATTCTCTCAGCTCTTTCTTTCCCCTGACTAATGATGGACCCATTCTTTGACTTCATAATGTTCTCCAGTTTTTTGACTCCCATCAGCCTCTTTCTGCATTCACTTCCTGCCTCATACAGTCCAGATTTGTCTTTTCACTGACAACCTTTGCCAGTGTCTTCAGTCTCTTTGGTTCTTGACCTTCTGTCATAATTTTCCCAACAACACTTTCATCCTGGGTAAAGCTAATTTTCTACATGTCCTCGTCCTTGTACCTGGGCTAGGTTCTCAAATCGTACTCCAGACTGCTGGCAGACTTCCCATCTCTCTCTCTCTTAGGTCTTGCTCATTCTGCCCAACAACTATTTTAAACCTTGTGATCTCTTTTAGCCTATCTGTCATCTCATCCTCCACAATCTCGGCAGACATTCTTCTGTTTCACGGAAAAGGGAAGAATTCTCAGCTGCTTGCCACTATACCTCAAAAGGAAATGGCATGGGCATTTTTTGCTTGCCTCCTGTCACTGGCAAAAACCTGTGCTCTGGACTTACCTTCTGTTGATGGTCTTTTCTTCAGTATCTTCCACCTCTCCCTCTGTGCTGGCTTGTAACCATCAGCTTTTAAGCATGCTCAAGTCTGTCTTGTCTTAAAAAATACATAAATCGCCGGGCGCAGTGGCTCAAGCCTGTAATCCCAGCACTTTGGGAGGCCGAGGCGGGTGGATCACAAGGTCAAGAGATCGAGACCATCTTGGTCAACATGGTGAAACCCCGTCTCTACTAAAAATACAAAAAAAATAGCTGGGCATGGTGGTGCGTGCCTGTAATCCCAGCTACTCAGGAGGCTGAGGCAGGAGAATTGCCTGAACCCAGGAGGCGGAGGTTGCGGTGAGCCGAGATCGCGCCATTGCACTCCAGCCTGGGTAACAAGAGCGAAACTCCGTCTCAAAAAAAAAAAAAAAAAAAAAAAATACATAAATCCTTCTTTCAGCCCCATATTCCTCTGCATGTTCCCCCTTCTCCCTTCTTAGTCAAATGACTATTTAGTATTGACTAATACTTAGTCAATATACAATGACTCCCTCAATTTATCTCATGGTAGGACCCGCATCTTACAGTAATGACATACATTAGCAGTGTGAAATTGGTCCTTTATCTATGACTCTCTCTCCAGGGCGATGCTAGGCATAGAGAGATTATCACTCAGGCTAGAGTGCAAGTAAGGTAAGAAGTAAACATCGACCTTCTTTTTACTCTGGCATTTCTTATTCTGGTTCTTGTTCTTAAACCCTTTCAAGCAAAACTGCCAGTGATCAAAAGAATCAAGACAACGTGGATGTGTAATTATTAGATTTACTGTCTCTGCACAGCAGGCCTTCAAAGGTGGGGAAGTTCTCAGTGAAGTTAGAGTTCAGGGTGTGGCCACAGTATTGGGTACCAGATGTGGACTGGCATCATACTGAGAAAAAAAAGTGGTTGAGGCAAAATGTAATCAGAAGTGGGCTGTACGTGTTCTAGTCTCACACTGGAAGAAGGTCTGGAGAGGCCTTCAGATTGGGTTTGTGCAGCAAAAGAAAACTTAATCGGTTTGCTGCACAGAAATAGTTATTTTTAGATCATTTTTCCCTTTCCCTTTCCTAACCCATGTCACTTTTTTTTTTTTTTAAAGATAAGAGTTTTATTCTATCACTCAGGCTAGAGTGCAGTGCTGATCACAGCTCACTGCAGCCCAGAACTCGTAGACCCAAGCAGTCCTCCTGCCTCAGCCTCCTGAGTAGCTAGGATTACAGGCATGTGACACTATGCCTGGCTAATTTTTTTAATTTGTTACGGAGATGATTGTCTCACTCTGTTGTTCAGGCTGGTCTCGGCTCAAGTGGTCCTCCTGTTTGGCCTCCCAAGCACGGGGATTATAGGTATGAGCCACTGTGCCTGACCCCATCTTAGTTTTGACACCTACCATCAGAGTCAACCACCCTTCCCCTCTCCTATGGCAGGCTTCTCATAAAGATAGTTACCCTGTTACCTATGTCAGCTTTACAAATGTGCTTTATAATTCTGTCAACTAATAAGCCATCTTAGTTGATTTATAACATGTTATACGTTGATTTAAAATGTAAAAGGAAAGTAGTGATTTAAGATATAAAAGGAAATCAGGTGCAGTGGCTCACATCTGTAATCCTGGCACATCGGGAGACCACGGTAGAAGGATCACTTAAGGACAGCAGTTTGAGGCCTGCTGGGGCAACACAGTAAGACACCCTCTCTAGAAAACATAAAATAAAAATTACCCTTATGTGCCTGAGTCCCTACTACTCAGGAGGCTGAGGCAGGAAGATTGCTTGAACCCAGATGTTTGAGGCTGTAGGGAGCTATGATTGTGCCACTGCATCCTACACTGAATGCTACAGTGAGACCCTGTGTCATAAATAAATAAATAAATAGCATTTCCTGTGGAGGGAGACTTGTGTTACTTTTTAGTTGGGGTATAATTTATGTATATAATTGTCATCAGTTCATACATAAGGAATTTAGTCAGATAACTCAGGTTCTGCCTGTATTTCTGTTATTTTTGTTGTCAGGCAAAATATTCTACCAATACACTAAAACATAAAAGACACCTGCAAGAGGTTCAGATCTTCATCCAGCACTTCAGTTTTTCTTTTTTATTTCACAGGAAATTTTCTCTCATCAGCTTGCTGTGTATGCTTTAGTAAGCATTTCCAATGTTTTAGAAATTGAACACTAATCTCCTTACATGAAGTTTTACTGAATACAGAGATGTTTTGGCAGGTACTAGTGACAAATGTGCACCTTCTGTGAAACAATTATCTATGGCACTTTAAAACCATAGGCAAGGGAGCAGTTCTTTTCCCATAACTGCCTATTAGCAGCAGAAATCGTCTGGAAGATATCCTCCGTAATTAACTTCAGGTCTTCCAACTTTTTTTTTCAGTTCCCTGGAACATAAAAAGATTGGCTTGTTGCTTGACTGATTAGATCTGGGCCTTGAAATGAAGTGGTTTAGTTTGGAATGCCTGGGAAGTAAAGCAACAGAAGTTTCTGTCCCTGAATGCTACTGCAGGGATTAGTTCAATATGTAGTTTCAGGACTTGGTTAAGGAAAGATCATTTAGCAGCTTAAAAAATTTTGTCTCTTGAAAAGTGTTATGCATTCTCTACTTTTTAAATAATTTCTGCTAGCAATAATAAAACATCTAGCATGATAAACCCTATAACTGTCTTTATGTATTTTTTAATTTGGTCACACACATGCAAAAGTAGTAAATGGCATTTTTAAAAGAGACATCATGTGGCTGAAGTCACAGCAGAATAGCTGTGCTTATGGACTTTTTTTCTCTAATGGATATGGAACTTCTTCGCCCAACCTTTGAAATTTAGGTTAAAGTTTTTAGAAAGGGTTAAGATGAAAAAGGCATTGAAAGAGGAATTGGGAGGCCTGGCTCAGAGCTGAGCCAAGACTTAGTCAGCTGTGTAACTAATCATAGCATTAACTCTTTCTCGCCATTAAATTCATTTGAGAAACTCCAGGTTAAACAGAGTTAGACAGACTTCTCTATCAGGGCTTCGCTGAACCTTTAATACATGCATGTGATGTGAGCTCCAAGGCCGGCTGTATTTCTCAGCTCTATTATTTGATCAGACACTTATTTTTTAGGATGTAGATTTTCAGGTGGAAACACTTGGTGTATCACTAGCTTTCAGTTCCTCTTTAGATCTGAACCTACCTTTCCTAAATGAATTTCCAAGAATCTGGAAATGGATGTGTAATTAGAGAAGCATAGATAGGTAGGTAGGTATTCATTTTTCTGAGCATTCTCTAAAAGATCTGTAACTCCAATAAAAAATAAGAGCACTGTTGTATAGGAAGCCTGAAATTTCTGTACAAGTGTATTTTTAGACTCTAAAGAACTTGACAGGAGACCCAGTGTCTGAAACTTCTGTATCAGGTCCAAGCAGTATCACAGAGGGTGGGAAAGTGCTTGCAGTTTTCCCACTCTAAAGTTTGGAGTTTAGCCAAAGGAACAGGCAAGTCCCCAGTTGCAAAGGATGAAGAAATCTAAGACCCTAGAAGTGACTAAGATTCTAGGCGTATTTCTGGCTTGCTTTTTGGACCTTGGTTCAGTCTCCTACCTTTTGAGGGCGTTAGCATGTTTTTCTATGAAATAAAGGCTTAGGCTAAGAAAATGCTGAGCGATTTTAAGAATCTCACAGCTTTAATTTTTTACGATAAGACCCTAGACCACTGTTAGACATGCTTGTTTTTCTCTGGTTTACTTGGTTGAGACCATGGTACTTACTGTTAGCTGGAAGAACTGGTGTGAGATCTGACAGTGCAAGGCTCAACTGAGATATAGTGGACCATTGCTCCAGGGCTCTGGTTATTTGACTTCTTGGAGTTTCTTTGGAGATCTCCATGATCTTCTCTGGTTGGAACCTTCTCTGGTGGTTTCAGCCAGAACAATGGCTCTTCATAAAGCAGTTTGCATGAAAAGACCAGGAGGAATGGTACTGAAGAAGGCAGTCTGTTGCTAACTGACGGCAGTCTTTCCCACTGAGCCCCATCTTTAGTGGAGATGGGGTTTCGCCATGTTGGCCGGGCTAGTCTTGAACTTCTGGCCTCAAGTGGTCCACCTGCCTCAGCCTCCCAGAATGCTAAGATACAAGCGTGAGCCACCACACCTGGCCTTATTTATCCTTCTTAAACTGTCAATCGCATAAAGGCAATGATGATTCCTTGTCTGTAGTTCTTTGCTACTGTGCTGTATACACACTTTGTGAATGCCTAGTGAAGACCTTTGTCTAACTGGCATAGTCTAGAGTACACTTGGGAGTGCTCCAGCCAGTGTTTTAGGAATTCATTAGCGGTGGAATCTTGGCATGTGAGATGAAAGTTACTGCTATCTGAGTGTAGTGGTTAGAGGTATGGTCTTTGGAGTTAAATGGGTTTGAACTTCTATCATTTTGAATTGTATGATCTTAGTAAACATTAGATAATTTCTGCAATATGCTTAGAACAATGCCAGGTGTAAATAGGCAGTCCACAGATGTTTTTTGGTTTTTGAGACAGAGTTTCGCTCTTGTTACCCAGGCTGGAGTGCAATGGCACGATCTCGGCTCACCGCAACCTTCGCCTCCTGGGCTCAGGCAATTCTCCTGCCTCAGCCTCCTAGGTAGCTGGGATTACAGGCATGCGCCACCACGCCCAGCTAGTTTTTTTGTATTTTTAGTAGAGACGGGGTTTCACCATGTTGACCAGGATGATCTCGATCTTTCGACCTCGTGATCCACCCGCCTCGGCCTCCCAAAGTGCTGGGATTACAGGCTTGAGCCACCGCGCCCAGCCCAGTCCACAGATGTTTTTGTGGTTATCGTTGTGTTGGTGTTTTATCAATATCACCTAGGGTACAAGTGACGTCATTAAAATTATATTGGGAGAAAATGCTTTAAATGGCCCATAAATTGTAGGTTGAGCATCCCAAATCTGAAAATCCGAAATCTGAAATACTCCGAAATTTGAAATTCTTCAAATACTAACATGGCACATAATGGAAATGCTCCTTAGAGCATTTTGGATTTCAGATAAAGGATATTTAACCTTATAGTAATTCTTGAGCACGTTCAAGTTGATAAACACTGAGTTAAGGGGAGGAGCAAAAGTAAAGTATATGTTTGAGCATTCAAATAGTTATTCTGCCTCTAAAAGAGAATTATATCAAATTTGTCAATAATGGAGGAATGAGTATAGAATTCTGAAGTATTATTAATTTTCTTCATGGTATACTAAGTTAATGTTTAATGAGATCTCTCCATAACCTAGGATGATTTTTTTTTTCTTGTTTGCCTATGACTAAGGGCTTTGATGGGCTTTGGGAATTTCAGTGCTAAAACCAGACAACTCAGGATGTGTCATCACCCTATTATAAGTTGAATACATTTGTTGAGACTATTGAAGGAAGACATGTTAATGGGAGAGCACATAGCACACTGGTTGGCACATAGTAACCTTAAGTTTTTGTGGAATTGAGTCTAAATCTTGTCAGATTCATACACTGCTCTTTGATAAATTGTAGGAAAGAACTTGGCCTACTGCTTGCTTGGCCCTTTGAATAGCTTTTACTGTTAGGCCCTTGGGCATTGATTAATTTCTTTCAGTGATTAACGTGCTTATCACATATTACTGAATCCTTACACTGTCCCTATGAGATACATATTACTGTTCTCCTTTTATTAATCTGTAAAGTAATATGGAATATTTATCTCATAGGGATACTGTGAGGATTCAATAATATGTGATAAGCACATTAAAAGTGAGTAGTAGCACAGTGGCTGGCTCCCACTGAGCTCTTAAGTGGTAACTATTAGAATAATGAAGTCCTTTAACGTTTTATACAGATGCTATGTGGATCAGTAGTCCCATCAGTGGGAAAAATTGAAATGGTAGCTCTTGATTGAGCTTTTGACTCCTTTAGCTTTGTTCAGTTTTATCTTAGAAGCTTTCTACTTTCTTCTAGAGTACCTGAGGAAGAGCATTGTATGCCTGCACAACTGAAAATGTGTGTTTACAAATTTTATTTTAGGTAATGAGGAGTACCTGGTTAATCTGATAGACTCTCCAGGACATGTGGACTTTTCCTCAGAAGTATCAACCGCCGTTCGCATTTGTGATGGATGCATCATTGTGGTAGATGCCGTGGAAGGAGTCTGTCCTCAGGTAATGGATTGCGATGAGAAATATTTAAAATGTTAAAGGTGAGGAAAGAGGAGGAACTGACTGACTTTAGATATTTCACTGATCAGAACATTAGTTTTATATTTCATATTTGGTAACGTTCCAGTCTGTGATGGAGTTAAATCACCAGAGTTCTGAAGGGATCTTGGAGGTGATGACTTTAACTTAACATACTTTGTTTTTGTTTTGTTTTATTCTTGTTTGTTTTAAGACAGAGTCTTGCTCTGTCGCCCAGGCTGGAGTGCAGTGGCTTATTGCAACCTCTGTCTCCGGGGTTACAGTGATTCTCATGCCTCAACCTCCAGAGTAGCATGTGCCACCATACCTGGCTAATTTTTGTATTTTTAGTAGAGACGGAGTTTTACCGTGTTGGCCAGGCTAGTCTTGAACTGGCCTCAAGTGATCTGCCTGCTTCAGCCTCAGAGTGCTGAGATACAAGCATGAGCCACCACACCCAGCCTTATTTATCCTTCTTAAACTGTC